>NC_045429.1:458822063-459161279 GCF_902635505.1 Sarcophilus harrisii
TCATTAAGATGCATTATTGTACAGCTGATGTCGCTCGATACAGAGTGCATTACAACCTCGTTCTCTGGCTCCCTCTAATATTCGTAATTTGTTTTTAAATGAGGTGCTGTTTATGTGGTGAGTTAACAAATTTGAATTTCACATGGGCAGACAAGTTGCTAAAGATGAAAAGATGCTCTTGGCCCAAAGGGGAAAAAATTGCTCATTAGCATCAGGGTTTTTATATAGAATACCTGCCACCTTTAAACTCGGCGGGGGAGAGAAAGGGAGGGAGGGAGAAAGGAAGAGGCAGAGAGAGAAAGACACACAGAGACACAGACAGAGATAGAGAAAGATGGGAGAAGGGAGGGAGGAGGGAGGAAGGGAGGGGAAAAAGGAAGGAGGGAGGAAGGAAGAAAGGGAGGGAGGAGAGGAAGGAAGAAGCAGAGAGAGAAAGAGACACACAGAGAGACAGACAAAGATGGGGGAAGGAAGGAAGGAGGGAGGAAGGGAGGGAGGGAAAAGGGAAGGAAGGGAAGGAGGGAGGGAGGGAGGAAGGAAGGGAGGGAGGGAGGAGAGAGGAAGAGGCAGAGAGAGAAAGAGACACACAGAGAGACAGAGATAGAGAAAGATGGGGGAAGGAAGGAAGGAGGGAAGGCGGGAGGAAGGAAGAAAGGAGGAGAGGAAGGAAGGAGGGAGGAGAGGAAGGAAGGGAGGGAGGAGAGGAAGGAAGGGAGGGAGGGAGGGAAGAAGGAAGGAAGGGAGGGAGGGAGGAAGGAAGAAAGGAGAGAAGGAAAGAGGGAAGGAAGGAAGAATGGATGCATGCTTTGTTTCTCTTAGATGGTATTCCATTTCCATGACTTTGTCCAGGCTATGCTTGGGAGGGAAGGAGGGAGAGAAGGAAGGAAGGAAGAAAGGAGGGAGGGAGGAAGAGAGGGAGGGAGGGAGGGAGAGGGAGGGAGGGAAAGAGAGAAGGAGGGAAGGAAGGGAGGAGAGAGGGAGGGAGGGAAAGAGAGAAGGAGGGAAGGAAGGGAGGAAGGAAGGAGGGAGGGAAAGAGGGAAGGAGGAAGGAAGGGAGAAAGGAAAGAAGGAAGGAGGGAAGGAAGGAGGAAGGAAGGAAGGAAGGAAGGAAGGAAGGAAGGAAGGAAGGAAGGAAGGAAGGAAGGAAGGAAGGAAGGAAGGAGGGAAAGAAGGAAAGGAAAGGAAAGGAAGGAAGGAAGAATGGATGTATGCTGTGTTCCTCTTAGATGATAATTCCATTTCCATGACTTTGTTCAGGCTGTGCTTCATGCCTTACTGTACTCCCTTCTTGTATCCACCTGTTAGATTTCTTGTTTCCTTGTAGCCTCAACTCAAATACCAATTTTTACCTAAAACCTTTCCTGATCTCTCCACTGCTGGTGCTTTCTCCTTCTCTCAAAACCACCTTGAATTTAGTTTTGAATATATATCCTTATATATTATTTTCTCCAATAGAAAGCCTGTGAAGCCAAGGATGTTTCATTTTTGTCCTTGGTTGCGCCACACTTAATAATTACTTATTCTTTACCAGATACTGTTCTAGATTCTGGGGAAACAGACAAAAACAAGACAGTCCCTGCCTTCAAGAAGTCTACACTCACTCAGATTGATTAAACAGAAGTCAGGTAACCAGAGGTCTAGTTGATTTGGTCCTAACTAGCTTAGTGTAACCAGTGACTTAGGAAAATCATTTAACTCCTCAATTTCCATTTCTTCTTATTTTAAATGGGAAAAGAATATGTGTTTTGCCCAGTTCAGGGGATCTTTTGGTGAGAATCAAGTAACTTAAGTACATATTAAAGAACTTTTTAAAATATTTTTTAATTTTTATTTTTTAAATATTTTAAAATGAAACAAGTGGGAAAGGGTGGAAGTTTTAAATCTGAGTCACTGGTTGTCATTTATTCTATAGAAAAGGTGCCTAAACATTTAATTAAAGAGAATAAAGAGGATAGCTTTTAATGAGATAATGGTAAATAAGACTCCTCTGCTAAGGGAGTCATTGGTTTTCTTAGGTAGAGATAAGAAAAAGACCATCTAAAATCTGATGGGCATACATCCATCTGGGAGAGAAAGGGGAAAGAAAGTGGCTACATTTAGGGACAAATTGGCTTCACTCATGAATACATGCTAATTGAAAAACAATAAACAATCAATAAAGTGTTGTTGGTAGAGCAGAGGGAATAGTCCCGACCCATTTTTTATCCTGTAATAACTAGCATTCACGTGATCTAAAATATCCAAATGTGTAAATAATTTTTCCTTTTTTAAATGCAAGCATTAGGAAAAAATGTACATTTTAGATATAATCTTGGAAACAGGAGATGATTAAGTAAAAGACATTTTCATTACTTTAATGGTAGCTAAAGTAATTTTGCAACAAATTGCAGAAGAAACATAAAAATCCTATAGAGAGACTGCTCTACAAGAGAATTCCATTAATTTGATGTCTTCTCTTCTCAGAAATGGGGCTTTTCCAATTCTCTTTTATTCCAACAAATGTTCATAAAACATTATATATTATAGAGCTCGGGACTGGGGCTGCAAAGCCAAATTGACCAGTCCCTGCTCCCAAGGTCCTTCTGTTCTGTGGAGGAGGAGAGAGGATGAAAATGGGAGCTGAGCGAGTCTGCAGAGTGGGAGAAACTTCAGGACCAGGGGCATCAGGGAGAGCTTGGAGCACATCTAAAAGGGCGTATTGAAGAGTGGGGAGTGTCTGGGTACAGTGGGTGACCTTCAAGTCCAAGACCCTCATTCCCATTTTACAAGGGAAGAAAGTGAGTCAGTGGTATGCTTAGAATCACATAGGTGAGAATGGAAGTAGCATAAAAACCAAGTTCAAGGAACAGCTTGAAACCCAGTTTGACTGGAAGGACAGTATGAAAAAAGTAGTAGTTCAGTAGGAACCAGAATGTGGGGGTCTTAAATGCAAAGGCAGAGTTGGTATTTTATCCTAGAGGCAATAGAGAATAACTGAATATTCTTGAGCAGGAGAACGGACTGATCACTTCACAAGATTAGTTTGGCGGCTGAATGAGAGATCTATTAGAGTGGGAAGATCTCGAGCAGGGAGAGAAATTCAGTATTTATAACAATAGGAAGAAGTGCCATGGATCTGGGTTTGAGTGGCAGCTCTGGGAGTTAGATATAAGAAATGGCGTGAAGTAGAATCAAAGCTGATTGGCAGTTGGTGGAAGAGAGGGTGAAGCAGGGAGTTCAGGGGAGTTCCCAGTTTACAAAAGTGGGTGCTTGGAAGTCAAGTAGTGCCTTCAATAAATACAGGCAAATTTGGAGGAAAGAAAGGTAGGGGGGGATGAGAATGAGACCTCATTTTGAGAGTCCTTTGGTTCTGTCATTAATGTAATGACCAGAGTTGCAATTCCATTTTAAAATTCATTTTAAACTCCCCTTACAGCAAATAGGTTTCATATGTTGGGTGGTATGGGCTGTAAATTATCTCACAAGAGTGGGGAGGACTCCCAGTTGGAAGTGAGATGTTTGGGACTGGAATCCTGGAGCTAACATTAACCCTTTGTGGGACGCTGGCCAAATCCTTTCATTTTTCTGATACACTCTCTCCCTCTGCATAATGATGGAGCTAGACAAGAGGTCATCTCTAAGATGGACAAGCATGAAGTGGATTGAGACTTGGTGCAGTTATTAGAATGGTATTAACTCAGAGAAGCTGTTTACCTCATTTTTGGAGGACTATAGACATCCTTCTGGCCAGTCTCTTCATTCCCCTTTGCAGATGGTCTGTCCTTCCTGGCCTGTTTTTTTTTTTTTTTTTTTTTGCCATCCCCTCTCTTAGGATTCCCCCCAGATTTTTACTTCCTTATTAAAGCCCTCTAGTTCATTTGAGTTTCACCTTAAGTCCTGTGCCTTCCATGAGAATTCTAATCTACCCTGAGCCACCCCTTTCCTGATCTCTCATAAGCACTTTGCTTTATTTGTCAGTTATTTCATGGGCACAGGCACATATACAAGTGAGCATTTATGGTGTATGTGTGTGTGTGTTAGTCTTGCTCTCCTTGTCCTTGCAAACACCTTAAAGATGGGAATTATAACTTTTGTCTCTTTTTCGCCCTTTCCCCAATGAGCTAGCATTGTGTTATATATGCCTACAAGACTCATTACCTATTTGTTGGTCAATGACTTAATAAATGTAAAGTAGAACTTTTTAGCAATGAGAGTGAATAGCAAATAGCTTCCAGAAAAAAGCTGACCAAGTTCTTTCTGTGTATAAAAAAGGTGAATATTCCCCAATTCCAACCAGTATGTAGGGTTTAAATCTCACTTTGAAAATTTCTTCAAAATCTGAATTTTCTTTATTCCTTCAAAAATATCTCTCTGGGGAGCAGTTCCTACTACATCACAGGTTCTCAGCCCGAAATCTATCAGTGGCTAAATTTCAAAGGATCTGTGACTTTGAGTAGGAAAAACAAATACCTTTTCATTTTAATAGAATAGCTTTGCTCTACACTGTTTTCTGCTTTTAAACACAAAGTTCTGAGAAGAAATCGACAGGCTTCATGGATTGCCCAAGAATGTTCAAAAAGGGGGAGACTCCATTCTGAATTAGCATTTCTCATATTTGATTCATGGAACTGATGCACAAGATCAGTCTCCTTTGAGTGCCATGATCTTTTTCTTTTTCAGAATCCATCACCACACATTCAGAGTTTCAACAACACACTTCTCAGTGCCCAGAAAGTGAACTTCCTACGTTATGAGGTCCAGGAGAAGCATGAAGAGGACTACAAAGAGGCTTTAGTTTCCATCAAGACAAATCTGAAGATGTTAGAAGGTCCGGACATCAAAGAGAGCCTTCAGGACCAGATCCGGCACTGGTTCATCGAGTGTCGGTAAGAGCTGCCTCTGTCCACCACAGCTTCTCTGTTCTGTCCTTTTCATCTCTTGGGGCTTTCTCATTGCCTTACTCCTCTCCAAGGTGTCCTTCTAGCTGGGAAGTAGCCAGGAAAAGAGCCTTCTGGATTGGGAGTCAGAGAGTATGGATCCATAATTGGAAGACTGGATGGATGAATGAATGAAAAAGTATTTATTAAGTTCCTACAATGTATGTGAAGCTAGAAAAATCTACTTAATCCCTCTGTTCCCCAATTTCCTTCATTGTAAAATGGGAGGGCCAGATGAAGCCGTGGCTCTGTTTTACTTGCTTTATTTCCTGAAGTATCTCTGGTCCTTAAATGTCTTGAAGGCTTGAAGCCTCTTAGAAAGAAATCAGCTTGGAGGTACTTCCAGGAAGTACTACAGTCCATTTTGAGAGGTGGGGATGATTTGTTGGCTTGTTTTGGATGCAGTTTCAGAAAAATATCCTCACAGGGGATGACTTTCCTGTCCTGTTGGTAATATTGTACACCTGAGAGAAGGCTGTTGACCCAACCCAGAACAGCTTTTCAGAATGAGAGGGTGGGCTTTGTATCTGCGCTCCCTGGGGTTCTTAGTCCTAAAGCACTTTAGAGATGGTTGGTTTTTACTAAAAGAAGTCCCAGTAGGCAACTGCCGAGAATCAGTAAATATGGACGCTTGGAAAATCCAACTAAGTTGAGCGTTGCCCCAGCAGTGATACCAGCTGAGAATGGCACAGTGTCAGGGTCACCAAGGGTTAAGGATTATGAGTAAGAGCAGCAATGAGAAGCCAAGCCAGGATGAAAATATAATAAAAAGTAAAACATCCTCATCATCATCACTAACATTTCTACAGCATTGAATAGATGCCAGGCACTGTACAAAGCACTTTACAACAGTTATCTCATTTTATCCTCATGCCAGCTAGGGGGGTGATTTGAGTAACTCCATTTTACAAATGAGTAAACTGAGGCAAATAGATGATAGGTAACTTGCCCAAACTGTGTCTGAGGCCTGATTTGAATTCAGGTTTTCCTGACTCCAGACCCAGTGTTTTATCTGCTATACCATCAGCTGCCAGGTTATGAACCAGCCCTTGAAGTACTGGGCTGACAGGGTTAATAGCACTTTTGTACTTTGTAATAAGTGTGTTTAACTGGATTAAAGCTACCATGGGGAAGACCAGTTCTGAAATCTCAATACCTGCTTCAAATCCCACCTCCAATGGATGCTTATGACCTTGGGCTTTACTTCACATCGCTGGGCCTCAGTTTACTCACCTGTAATAATAGAGCAATGGCTTCTGAGTTCCTCTGGGGCTAGATCCCTCTCTGAACCTCTCTAGAACTTGTGTAGAACCTCAGAGAAGTCCAAGTAGAACTACCCACCAGGACAGTGTCATGGATCAGTGATTTATCTAGTCTGGCATCTCTTAGGCCTTTTCCACCAGGCCCATTGTGTCACAGAAGAAGTCAGTTTTCATCTCTTCAGCATGGAGGTGGGGGATGGAAGTGTAGAATTTGACATCTTCCCAGAGACAGGCCATATCAGTGTGACCGGGGTACCAAACAAAGGGGTGCGCTTTACAAGTTCATGAACCATGCACAGATGGTGGACAGCTCTCTTGTTCAAAGTCCTCCCAATCCAAGTGGGTGTCCCCCACTGTGGACTGGACTTCAAAGAGAAGGGAGACATTGAAAGTTCTACTCCAAAGTCAAGATCAGCATATTTCTCTCCACATCATCCTTTTTGTCTAAGCCATAAGCAATAGCAGCAGCAGTTGATTCATTGATGATTTGGAGCACAGTGATTGCAGCGAGGGTTCCAACATCTCAACGTTGGGAATTGTGGAGGCTGATACTGTGATAAGAGCATTTAAGGTAGTTGTCCCAAGGAAGCTTCAGCAATTTTTCCCATCTTGGTCAAGAATATGGAAGATAGTTCTGGATAGAAATTTTTGGTTTTCTCTCTCTAATAAATGTGGACCTTAGCTTTGCCTACATCATTCACTGTTGTGAAAGGCCAGTGTGCCATAATTGACTCTACAACAGTATCATCAAATCAGCACAGTGGTCAATGACTATAATAATCTACTATTTGGTAAACCCAAAGACTCCTGCTTCTGAGATGAGAACTCGCTATTTGGCAAAACTAGAAAGTAGTATGGCAGAAACTGGGCATAGACCAACATCTCACATTCTATACCAAGATAAAGTCAAAACGGGTGCATGATTTAGACATAAAAGGTGATACCATAAGCAAATTAGGAGAGCAAGGAATAGTTCGCCTGTCAGATTTATGGAGAAGAGAAGAATTTATGACCAAACAAAAGATAAAGAATATTATGAAACGAAAAATGGAAAATTTTGATTATGTTAAATTAAAGTTTTTGCATGTACAAAACCAATACAACCAAGATTAGAAGGGAAGCAAAAAGCAAGCGAAAAGTTTTACTGCCATTGTTTCTGATAAAGGCCTCATTTCTAAAATATATAAAGAACTGTGTCAAATTTTTAAGACTATAAGTCATTCCCCAATTGATAAATGGTCAAAAGATATGAATAGGCAGTTTTGAGATGAAAAAAAAAAAAAATAAAGCTTTCTACAGTCATATAAAAATGCTACAAATCACTATTGATTAGAGAAATGCAAATTAAAATGGATTTGATGTATAATCTAATACCTATCAGGTTTGCTAATATGACAGAAAAGGAAAGTGATGAATGTTGGAGAAAACTTGGGAAAATTGGAACACCAATGCATTGTCTGTAGAGTTGTGAATAGATTCAACTATTTTGAAGAGCAATTTGAAATTATGCCTAAAGGGCAACCAAATTGGGCATATGGTTGGATCCAGCAAACCCTACTTGGTCTGTATCCCAAAGAGTTCATAAAAAAAGAGGAAAGGAATCTCATGTGCAAAAAATATTTATAGCAATTCTTTTTGTGATGGCAAAGAACTGGAAATTGAGGGCATGCCCATCAAATGGGCATGGCTGAACAAACTGTGGTATATAAGTGTAATGGAATATTATTGGGCTTAAAAATGATGAGCAAACACATTTCAGAAACCCTGGAAAGACTTACGTAAACTGATGCTGAACAAAGTAAGCAGAACCAAGAAAACATTGTCCAAATAATGGCAACATTGTGCAATGATCAACTTTGATGAGTTCTTCTCAACAATATAACGTTTATGAGACCGTTCCAAAAGATTTGTGGTGGAAAATGCTATTTATGTCTAGAAAAAAGAACTATGGAGTCTGAATGCAGATCAAAGCCTACTGTTTTCACTTTTTTGTTTGTTTTTTCTTTCTCATGGTTTTTCCCTTTTGTTCTGATTCTTCTTTAACAATAAGACTATTGTTTAACATGATTGTACATGTGTAAACTGTATCAGATGGATTACTGTCTTGGGAAGAGAAAAAGTTGAAACTCAAAAATCTTAAAGTAAATGTTGAAAATTATCTTTACATCTAATTTGGAAAAAAAATAAGGTACTATTAAGTGGGAGGAATAAATAAAAAAGATATTTCTAAAACAAAAAAAGAAATACTGTGTTAGTGGGGTTCATTGCAACTTGATTCTTTGAAGCATCACTGATTAAATGTTCTGTGTGAACAAAGGCTATATAACTTGAAGTTGTCTCCTTTCCTTGGCCATTAGCAATGATCTCTATTCCCCCATGTTGGAATAATGGGTACCAAGATTAACTCCAGCTGCAGTTTTCTTTGACATGATTGTTGAAGCATTAGGGGTCACTGCTGCCTGCCATTGAAGAGGGTTTGCTGCTGAGTCCCAAAATATCCAGGGTTAAATGGAGAAGGAGAGATCCCCCTATCTCCAGAGTTGATTGTCCTGCAGGGACTGGATGACCATGGGTCCATGCCGTAGAGGGTCCCTGGATCTCTATGCAGTTTGGATGAGGCAGCCTGTGAAAAGTGTGTGATCTGATGAAGAGTTTTGGTGAAGGGCTGCCCATGATCATCTACAATGATGGAATCTCTAGGTGTGGAAGAGTTGAAGTTCAAGAGGAAGAAAGGGGAATATAAAATCTACTGGGGAGATAGTCACAGGATCCCAGAAGGCATTAACTGGAAGATCCCCCAGAGAGCACCCAGTGTGGCCCCTTCTTTTGATGGAAGAAGAACCTCAAAATCTCAGAGGTGAAGCCTCGAGGTTGCTCAAGGAGTCAATGGCTGAGTCCAAGCCCAAGGTGTCTCACTAGCAGAGCCATGAGCAGAAAACAAGCTTTTCTAACGGTAAATGCTGTTAAACACAAAAAGGAGTTATTAAGAGAAGTTATAAAAATGTCTTTCCCTAGAGGTTTTTAAAACATGTTCACAAGTGAATGAGTAAATCAGATGTGTCATTTTTTTGGAAGGAGGAAGCATAGTAAAGTATCAAGAAAATGGACTGTGCAGTAAAAAAAAAAAAAAAAAAAAAAAAAAAAAAAAAGCTGGCTTCAAATCCCTCTGATGCTTCCTCTGTGGCCCCATTAGACAGGTCCATCTACCTGCGTTGGCCTGTTGGCTCACTTTTACCATTGTAGGGTTAGATTGGATGACCTTAAAAGTCCCTTCTAGTTTAGGATCTATAATAGGGTATGGATCCTATTTTTCAAAGTATAGTTTGTGTCCATTCTTTTAAGAAGCTCTGAACTCTACAATGCACATATAACTTTTTTTTTCCTTTTATTTTGCAGTAAAGATGGTCTGGATTCTGATGGGAGGAGAGGGATTTCACCAGAACTAAGCTTTCAGGATGTTATTCAGGGAAGTCTTAGGGGAAGATCATATTCTACAGGTGCGGGGCTGAGAAAAAAGCACATATTTTGATGACAGCAGCTCCCATATATCAAATTAGCATAACACAGTAGCCCTAGGCTAACCCAGCTTTGTGGGGCAGGGGCCATCCTAAGAGCAGGGCCCTTGGATATTAAATTCAGGAGATTATGAACCTCAGTGTTTTGTCTATGAAGGGCAGTAGTTGGCTTGAGAATTTGGGAATTATGTTAAAGAGGTGAAGATGAGTCCTATGATTCCTTCTGGCAGGCATTTTTCTTGTAAAATGAAAAAGATGAGAGGATTTTGACTTTCTGAAAGTGGATCAAGTCCCGAAAAAATAGATATTTGACCCAGTGTCCCCAAAGCCCAGCAGTGTATTGTGGTAACTCAAGGAGAACTTTATTATACTCTATCTAGGAAAGGGAAAGGATTTCCTATGAAAGGAAACCTCTTGTTTTGATATAGCAAGCTGTCTATCTTCTACAACACACAGGGGGAGACCTAGCAGAAAAATCACTGTTCCCATGTGTTTCCCAAGTCTATATGGACTGTCTAATTTAAGATGATTGGAAGAATTTCATCATTTTTATATGATGGAGCTGTTTCCTTTTGTTTTTTGCTTTATTTACTGGATGATTTCCCCATGACAAATTATTAATAAAAGGAGGTCCACATGAGCAGTGAACCTCCCACTTCGCCCCAACCCAAAGTGATGAACTTTCCATTTTATGGATACCAATTTCTCCCCACAGTGAATATTTCTCTGGTGTTTTCTGGTTACGTAAGTGGGAAAACAAAAGTATGTTGTTTGATGTGAGGAAGACTGGTGGACAAATGATGGCCAGAAGTTTCGATCTAGGGAATCGTCAGTCCAAATCAATGACAGTGTTTTGGAGGAGCCCCACTACCCTTCTTGCCTTTCTCTTCCATAATGAGCTGCTACTGCTTGTCTGTTTATTAATTTTCCATCTAAACAGATTTTAAGGTGGTAGAGAAGGGAAAAGTAGACAGTGAAAGTATCATTCCCTCAGCAGAAAAGTAGTTCCTTCCCCCCAAATAGCTAATCATGTAATTGATGACACCCTATTCCTTTGCAACAAGAAATATGTTTTCATGAACTAGGAATTGTTGCAAGCAGAGCAGGAGTGTTTGCTGCTGCCTAATTCTTTAGAATAACACAAAAAGACAGCAGAATCTACAGCCATCTGCGTTCTTGCATGTCGCGTCCCACTCAACAGAAGGAAAAATACAAGAATAAATCAGATCTTGTAACTTGGCAGTAAAAAAATAAAAACTTACTTCACACCTTGATTTTTGTCCTCCCCTTAAAGGAGGTGTGAACCCCCTCTGCTTTCAAAGGAGGACCACATTTAATTAAATCCATGTGCATTTAATCGTCTTTACTGAGTGTAAGTGGATTTACAGGAGGCCAGGGAACCTTTTGGGGCTTCTGTGTAGTGGCAGTCGCCTCCTTGATGCAGGCTGGGAATTTACGAGCCTGCTGACATTAATGGAGGCACTGGATGGCTTTGGGGGGCTCAGCCGGAAACCCCTCCATCCATATATTTTTCATACTTGATGAAACACAGATAAATCTCCGTGCTGTGAGTCTGAAGCAGAAAGACCAGTTGAACCTCGGTGTCAAGCCACAGGGGGAAAATTGATCATTTCAGTGGCTCTGCTTTCTAAATCACGGCTGGCTAACAGAGCGGGTCACTTTCCCACTTGGTAGAAAGTTCTGAGTCTGTTCTTAGATTTGAAATCTAGTATTACTCACCCAAATGTTTGATATCGTAGAATTAACCATGACCAATATCGAATGGTTGCCCTCCACCATATCACACATTCGAACAGCCTGAATTTGTTAAATCTTCACACGAGAAAGGGAAGAATCGATTCCCCAAAAATCGATTTCAAGTCAGCTCCATAATCTTTATGACTCTCCCATAGAGCTCCCTGAAAAGTGAAAAGTTGGGTTGTCAGGGGCTTCCCTGGTTTCTGAGTTCCCTTCTAAGTTCTAAATCCTGATCCTAAGCAATCGAGCAAGACATGCCCTTGTTCTGGACATTTAAATTTTAATAGAATTTAACACTGATCACTAGGGACACAGCCTGGGAACCTGAAGATGGGCCAGACATTGTCAACTTTGTTCCCTGTGCACACAAACAGATGCTCATGGGCGGGCACACACACACACAAACCTGTTTTAGATTTGGGGGCTAGAAGGGTTTTAGTGCTCAGTGGGACTAACCCTTTATTGTCCAAGGAAGAGGAGTCCCAGGTTTGCTGAGAGTCCCCCAGAGGTCATAAAGATAGTGAAGGGCAGAGTCTTGCCACCTCCTCCCAATACCAGGCTGCCTCAAAAGCATTATATAGGGATGTGTATTTGTGTGTACACAAGCTTATATGCATACATGCATAAATGGAAAATCAGCATGTGCTTATATGTACATACAAAGTATATATACAGACTTTTGTTTCTTGTCTGGGCCAGGGAGTTGGTTAGAGAACTCCCAGTATGGAAACTTCTACCAAGACAGATTGTCCACTATGTTACAACTCATCATCGACATTGACAAGAAGAATTATTTATTAGGTGCCTAATGTTTGCCCCAGAAATTGTGCTCAGTACTGGACATACAGATGCAACAAGCAGATAGCTCTTGCCCTCAGAGGGCTTGGGGGAGAGGGGAAGACATACAGTAATTTGTTCACAGATCAGTCATTTCAAGTTAGAAAAACATGATTTATTTCTCAAAGACCAAAGGGAATTCCATGGGATACAGACAGATGAAGTGACTTGGGGCTCCCTGCGTATCACATATAGAAAGTTCTTCTCTCTGTGTCTCTGTCTCTCTCTGTCACTTTTTCTTTGTCTGTCTCTCTCTCCCTTCTTCCCCCTCTCCTTTCCTTCCTCCGTTTCTCCATCTGTTTGTCTGTCTGTCCATCCTATCCCATCTCTCCATCACTCTATTGAGATCTTCTTGTAAAAATGTGAGTATATACATACCATATATTTCACCCTCTGGCTCACATAGTAAAGTGACCTTGCTTTTTAACCAAGTCTAACTTCTCTACTTGCTGAAACAATCTGATTTTATCCCATCTTCCTAAATAAATCACCACCTCTGTCATCCCCACTCTTTTCCTTATTTTCAATCTCTCTGTGTCTACTGGATCACTTCTTACTGCCTAAAAACATCCCATTTCTCCCTTCTCCTGGAGAAGCCCTCATGATCTTTCCATCCCCGCTGTGGTCCTATTTCTCTTCCATCTTTTGTAGCTAACCTCCTTGAAAAGCTGTCCACATTTGGTTCTTCTACTTCTTCCTCCTCCCCCTCCCCCTCTCCCTCCCCACCTCCTCCCTCTTCTTCTTCTTCTTCTTCTTCTTCTTCTTCTTCTTCTTCTTCTTCTTCTTCTTCTTCTTCTTCTTCTTCTTCTTCTTCTTCTTCTTCTTCTTCTTCTTCTTCTTCTTCTTCTTCTTCTTCTTCTTCTTCTTCTTCTTCTTCTTCTTCTTCTTCTTCTTCTTCTTCTTCTTCTTCTTCTTCTTCTTCTTCTTCTTCTTCTTCTTCTTCTTCTTCTTCTTCTTCTTCTTCTTCTTCTTCTTCTTCTTCTTCTTCTTCTTCTTCTTCTTCTTCTTCTTCTTCTTCTTCTTCTTCTTCTTCTTCTTCTTCTTCTTCTTCTTCTTCTTCTTCTTCTTCTTCTTCTTCTTCTTCTTCTTCTTCTTCTTCTTCTTCTTCTTCTTCTTCTTCTTCTTCTTCTCCTTCCTTCTTTCTTCTTCTTTCTTCTTCTTTCTTCTTCTTCTTTCTCTCTCTCTCTCCTCCTCCCAGTGTCTGGCTTCTGACTTATTATTTCACCAAAATTGCTCTTTCTCCAAAGCTGGCAGTGAATTTGTGTTTGCCAAATCCAGTGGCCTTTCTTTGGTCATTTTATTCTCCTTAATACTTTCTTCTGTCTAAATTTTGGGATACCCCTATCCCTTGGCTCTCCTCCTACCTCTCTGACTGCTCCTTCTCTGTCTCCTTTACTGGATCTTCCTCCAGATCACTTTGCCAATCAGAGCTCCAAGGGATTGAATTACCATTTCCAAACTAATGCTTCTCAAATCTAGCTTTCCAGTCCCAGCCTCTCTGCTGACCGACACTCTTGTGTCTCCAGCTGCCTTTTAGCCATCTCAGATTGGATCTTAAGGCTCAGTATGTCCCAAAACAGAACTTACCTTTTTCCATACACTCCCCTTCCTCACCAACCATTTCATTACTAAAAAGGGCAAGAGCTTCCTTCCCATCCCTCAGAGTCACGATCCAGGAGCCATCCTGGACTCCTCATAGTCTCTCATGCTGCCATATACAAATTGGTGCCAAGCCCTTCACCCTGAAGAATCTCTCAGTTATTCCTCCCTCTCTCCTCTGACCCTGCTCTCCCTCTAGGGCAGACCTTCATCCCTCACACCTGGACTATGGTGATAGCTGCTGAAGGAGGGGGTCTGCTTGCTCCAAGTCTTTTCCCCCTCCAATCTAGCTTCTCTTCAGCCATTAAAGTGATTTTCCTAATGCTCAGTTCTGATCACGTCACCTCCCTATTCAACAAACCCCATGGCTCCCTCTTGCCTTCCAGAGAAAATACAAAATGCTCTTTTTGGTATTCAAAGCCCATAATATCCTGCCCCTCCTACCATGCCAGTCTTGTTACATACGCTTTACTCCCCAAATACATACCCATTGGACCTGTGACACTAGACTTCCTGGATGTTCTACTAACAAGATACTCCATCTCTCAGTAGGAGCATTCTCTCTGGCTATCCCTCATGCCAGAAACACTTTCATATGTCCAATTATGAGCTAGGAGAAATTCACTAATCTTCCAAAATAGCTATATCTGTTTTTGAGCTTTTTTTTTTTTTGAAACTTGTTTCTGAGCACTTTCCATTTTTATTAGACTTTCTCCTTTGCAAATGAATATAGTTCCACTGATATTTACATGTACCTGAATAAATCTTTTGAATCCTGCCCAGACCCTAATTCTTCTGTTCTAAACTGCAAGTTCTTTGAAAGCAGAAGGCAGATCTGGGGGAGGGGGTGGGGGAAAGGAGGGGGAAAATTGGAACAAGAGGTTTGGCAATTGTCAATGCTGTAAAGTTACTCATACATATAACCTGTAAATAAAAGGCTATTAAAAAAAGAAAGAAAGAAAGCAGAAGGCAGGGCTTTTTCATCCTTGTTCCCCACTTAATGCCTAGCATAGTACCCTAAAATTACATTGATTACTGTGGATGGTATGAGCTTAAGATGGGCTCTAATTATGGGAGCTCTCTTGGATTCTCTTTGATTAACTCACATGCAATCACTTATCCATGTATAGGTTTCATTCCCCCCATAAAAACTTAGTTTTCCCTTTATAGCCTGAATACCTATCATGGTGCTGTGCACAGAGGAGAGACTGAGAAAAATTGGTGGAGGGTAATTTAGGATTATTCTGCATCAATGAGTGAGAGGACCTCTCCTGACCTGCTGGGGCACCTTCTGTAGAACTCTACATGTCTAAGAGAGTAGATCCTAAGGATCTGTTCTTGAATGTGGCAATATCACAGGTGCACAATCCTACAAATCAGGGCTTCCTGTGATCATCTCCTGCTAGACAGGTACTAGACAGCAGAGAAATAGGAGAGATGCTCTGTGGCTGCACAAACCTAAATCTTTAAACACAAGGGATGTAGTGTAAGAGCCCCACTTGTGACACTAATTAGCTGTGGGGCTTGGAGCAAATTCCCCTCTCTTATTTTCCCCTCCTGAATGGTAAGCTCCAGGAGAAAACACACTACATTAAGTCCAGCCCAGCATGGTGCCTTCATGAGACACAACTGTGTGCTGGAGACTAGGGGGTACCAGAGCTCTGGGCTGGGAGTCAGCAGGTTTCTTCTCTCTGAGTTCAGATCCGGCCTCAGATACTTAGTAGCTCTAGGGCACTGGACAAGTCACTGAATTCTATCTAGCGTTCCATTTCCTCATCCATAAAATGAGCTGGAGAAGGAAATGGCCAAGCGTTTCAGCAAGAAAACCCCAAATGGGATCACAGAAAATCAAACTGGAGGGAAAATGATTGAATAACCAAACAATGGCCATGTGCCAGGCTTCGGGGGGATACAGAGGAGACCATTCCTGCTCTCCAGAAGCTTACGTTCTAATAAGAGGAAGCAACTCAGGTTGGAAAGGGGGGACAAGGAAGAGAGTTTTGGTTAGGAAAGTTACAGGAATGATGAGGGAGGCCACTCAGACCAACTCAGACCAGCACAAGCTGCCCATTAGAAATGGTGGGATGTATTGATTCTGGTTCCAATTATTCTTCCTCAGATAAAGGGGTAGCCAACCAGGGATGTGATTCTCCCAGTGTGATGGGTACCTAATCCCAGCTGCTCTATTTTCCCCTTGGGATTCTAGGGCTAGCCCTGGAAGTTGTAATGGGTTTCCTACTTCTACAGTTCCTACCCTCCACCATGATTATCAGTTGGTGCCAATCAAACCAAAGTAGCTAATTTTTAAAAATGGGTATTTACTGTTTTATGTGAATACAGATTTTAAAACTGTATTGGATTGCTTATCTTCTCAGAACAGGGAATGGAGAAGGAGGGGTAGAATTTGGAACTCAAAACATTTTAAAAATATTTTAACACATAGTTGGGGAAAATAAAATATTATTCTTTAAAAAAAATGTTTAAATGGGTATTTACCCTGGTGGTATGATGAGCACAAAATAGCTGCCAAGGATTATGATCTATTGAGGGAACCTGGGGTAAAACATAGTAACAAGTCCTTAGATAAGTTAACCCAAGAAATAAAGGATAACTTGGTCATTAAAGCATTAATGTACAGTCCTAGAAGTTGGCTAAGACCCTCAAGAGTCTGTGGCGTGCTGTCTCCCCAGGTGAGCTAAGTGCAGAGCAAAGTGGGCTAAAGGGGGACCTCGGCCTGGGACCTTTAAGTCCTTCCCCCTGGGTGGTGTGTAATGTTTCAGGGGGTTCCTTGTAGATCCATGAATCTGCCTTGAGTCTTTGCCTCCCTGGGCAAACACTGCCACCATCTGGGCACACTGCCAGAACCCAGATGAAAAAGTCCAAATCGTGGAACCCTCTGACGATCATCCTCCTGGCAAAGGAAGAGGAGGCTGAGAGAAGGCTGCCCTCTTCTCCCCTAACCAGTCCCCTAACCACCCCTTTTTGAGGGTGGAGAGGGGCTTCCAAGTTAAACTTTCAGACCCTTTAATCATTCCAGTTCCAAACTAGTTCCTTGGTTTTGTGCCCATCCCACAGAAACCAAGCTCAACAATCAATCCCGTTGTTAAATCCTGTTGTAAAAATGTCTCCATTGAATGGAGATCCAAGCCTTGTTCATAACTATGATCCTAAATACAAGTGAACTGTGTTCTCATCTACCAAAGCATCAGCTTTTCAGTACCTGGGATTGAATGGGGGTGGTTTGAGTTGGTTGATGGACTCAGAAAACTACCCCCATTAGAATTAATAGTGGGGAGAACATTTATCAAGTGCTGACTACATGACAAGGGGATTGCCCCCTTTAATTTAGGGACTGGGATAAATGCCCAGCATCAACTGTTCCAAGCATGATTGAGTTTAGTCCTGTCCCTTCATCATTCAAGTGAGAAAACTGACAAAACTTAGCAAAGTAATAGAACTTTCGGACTCCTGACTCTCCGTCCTGTCCTCCCTCTATCCAGCTCTGTAAATATATTTCAATTTTGATCATTATTTTCAACAAAATTTAATTGACTTGAGAAGTTATGAGGTGTTCTATAACTGGTATAAAGTGTTGTGGGAAGGGGCTAAGTCACATTTTAAAATAACTTGATCAGAGTCTCACAGTGAGAGAGGCTGTAAATTTGCTTTGAAAAATGTGTGAGAATATGAATATACAATGAGGTTCACAAATGCAGAAGGAAATTATTAAATTCATTGGTTTACTGAGCTAAGTAACTGTGCCCCCCTTCTAGTTCAAACTGGCCAACAGATCCTGTCATTTGGTGAGCCTTGAGGATGGAGAGTCGCTAATGTTTTTAGAAGCAGCCTCTTATTTTTCTCTCTGTTCCTTAGGGATTAAAAAAAGAGAAAAGTAAATTTATAAACTTTCAACTCAACTTGGCTAAGATGATATGACTCTATTACTTACAAAATCATTGTCAAATGTGTATATATCTGAAAAAGATCTGGGAGGTTTAGTGGACCATAAAATCAACATTAGTTACTCTTGTGATATGGCAACCAAAACATTACAGGCAATCTTGGGCAATATAAAGGGAGAATAGGGAGGGGATAGTCAGCCTATCCTAAAGACAGTAACAGGACAGTCATAGTTTACTCAGTTGTGACATGGAGAAAAATGGGTTCCCATTGAAAAGAAATCTTTGTCAAGAGCAAGGTAGCCACTTTTCAATGATCCCATGAGATGGATCCCTCCATCGTCAAGGTTTTGAGCTTTAAAATAAAAATTAAAATATTTTAAAGCTCAAAATATCAATTTCAAAAACTCTCTTTACTGTAAAAATGTTTTTACGATTGCCTAATCCAGTCTTCTATATTAAAATTAATCTCATTTCAACAAGAAATCCTTGAAAATATTTCTTGTGTGAAATCTAAACCTCAGCTGGATTTTCCAGAGCCAGCATGCTTTGGTTTGCCATGAAAATATTGGTCTATTATTCAGAAAGCTCGAAACAGATTGCTTTTATTACATAGGCCAAAGTTCATGGCCTTATTTTAAGTCATTTTATGTTTTATCATCATGCAAGCAAAGAGAATATTATTTGTGGTGATTTGCTCCAAGTTTGCCCAATTACACGGAATCTATTTTATTGAGAATCTGTGTTTTCTCAGTTGTTACAAGAAGCCCCGGTTTTTATCCAGCTGAAATATTAAAAAGTAAAATGTTTAAGTGGAAAAGAAAATAGGCGAACAATGTAGCCTTGTAAATGATTTGAGTTCTGTTATCTTTTTTTTTTTGGGAGGGGGTTCAGTCTGTGAATGTGAAAAAATGGTGGTGCTTATATTCTTTCAACACCACATATGCAGCTAAACAAAGCCCATTGTGGAGACAGAATTGCTTTATTTAAATTTAGAAATAGCTCTTTATAAGATAAATAATTTTTGGTTAAAATGAGGGAAAGAGCTATGTGCTGAGAGAGACACACAGCTCTTTCCCTCATCTTAACCAAAAATTATTTGGTTTTCTTTGACTTTCTTTGACTCTGTAACTCCAGCCAGGGGGATCAGCACCTGATATAAAACCATTATTAATAATGGTTGCTGATTAATTGATTCAATCTAGAAAGATTACTGGCAAGTTTTGTGGAATTTATTTTGGTTCAGCATCCATTGATTAAGTAGCAGCAAAGGGGAAAAGCCTTGAATTTGGGATGTGAATCTGAGTTTCGAATCTCAACTTTTTCACTATATGAAACTCCTTTCTCCAATTTGGGTTTCAGTTTCCTTCTCTTTTGGGGTAGCTAGGTGATCTTGCAGTGGATAGAGTGCCAAGCCAGGAGTCAGATCAAATTCAGCCCTGGACACTTACTGGCTATGACTCTGAGCAAGTCACTTCACCCTGTTTGCCTCAGTTTCACAATCTGTAAAATGAACTGGAGAAGGAAATGGCCAAGCACTCCAGTATTTGCAGCAAAAAAGCAAAAACAAAAAACAAAACAAAAAAACTCCAAACAAAACTACAATTGGAATCACATATTCCTTATGTTTAAATGAGGGTGTTAGGATAGGTGCTAGCAAAGGTCCTTTCTACCTTTAAAATTCTGGGATTCTAGAAGCATTTGCTGTCATGTTGGATAGTTCAGGAGAAAATAAAAAGAGGAATGAGGGGAAGGAGTTTAGAAAAGCACAGAATCTGGTCCACTTAATATCTAAATAGCTGCTGCCTTCACAGTATCCTGGAGAAGTAGGTCAAGAGTTATGGGTAACACACTGCCTCTAAAGCAGCCCATTTCTCTTGTGAACGTTCTAATGGTTAAGTTAATCTTTATATTAAACCTAAATCTGATTCTCTGCAATCTCTGCTAGTTATCTTCTGGAGCAAATCAGAATGAGTTTCTGGTCAAAACCTTGATTCTCCCAGCTGACAAATATCTACTTTTTCTTTCTGTCATTTTCTTTTTTAAATTTATTTACATGAACATTTGATAATTCCCTAATGAAGTGTAATATCACTGAGGGTAGTAATTACAATGTGTTTGTATTCCCATTGTTTTGCACAATATCTTCCACCTGATGGATACTGACACTTTAATTCAATGGTTCCCAACTTTTTTGTCCCACAAACCCCACAAACCCTTTTAATAACAACAAAAACTGTATTTGAGTGGCCAGTAATTTAATTTACTATTAGTATACTTGATTTAATTTAATGCATTAGTTACTCAATAATATTTTTAGAAATAAGTACTTGCAATAACTACAATAACTTCTACCCCCCAAAGCTCCAAATTAAAACACATACTATATCATTACAACAGCAAAATATGAAAAATGTATTCTGCCAATAATTATGAAAACTCCAAACATAAAATTATAAAACTAGTTATGAAATAATTACAAAAATTTTGTGAGATATCCTGTTAAAATTTAAAAGAAGTATTCATACTGACACTAAGACTCTATATAAGTATTTTTATGATCTAACATATTTTTCCTATGTCTCTAATAGTCATTGAGGTCATGTCCATAAATTTTTTTTTAATCAGTTTAATAAATGTGAATTGGTTTGTTGGTTTTTGTTTTCTTGTTGGTTTTTGCTGAAGCAATTAGGGTTAAGTGACTTGCCTAGAGTCACATAATTAGGAAGTGTTAAGTGTCTTGAGACCAGATTTCAGGGCTTCAGGCCTGGTGCTCTAGCCACTGAACCACTTAGCTTCCCCACCGGTTTTGTTTCTTTAAAAAAAAATATTCAGCAAGATCTCATCTTCTTATTATTTTTTGCAAGATTTCATATTAAATATCTTTATCTTACAAATTTTGTTGAATACAAGTAAAATTGTAATGAAATAAGTTACAATTAAGATGTCAACCACAGTATATTAATCACACATAAGTAAAATCTCAGCGTTAGAGCTGTTTATTTGAACAAAGTATTCTTAGTGCAGCATCAGTCTTAAAATTGGACTCTGCATCAAACATATCTAGATTTTAATTTTAAAAATAATTTTAAAATAAAATTTTAAATTAAAATACATTTTAATAAAATGAAAATGCCTGCTTGCACAAATATGTGACAGGAGACTTTTACAAGCTCTCTTGTTAAAAGATAGAAATGTATATATTCATTCATTTATTTATTTTTAGACCCAATTAACAAAAACAAATAGCTAATTATGACATAAACTCTTTACTTTTCTTCTGATTGATGACCAGGATTCAGGTACTTAAAGTTCAGTTGGAATTATTGCTCCATTTTTGACAATGTTTCTACATAAACTAACATTCATAAAAAAGAATCCCTTTAGCAATCTTTCTTCTCTTCTACCTCTGGCACATGGTTGTATTTTAGCTTGGCCATCCCCCTTCTTTTTGTCTCTTACTCAGCAGTCGACTAACAACAGACTCTTAAAGTTTATGTTCCTTCCCAGCCCTGCTTCCATGGAAATACTCAGTAAAAAATGCATATTAAGTACAGAGATGAAGACAGGGAATGAACCTGTAATTTCCTAGGTTGGTTTAAGGATCTCTCAGATGGGGAAACTCCCTCTCACTTGTTCTGCAACTTAAACTTCCTTAGCTGATTTAACAGGGAAAGGTTAAGTTACTAGCCTGGGGTCACACCACCAATTATGTATATAAGATGGGACTTGAATACCCCACGTCTTCCTGGCTTTGAAGTCAGCTCTCTATCTTCTGTCAGATGCCCCTTGGATATAGAAACAGCCTTGACTCACCCCCACAAAAAATGCAAAGAATTCTCTAGATCTCATTTAAAAACCCAGAAAGTATGTAAATAAATTCACAGTTGCCCCAAATCAGTTATGGGATCTTAGGCTCATTGACAAAACTAAATGCTACCTTAGAAGCCATTGAGTCCAATTCTCATTATCCAGAGGAGGAAATTCAGGGGCTAAAAGAGGTGAAATGTTTTACCAGGAGTCACACACACAGTTTAGTCAATGTTTGAGGGAGGATTTGAACTTTGTTTTTCTCTTCTGGACTTCAAGCCCAGGGCTATTTTCACTGTGTCATTGTAGCTGCCTCTAATTCAATATAATTTTCTTTCTCTAGAGAGAGAGATCCTTTTGTTATAGGATCTAAAATCCTTCAGATTCAGTGGGTTTGTGATTCCTTTGAAAGGAAACGTCATCAGTTTGTCAGTGAGGGAATACCCACAAATTTTAGTGACTCCTTTCCCAAGGGATCCATTATAAAATCCCTCCCCCCAAAACACACAAACACACTTATGATTCAACTTCGTGGCAGGAAGGACACTTCCTTGGTCCGCTAGATACCCTTCCCATTAGATCTGCACTGTCCAAATAACCCCCTATAATAGAATGTATATGTATGTCTGTGGGGAGGGGGAGTCTTCCAAGGCTTTTGTACTTGCATCTCCATTGGCACAAGTGCTTGACACATATTGTAGTAGATGCTAAACAGATGCTTTTTCATTCATTCAGTATATATTATGGGCTTCAGTGAGCCTTTTGGAACCCAGAGTCACCGCCATTCCACAGGCAAAGATTAGAGGAGAATTTATTTAATAATAAAATAATCCCAGTGTCTCTAGTTAAATATTCTCAAGAATAGTTGATTTAAAAAAAAAAAAAGTTAATCAGTTCTCTATGAAACTGGAATGTAACTCCTCTGTAATTTCTCACTATGGAAACTTGGTTCTTGAGGCAAGGTACAAAATCCTCTGAATGCCCAACATTTTTCTCTGTTGCCTCGTCCCCACCACAAGTGCCAGGTGCAGATGTTTTTGTGAACATGCATATGGGGTCAACTCTATGGTCATAGCCACGTTTCACACACTCTTTGCCCAGACTCTTGGTCTAGATTCTAGAGCTCCCAGGACCTGTACCATGCCAGTTTTGGACCACCCTTCCCCAAGGGTCAGCTGGTGGGGTCGCAGAAAACAGGGGAGCGTGAACAAGCAGCAGATCTCAGGGGCTAAGCCATCACCAGCCTCCCCCAGCCTCCCCACCTCAGGTCAACCTCTCTTCCACACTTGACCATGGTTTATTGCTGACTGTTGAGCTGACTTGGTCTAAATATATCCCCTTTCTCGTTAAAGCTTATAGCTCTCCCCCATAAATCCATTCTAGTGGAACTACTCCTTCCTAAGATGTTTCCATTAAGAAGAATCAAGTAGTCCCAAAGTAATTTCACTGGACGGCTCTGCTCAAAGCCCCCATCCTCACTTTCCACAGACTTTTTTTTAGACACAAAAAATAGGGGAACCTTGGCCAATAAGTTGGATAGAAAGATGGATCACTTTCCATTTCCCAAACATTTTCTCAGGGAAACTCTCCACCCATATCCTCTGTCTAGACATTCCAAGCACCTTGTATGAATGCTGGCTATTTTCCTTTCTTGCTCGTCAAAAAAAAAAATCTTGCAGGGTAGGAAGGAGATTTACTTGACAATAATTATAATGAATATGGTAACTGACCATTTTGCTTGAAGTGTTGGAGGAAGGGAGAGGGTCTGTACCTTCAATTTCATCTTAAAGTTGGCAAAATACAATTCATGTTTTATGAATAACACAATTCATATTTAAGTGAGATAAGGCCAAACAATTGGCCAAACAAGTGATAGTTCCTGATATACTTGAAGGCAGCCATGACGTCTTGCTCATTTTAGCACTTGAGAATGGGGAGACAGGGAGGTTTGGTAGTATCTCAGTCACAGCCATAATAACCACTCTGTGTCTCTGGCTCTGGATTAGGAAAGCCACACTGATTCACTTGTGTAGTCACAATCATAGTAACCCAGACACTCCTCTGCCTGCTTGCATATCAGGGACTCCCAAGACTAGTTCCTCTCTCTATTTTTTAACCCACTAAATGAATAGAATAATCTCATGCTCCTTAGTGGATAGTAGATAGAGCAATAGTCTTGGAGTCAGGAAGTCTGAATTCAAATCCGATCCAGTCACAACCATTCTCAGCCCATTTCCTCTTCTGTAAAATGAGAATAAAAAATAGCACCTCCCAAGGGCTTTATAAGGATCCAGTGAACTAACATATATCAAGTGTTGTGTAAATCTCCAAGTGCTATAGAAACGCCAGGTATTGTTACGCCTTTTGAGAGGCCCCTCTTGAAGATCTAGCTTCCCCCTCTCCATGGGCTCCTAGATTATCTTTTGGCAGAAAAAACACTTGCCACTTCTTCAGAGGCTCCAGGCAATGTAGCTTCGGGACCCTCTTGGACTCATGGGCACTAGCTCTGTACCCTGTCCAAGGTCAAGGGGAGGAGGGGGAGCTCCTCTCCTAGCAAGATCCTATGGCAACCCCTTGTTCTACTCCACTCACTATTCCTACACTTTCAGGTAAAAACCATCCTTCCCTGGCCATCCCTTCCCATTATGTAGAATGGAAGTTCTCTTTTTGTATAGTTTTATCTCGGCACAATTTCTTGTCCATTTTGTTGCATGTTGTTTCTCAGTTCAAAGTTTAAATGTTTTTTCATGGATTCATTCAATCAGTTCCTCCCAATTTCAGGTGAATTCTGTCCTCCATCCCCAGCAAGGAGCTCCCACTTCATTTCCACCAAGTCACATTTCTCTGTCTTTTCATTGGCGACTCCCACTGATGACTGTTCTACAAATACAACAAATGCCAAGTGCTTCAGTTCCCCTTATTGATCCTTGCTCTTCCTCTGCCTGTCTTCTAAAGCCCCTGACAAAATTCCCAGCCTTGCTCTTCAAACCTATGGCTAAGCAGAGTCACCTACTTAAATATGGCTAATGGCCAGTCTTTCATGGCCCCCTCAGCTTAGTGGTGGTTCAGTCAGTTCAGTCCAACTCTCCATGACCCCATCTGAGATTTTCTGGGCAGCTCATTTTACAGATGAGGAAACTGAGGCAGGTGGGGTAAAATGACTTGCCAGAGTCACATTTCTTAGACACAGGGGTTTTTAATAAGTATTTAGTGGATTCATTCACTCAGACACTAGATGTGCTGGGGATACAAAGAGAGAAACTAAATCTCTTCAGTGAGCTTACATTTTATTGGAGGGAGGTAAAATGTCCATAGCTGAGTAAATATGAAAGGTATCAAATAAATACAGGGTAATTTTGAGGAAGAGTATTAGCAATTGGGTGGAATGGAATTGATGTATGTCTGGAACATGCTGATAAAGGGCTTAGTGGTAAAAGCCTCTGGTTCAGTGGTTTGCAATGATCTCCAGTTGCCTTCTTTTGTAATGATCTTGTTCATAATGTCCCTCCCCTGTGATTATCTTTCCCTTTTATAAATATCTTGGAAACATATTTCTTCAGTGTTTTCAAAATTCTCTCTCTGTCTCTCTTAATTTGACTGTCTCCTCTTTTCCTCCTCTTCTTCCTTCTTGTTTCTTTTTCTTTCTTTCTTCCTTATTTCCTTCTCTTTTTTCTTTCTTCTTCCTCCTCTTCCTTCTCCTCCTCCTCTTCTTCTTCTTCTTCTTCTTCTTTTTCTTCTTCTTCTCTTCCTCCTCCTCCTTCTCCTTCTTTCTTCTTTTTCTTTCTTTCTTCTTCTTCTTCTTCTCCTTCTTCTTCTCCTTCTCCTTCTTCTCCTCTCCCTTTCCCTTTCTCCCTTCTTCCCTCTTCTTCTCTCTCCTTCCCTCTTCTTTCTCTCCTTCCTTCCTTCCCTCCCTCCTTCTGTCTGTATCTGTCTGTCTGTCTCTCTCTCACACACAAACACAAACACACACACACACACACACACACACACACACACACACACACACAAGCTTTTCTGAATGAACTTGACCTTGTTACCATCATTGTTTTCCTTAGGGTGATTTCCTCATCCCAACATCAGTGACAAAGACATTAGGACTGTTTCCACTGCCAGGATGACAAGGATGTTATAAGAATGTTGACGGATTTATTTCCTTTTGATTTTGGCCTTTTTTTAACCTGATCTCTTAATGCTCTTGGGATGCTCTGGCCAAAAGAGTTCTCTCAGCAGGCTTCTGGGAAACTCCTTCGTCCTTCCTTTCGCTTGTCGCTGTTTAATAAGCTGCATTTCCTGTAATTTCCCACTTTATACTTCTGAAATAGTTTGAAAATGATTTTTTCCATTCCAAACTAATGTTACCCTTGCACCCAGCATAAGTCATTCATCGTCATGTAATTAGAGCCGGCTCACATTTATCTGATGCTCAGAGGTTTGCAAGGCACAAATATCTTGTATCCTTATCATCATGCTTAGCAGAGGCTATTATGCCCACTTGACATATCATGAAATTGAGGTAGGAAGCACTTAAGTGTGCCCAAGGTTATCTGAGGCCAGAATTGTTCTCAAGTCTTTGACTCCAGACCCATTGCTCTATCCAGGTAAAACTACTGTGAAATATGTTGTTGAAGGAAGAAAGGAGGGAGGGAGGAAGGGAGGAAAGGAAGGAAGGAGGGAGGGAGGAAAGAAAGAAAAAGGAATGAGTGAATGAATGAGGGAGGGAGGGAAGCAAATAATAATTCTGTCTCTACTTATACCACGTTGCTTGATTTTATCCTGGCTGAGAAGTTTCTCTAATCAAGTCCTCAGTGTTAAGCTTTTTCTTTTTCTTTTTTTTTCTAATACTTTCTAAGATACTGATTAATTTTCATGAGTCTTCCTTTGTCTTCCAAGTCCATTACTTTAGCCTATATCCACATTAGTCAATGTTTTCCCCCTAAGCTTGTTTTTCAGTTTTATTTTTATCTACTGATCTCTGCTTAAGTGGATTCTAGTTTTGTAGCTCTCATTGATCATCAAACTGGATGTCATTCAGATTTACCCAAATTTTAGCCTCTTATCTCTTCTATTTTTTTAAAGCCTGAATTTTCTATTATATCTCCCTCCCTACTTACCTTGTCTCATTAGCCCTTACTCATGGTTTACCAACTTTCCTTGTCTTATCTCCCAACAGTGGCCTTACCTTGAGTTGGAACAGCTGATCTTGCTCCCTTCCAGTTGGGATTCCTTTGGGGCTGGGAAGGAGAGAATGAATACTCTCTGGTGCTGAGAGTGGGGAATTCCTGAACCTTCATGTGGACTTATGGGGAATTTTCCCTCCATTCCTTCATAGGAGTTGAGAATGATGAAGTCTTTAATTAAGTGTGAAAAGACAGCATGGGAAGGATACTAAGCCTAAAGTCAGAGAATGTGGTGGAGTCCGAGCTCCACCACTCATTATCCCCTAGTCCTTGGGCAAAAAAAACCTCTCTTGGTCTCAGTTTCCTCATCCAAATGAGTTTGGAATAGGTGACTTCTAAATCCTGGATCTCCCAACTCTAGATCTGTGATCCAATGACACTTCCAGCTACAAACCCATGGTCTTCAAATCCTACCACTGTATCTTGTAGCTTTGCCAACCAAATCCTCTAGCTTTTCAGGTATATGTTGGGCTAGATAACCAATGAGACGCCTTCAGACTCTTAAGATTCCACTATATGCAATGACACCTAATGAGTTTTCCCTGAGACAAGGCCTAGGAAAAGGAGATGAGCAAAAAGAGAGCAAATCAGAGGTCAAAGGTTCTCATTCCTTATACACTCCCATGTAGATTATTAATTGCATCCACATTACTCTACCCCTCTGTGTATTTCTCTATGGTATTTTATTCTCACTGCAGAGTACAATGGTTTGCACTTTTCAGAAAGCTGAAGAAAAGAGACTTTGCCCTTTCTTCCAGGCAAGTTTTACTTAGGGGAAAGACGGAGCACAGTGTCAGCTAGAAATCGGAACTTGTGAACAATGCAATAAATTCTATGAGAGGGCAGGAGGGGAGGGAAGGAGGGGACATGGGCTATCCTGGACTTCTCCCTCCACCCCAACATGCCATGTGACCACAGCTTTGTAGTTGGGTTCATTGTGGGCCACAACCATAATCCTCTTCTAGACACCATGTGGAACCATTCTTTTCACCAAATGGCACAATTTTTCCATCCAGCACTTAAAGAACTCTGAGAGGGATCTGGTTTCCATTCAATTTAAGATACTTGAATAAGAGCTCAAAAACAACAGCACATCAAGCTGACAATAAAAGTCAGCTCTCTGACCATGAGAACCCAGAGAACAATCATTTATCTTGATGAAAAGGGTTATTTCTTTTGGCCAACCTTATTAGCTATTTTCATGCCTTATTTATTCTCCCCCATGCTATCTCCTAAATGTTCTTGGCTGCCTCTTTCAGAACCTGGCCATAACCATTGCTCCTCCAGTTTGTTTTCTCTTGAGCCTAACTGGTATCTCTATGTTTTAAATTCTCATCGTTGTTACCGAATCTTCAATTAGTGTTAGAAGAAAAAATAAATCCCAGCCATTGCTTGAAGCTCTGAATGTAATTTGGAAAACACTAAGACGGTCGGAAAAGCAAGTGAGGGCTAGAAAAAATACTTATTAGAGATGCAAATATACTGTCATAATCGTAATGCTGACCTTTGCATTGACTGAAAGAATGAAATGAGAAAAGGAAGCCTTTTGGATATATCTTGAGCTGGAGATGCTGTTGGGCTGGGGGAGGGAAAAGAAAAAAGTTGGAGGATGGAGGGATCCCAAGATAGGAGGCAAATACTGGATTTGGAATCAAATCAAGTTGGGTTTTGGACTCAGATCCAAGCTCTAGCATTTATGGGCCTGAGAAAGTCACTTAAGTTCTCTGTTACTCAGTTTCCTCATCTGTAGAATAAGCTTTACAAGCATGTTCCTATGGCCCTATTTCTTATGTCCATTTAGGAAGCTTAGGGATATCTACAACCTCTCTGCTGATACTTCTTCGTCAGAGGGACCCAACCTTTATAAGATTCTGTGTGGACTTTGAGAGACCCAGAAAATAGATGGCAGGTCCAGCTCTGAGAAGCTTGCAGTAACTCCACTTGTTTTCAGCAGGTTCTTCCCCTCTGTTGTTTCACGAATCCTTGGCAATCATTCCCTTTGGGAGGAAGGTCAGTCAGGAGCTCACATGGCATCTGTTTGTCTCAGAGTCTTGGGTGGTCTCAGTCATGTCTGTACTGCTTGTAAGCCTAGACAGAACTCCTCCAAGGGGGATTTGAGCAGTGATAAATACCCAGGAAATTGAGCCACAGAGTTTCAAAGTCTCTGATCCTCCATCACTGAAGAAGATAGCCTACTTAGTGCTGGATATCCCCATGACACGCAAAGACGAACACCCAGAGTCAGTGTCCAAATCTGCTCAAAAGCCCCATGATATCCCTTCTGCCCCAGTTCTCTTCAAGTGAGAATGTTCTTTCAGCAGAGTCAAAAGTTCAGCTGACTGTGAAAGTATTTAAGGAATCATTGTTATGCTGTTTTTTAATCGGAGATAAGGGAATGTCTTGTTAAAAACAGACCCTTGAAATGACATGTGAGAAATAACACAATAGGGCCAGAAAACTGGCAAAAGGTCTATGGAATAAATAACATCTTATCAGGAGGAAAGAGCTAAGAAAGGCAGCAATTGTCGTGGCTGACTCCTGCTTTGTAGTCCGAATTTACAATCGATCCTTCGGTTGAAGATGTGAACTCTGTTCCTCTCCCAGTAAGAGACAGCTACATAATGGAAGCCTCCATTCCTCATCCTGTTCTTCTTTGATTCTTTTTGTTTTCCTTCCCTTAGTTGTTATTGTTGTTGTTGTCTCTGCTGACATTTGACCTGTTCCACATGCACATTGCATTATGATTTAAGGTGCTTTTAGCCGCTCCCATTGCCGATGTTAAAATGTGGGAATCGGTCATTATTTATGATCACTTTTATCTTGGTCATTTATTTAGAAAATGATCTTTCAATGCACATTAAGTATTTTTAAGGGGACTCATGAAAAGCTTGAAAGAAAAACATTTTCTTAGGGAGAGAAAGAAATAGTAATAACATTTAGGCAGGGTGAATTATGATGGAAGACAAGGAGTCCTTAGCAGAATTTACAGAATAAGCTTATCTCTTGGTAATAAAAATTGAGACCAAATGGAAAGCCTGCCAGACTCCCACTCACCAGAGGCAAGAGCTGATGCCTGCCATATAGCCCGGGGCTCCATACAAGGACCATGTGTAAAGGGCTGGGCAAGGAGCCTAAAGTTTCTGATGTCTGTTTCAATTCATCGGTGAAGGGAGAAGATTGATCCTGTTAGGCATTGGCAAAAGATTGATCAAGAAAGCCTAGTGGGTAATACCGATCGCTGACATTTATATAATTTTTCTGCCTTACACTTTGGCTCAGGACCCAGACTCAGCTCGTATCTGTCACTCATCGTAATGAGAGCAAGAGCAAGAACATACCTTTAAATGAGGCTTTGTGGTTTACAAAGCACTTTCTTCCCCTTCTAGCCACTCTATGGGACTGGGGAGAAGAGTTTGATTCTCCCTGTTCTCTACTGCAGGAAAACTGAGATGCGAAGAAGTTAAGGGACTTGGCCAACTACTAAGTATTAGACTAGGAATTCCAGATTGCTTCTCATTCCCAAGGCTTTTCCTCTTCTTCACAATGTACGACTTGGAGAAAGTCCCTCGATACCCATCATTTGTGGAATGGCTGAATAAATTGTGATGGAATTATGTGATGGACTGTGATGGAAAACTATATTGTGCTCTGAGAAATGGTGAGCGAGATACTCTCAGGAAAGCCTGGAAAGACTTCCATGAGCTGATGCAAAGTGAAATGTACTTTGCACAAAGCGATGGCAATATTGTAAGATGATCAGCTGTGAATGACTGAGCTATTCTCAACAATATAATTATCCAAGACAACTCTGAAGGACTTAAGATGAAAAACGCTCTCCATACCCAGAGAAAGAACTGATGGGGAAAGAATACAGACTGACACATATTTTTTACTTTATTTTTCTTGAGTTTTTTGTCTATTTTCTTTTATAACATGACTATTTTGGAAACGTTTTCATGACCACACATGGACAACCTATATCGAATTGCTTGCATTCTCAATGAGGGAAGGATGAGATGAGAAGAAGATAGAGAATCTGAAACTCAAGGTTTTAAAAATAAATGTTTTTACTTATAACTGGGGGAAAAATTGAAATGCTAAATAAAAAAAGAAAGTCCCTGCACCTTTCTGGGCCTCAGCTTTTGGGATTTTAGAAAAAATCTTTTTTCATATCTTTACCATTTGGCAGAGTTCCTGGCACATAATAAGCACTTAATAAATGCTTGTTGACAAGCTGGCTGACTGAAATGAAGGGTTTGTGTTTGATGATCACTGTAAATAAAATGCCTAATCCCTCCTTCAGTGATGGTGCTATCAGACAACTCAATGAGGCTGTTATCTCCTGAGCTCTTGAGTATATCCAGGCCCAGGATGCCTCTGCCAGGGGTCCAAAGGAGGCACCTCCCTCTGGACTTTGGCACAAGCTCAAGAAGTTCAGAACTCTTGAGTCACCAGTGCTGGTATTATCCATCCCTTAGGATGGACTTAAAGGAGAGAAAAGCAGAGCAATTAAATCAATAAGTACTCATTAAACATGTACAATGTACTTAAATTCAGGGGATGAATATATGAAAAAAAATCCTCATGCTAAAGGAGCTTACAATTAAATAACACAAGGCCTGACACATAATAAATGCTTATTGATTGATGGCTAACAGACTAAAGGAAGCAGAAGGAACAGGGAAGGAAGGTACCTGGTGGAGGGTATGATGGCAAAGTCCATACAGATACCAGGTAGAAATGGCAAAGTGGCTGCTCTGGGTCCTTAAGTGCAGATTCTGGGAAGTGCTTTGGGGTCCAAATCAGAGGCTCCCAGAGGCAGAGGGTACTGGTGAGGTGCCCTATCAAGTCTGATATAATCTTACAGGGCCCTGGGGTTCTGGGGGAGAGCAGAAAGGGCTGTCAGACACTGGAGTTCCTGCCTCGGGCTCACCTAGTGAGTTTGTGGTGCTCACCCTTTCAATGTGTCAAGCTTCTGTTTGCCATGGCTGCTGAGGAAAGGGGAGAAAAATACCCTCTCTTCTCCATCCCTCACACCAGCTGCAAGAAACAGCACTGGGTCATCTCTAAATCAAAATACTCAAAAGAAAACCCCAAACTGGAAGCAGTTCTAGTTCTTGGAGGGGGATTTTTTCACAAGATCTCTTGGCTGATCCTCATTGACAGAACCTCAGCGACCATAGTCATCATGAAGTAATTTTGTGATCTCAGCAAAGGAGAGACCGGTGCAGTGTGTACCCCAAGACAGCTACTAAAGGGATTCCCATCCAGCAGATAAGGAGGGATCCTTGATCATTCCCTTACACTGGATATGGAGTACCAGTAAATAAACTGATCTCAGGAAATTCCATTCCTCAAGGCTACCTAGTTCAAGAGAATATTTAAAAGTTAACAAAAAGAAAATTGATGTCTTTGGCAGGACTTTGATGAGGTGTCGGGAATATTTATATCCAACATCTGTTACAAAGTACATTTTCATATAGGCGATTCATCATAGACCAAGAATTATCCCCATTTTTCAGATGAGGAAACCAAGTCCCAGAAACATCAGATGCCTTGCCCAAGATCACACAACAACATGGCAGAAGCAAGACTCTTAACCTGGATCTTCCAACTCCAAGTCCACCATGAGAACCACATTTATTGTAACACCTAAGAGTTTGAGATGCTTTTTGGATCCCCAAGATTTCCAAATTTGTTCATCTACTTTTTCTAATTAATGTTCAAGAATAAACCAACTCTCTTTATCTCATTATTCTACCAATATTGCATGAAACACCAATCAATAAAAATGGAACTGAGACTCACCCCAAGGGCAGTGGAGAGAAGCACAGTGGGCTTGAGTAGCCATTATCAAGAACAAATAAGAGACTGTGGTGAGGAAGGTGAGAAAAAGATGTCAGCTAATATATGAATAAGTGATCACAGAGAAAGTAGACCAGGCCCTTGGTGAAAGTGAGGGAGACAAAACAGACAGGAACAGTCCCAATGTGATGGGTTGGGAAAAATGGGAGGTCGTGACATGCAGGTGAGACAGGGGTAGGATCTATATTCTGTATCACTGAGCACGTGTCCTCATGGATGAGATCATAGGGAATAGGAACAGAGCACTGGACCTGGAGTCAGGAAGACCTGATTTCAAATGGTGACGGAGTCAGGCAAATCTTTCTTCCCTGTAATTATTCCTTTTACTTGTTGAATGGAAAAGATTCATTTCCTCTACACCTGGAGATGATCATTTTTCTAAATGGTCTGTGTTTCTTATTGGGCTAGATTTCCCTAGGGTAGGGAATTCCAAATCCCATTCCTCTATCCCCATGGTCAACAAATTCCCCCAATTTTCTCTGTTTAAATAATGAAACCTTTCCCTAGTTTTTTAAAAATAATTTTTCTATAGGCTTAACAAGGTTAATATTTTGTTTATATTTGTTTGCACAGATAATGATGGTGATGATGATGATGATGATTCATTGAGGGCAGGGACTATTTGTCTATAAGTATAATCATTAATAGATAAAATTATTTAGTGTTTACTATGTGTCAGACACTATGCTGAGTGTTATTATCTCACTGGATAATAATGAAAATATTAATAATAATAGCAGCTAACAGTTCTGTTGCATTTACTATATCCCAGGCACTGTGCTAAATACTTTTCCACAAAAGAATGTAGTCCTAGGAAAGCTGCCTCTCCCCCTCATCCCCTGCTACCTTTCTCTTGCCACTGCCCAGGACTGTTAGAGAAAGACTCGAGTTTTTGTTCCTCCTTATCTCCCACCTCCATTTCTTCCTCTCCTCTTCCTTTCTAGTGGGACTCCATCTCTCCTCCCTGCTTCAGTACCAGAATCTTGGAGAGAGTAGATGGAATTTCATCACACAGGTGGGCTACAGGGTAGAGAGCCAGCAGTCACATTGCCTGGCCCAGAAGAGCTGCTTAATATCTGCCTATTGATTACCATGTTCACATGCTGCACATTTAAAGCACTGAATGTTTTCTTTCAGACATCCCTTATTTTTTTCCCCTCTGTCTGTCAAGAAGCTTCCTTTTCTAGGCTGAGCTCCGGATCCCTGGAAAAGAGAGTTTTTCTCCTCTGAACCCCTTCTTTTGGCCTCCATCCAAAACAGCTCTGCCTTCAGCTACCTGACTCCCCTACTCAACCCACTTCTTAGGGACTCTCTCATAGGGTTCTTAGCTGGCTTTTTTTTCTCCTAGTTCTGGGCATTTAATGGGTCCATTTCCCATGTCATTCAACATCCTTCCCCCTGCCCCATAGTTTTCCTAAAAGCAAAACAAAATAAAACAAAACCCAAGCTCCTTCTGGGGATCTTTGGAAGTTCTTGGCTTCTTTAAAAAGTTCTCTGGCATCTCTTTCCATATAAAAAATATGCCATTTTGGGGTGACTGATGTTGCTTCCACCACAGAATGTGCATAAGAGAGTTCAGCATTTTGAGTACATCCAGTTTCTAGGGTTCCATCAGGTCAGAACCACTGGAACAAGAAACCACTGAAAGGCACTTGGAGGCATGGATCATTCTGGGAATGATGAATGTCCATCCTTTCATTCAAAGGCCTTCTTCTATGTAGCACTGAAACCTTCCTATGTTGTAGCTCTGATCATGGCAGCCCTTGGAGAACGCTCTTCCCATTACTTACTTGAGGAAGTTCATTCCCCTTAACCTACTGTCCAATGGCTTCAGAAACCTGGCTTCAATCTAACTATTCCCTCTTGTGTTCTCTATGCTCTGACTTACCTGGACTACTTACCATCTTCTGAAAAGGGCATATGGCTGCTATCTTCCTTTGGCCCTGGCACAGAACCTGCCACATTATAGGCATTTAATAAAGTCTGTAGAAAGAAGGGATAAAGGAATAAAATGGAAAACAAACCAAAGATTCTAGAAGACTTTACATAATGAGTGCACCTTCTCGCTCTTGTATTTTCTCATCCTATTAACAATGTTTTAATAGAATATGAACCAGATACCACACTTCCTTGTGAATTCATCTCAAAAGACACTGTTTTATGATTATGTATTATAGACACTATATTTATGATATCTGCAGGTTCACAAGATAGTGTTTATACCGAAGCTACATCCTTGAATATGATCTTTTAAAAAGAAATATACCCCTAATAGATAGTTAAAAGATATGAAATAAATTTCAAGGGAAGAATTACTAGCTGTCAACAACCACCTGAAGAGTTTCTCCAAATTACTAACGATGCAAACCAAAACAATCCAGAGGTTTAACCCAATACCCTGGAAATTTGCAAAGATGGGAATAATGGGGGAAGAGAAACACACTGATGCATTGTTGGTGGAGCTGAGAACCATAGCAACTATTGGGAAAACAGCTTTTAGTTATGCAGATAAGATGATTGAAACACGAAGTTTTCTAAGGGTCAATGCTGAAAAATTATCCATGCATATGTTTTGAAAATAAAAAGCTTTAATAATAATAAAAAAGAAATATCCATTCCTTTTGAGCTAAAGATCCTACTAGTTGGCATTTGCCCTAAAGAGATCATTAGCAAGAAAAATCCCCATATATACTAATATCTTTATAGCAGTATTTTTATGTGTGTGTTAGCTAAGAAATGGAAAGAAAGTAGGTGCACATTGATTGAGAAATGACTAGATAAATTGTGATATGAACATGATGAAATATCTCCATGCTATAAAAAATGAATAGAATGAATACAAAGAAGCCTAGGAAGATTTACACAAATTGATACATTTTGAAGTAAACAGAGTCAAGATAATAGTAAATGTAATAACTACAGAAATGTAATGAAAAAACAAGCATATAATCAAAAGGGTCAAAAGTCAATGTTTAAAATTATAAAAAGTCTTCATGGCCCAAAGAAGAAATATGTGAAAACACCTCCAATGTAGAGGTGGAAAATCCACTGATCTGGAATATTGCTTGTTGTCAGAATTTCAATGTATTCATAGATTTTGCAAATTCTTTTTTTTCTTTTTTCCTTATTTTTCTTTAAAAATGTTATTTGTTGTCTAGAAAGGGAGAAGATGTAGGGGAAACTTAGAAAATATGAAAGTGAAAGATATCAATAAACATTTATTTTTTAAGTGATACATAAGCACTTGAGAGCCTGCAGAAAAGAAATGCCGAGAAGATAGAATGATTATTCCCAGATGTGGACTGGGTTTCATAGAAGGAAATTTGTGAAGCTCTCCTAAGAACTGCATGATATGGGGTAACAGGGGTAGTAAGGATGATCTTGGTGAGCCTAAGAGATAAAAACTTGTGAACCAGCAGTGGGAGGAGTTCTTGAACCAAGCCTCTTTCCCTGGCAGAGAATTGCTTGGAAGAAACCAAGGAGCTGGCTGAAACGGATGTGGAGGAGTGGAATGATGTAGTAATGGATTATGAGATGGCTAGAGGAGGTGAGACATGGCTCTCTTAGTACTAAGTATCTTCTGTTTGCTAGGGGAGCTTCAACAAGGGCACTACAATCAACCTGGAGAACAATATTGGTCTTTGGATCATAAGACAAAAGGCAGAAGAGAATTGCTGGACTCTTTACACCTTAAGTCCTTTTCCCTTTCCAGCTGCCTACCTTATAAATCTAGACAAATTTAGGGGTCCTTGGGGGAAGCAGAGAACCATCTTAATTATTTGTGGATTTTGGTGCTGCTGTGCATATTTTGAGGGACTAAGTACATTCTAAATTCTATATTCTTTGTTTTATTAGGCCCAGTATCTACTTTTGATTTTATTTTTATGCATTTTGGTACAATATAAAAATGAGCTTCATTTTGAGGTCTCCAGGGAAAACCCCAAATGGGTTCATCAGCCAAAGAGATTGTGGAAAGAAAAATCCAAAGAAGCCCAATATATATAAGCTTAAGGCTTCATTAATGGGCCATAGGTCGCATGTACGTCACATTCACTTAAAAGGATCTGGCCTACTTGGCAAGCTAAAAATGAAATATGCAGGACTAGCTGGCCATTTTGGGATTTGTAACACAATGTACTCAACACTCACTGTGGAGCTGAACATCCACGTCATATCACTGGAGATTTAAAAGTGGCTGGTGGACGGAACAGGGCAGCCAGAATGTGGAAAAGATGGATTGGGGAAGCTGTGTGAGGGGAGCTGAGCCAGCAGCGCCATGGTCATCAGATCCCTGAGGATGCCCAACTGTGTGTGGTCCAGTTCTAGAGATGGAACAGGCAGGCTAGCCTCAAGGGCAGCCTGCCCTCCAGGGATCAAAAAGACTTCAGAATAAGTTTGACAAATGATTCCCCACTTAAGAACTGTGGGAAAAAATTGCTAATAGTTTTTTTTTTCCCTCTTCCACCCTCAAATTCCCTCCTTCCCTGCCACCTTTGCTCTCTCTCCTCTAGTTAACTCCTATTTCTGATTTGTCTCATAATTTTACTGTAAGTTCTTTATTTTTTTTTACTGATCTTGTTTTTATTTTTTATTGATCTTGTCTTGATTTTTATAAACACTTATGGGTAACTCTGAACACTGTACACTATGTTTGTGTCTTTCTTTCTTACACTATATGTTTGTATCTATCTAGAATAGTACAGGGTTCAACAGAAAAATAGTAGCTGTCATTTACACAGAGTAAATTTAGGGTAAAGATGCTAGTCTCTGGCCAATAGAAATATTTTCTCTAACCTGGAGACTCGCCATTTTATTACATTTGATTCGTAGCCAGTATTGTGAATTTTATTACCTAAAATTTCTAGACCAGGAGAGTAAAGAATATGTGTGTATCGGGACATTGTTCCTGTTGAAAATCAAGAGTTAACTCTTCTGTCTTTTGGGATCACTTTGGAACAGAGTGGTTTGGCTGTCTCCACCTGAGGCTGCTATCAATCAGAGGAGAAAGCCCACCCCTTGAGCCATTCCGGTGGGTAGAGATGGCTTTTTCTGTTGGGAGGGAGGAATAAGGGGTGAGTACCAATTTGCCAACTCTGCCCTCTACAGCACCACCTAGAGATTACATATAAGTCTGGTTAATCATAACAAATATAATACATCCAAGACAATTGTCATATCTTCCTATATTTTAAGCTCATTTTTCATTAAAGCTTATTTTTAAAATACACAATTTCCTACTAAACAGTTGCCTAAGATAGAAGCTTGGTTGTATTTTTTTAAAGCAATAGGAAAATATAAATAGTAAAACAGTGAAAATAGAATTTACTTGGGCAGCACAAAACTTAGGGGAGAGGAGTTAGAATGTGTGGGGGGAGAAGAGGGAAGGTTAATCTAATTTTTAACAGATAAAATGATTATGGATTCAATTACTAAGAAAAAAACAGCTGTGCTACTGAGATATTCAAAGGCTTTTTCTTAAAGCAGGTGCTTTAGGGGGAAAAAAAGGAAATTCATGATAATGAAAAAAGACATAAAAAAGGACCAGAATTTGCTTTAAAGTCTCCTTTCTTAGTACATATTTCTTGAGAGTTCTATACATTCTTACTCAAAAAACCCACCTGAGGTTGAATATTTTGGAGCCATGTCTAGATACAGCAGCTGAAGGACAAAGGAAAATGAACCCCAGGAAGCCATTTCCATGGAATAGAGATGACAACTTACCCTGGAAGAAAAAACAAGAACTTTAAAGGGATACAAAATGTGGGAATCCAAAAAACCTTCAATTGCCTTAATAGGAAGAGAGTTTATTTTCTCTCCCCCCACCCCAAGAAGCAATGAAGAGGAATAAAGATAGCATTTAATTAGAATCTTTAAGAGAAAAGGAAGAGAAATTGTAGTGTTAGCCTGGTTTAAAAAAAAAAAGCTGATGATGAGAAAAATGTTAATTGTTTGGAAATAGCCATTAGTCTTTTAGTGAAGGAAAAAAAAATCAAAAGATTTTTTTAATAAGCCCTGTCTGCAAAGATGGGAGGCTGACTTTAGGGGGTTCAGGAGAAGGAAAATGTCCCCAAGATCGATGAAGATGTTCACTGGCTTTAGGGTGGGAAGAGGTTTGAAGAAGAATTAGGCAAATGTTAGTTTTCCAAAGCAGAGAGTAAGAAACTAATAGTTAGGGGGTGGGGGGAGAAGGAAGAAACTAATTAACTCAAGGATTCTGGCGTATGCATTTTCCTGAAGTCTCAAAAGGGTACTCAGGGATTCGGATGGTTTAAGAGAGGAAATTAGGGATTTTGCTTAAGGGAATTGTAAAGCATTTGATTGTATCTGTGTATGCTAGGGGAAATTATTTTGTGAAGCTAGATTCATAAAAAGAGCCAGAGTATAAAATATTTAATTTTAAAGTGTGGAAAACAGTGCTGATAACAAGCAGGCGGGTTGCAATTCCCACCACATTGTGTGTAGATAATTATTGAAGGATGATAGGATTATTGGTAGTTTAAACCCCACTTAAATTGCATGAACTTTTAATACAGTAGAACCACATTATAATGCTATTAGATAGATTTAGAGATACTGTGGACCAAATGACATCTCCATTCCCCTCCCCACTCCCCACCCCCAACATAACTGCCATTGCCTGCCAACAATGAGGCAGCAATGAGAGCTCGTTCCTATTCTCCAAGAGCTTTCTCTGTAACAATTCTTGTGACTTCTCCAATTTGTGAGCCTGGAACCTGGGCTTTTTGACTCTAAGCTCAGCTCAAGCCCCACCTTCTTCCAGGAACCCCTTGACTTCCTCTCTGTTCCCCCCCCCCCCCCCCCCCCCCCCCCCCCCCCCCCCCCCCCCCCCCCCCCCCCCCCCCCCCCGTCCCCTCCCCACACACAGCTGCTAGAATAACCCCACCAAACTCATTTGGTATATTCATTGTGTATTCTTTCCATATATGCTTTGATATGTACACTTGTCTCCCTATTAAAATGTGACCTCTTTGAGGGTAGACTGTTTCTTTTTTGTTTATGTCTTTCCAGTCTTCAGTGCGTAGTTAATACTTAATAAATGCTTATTGATTGATTTAGGACCTAATGTGTTTTTAGAAAGATAGATTGGAAGAGGTCAAGCTCACAGGCTATTATTCAGTACTTACTCTGTGCCAGGAAAGGCAAAGGACCTTGAAGGTCTGTGAATTTCTACCTTTATCATGTAGACAACGGAGAAGGGTAAGAAGGAACCTGGAGGTCTTTTTTTTGGAGGGAGGGAGAGTTTCCCTAGGTAAATATTCTTTTTCATTTACCAAGTGGGAAAGTGTGAGCTTGAGGGTTTTGGAGTGGGATTTAGTGAGTTCATTATATTTATAGATACTTTTCCTGTTGTTTGAGAGGCAGTAGGTTATAGTGAGCAAAGAACTGACCTTCTTGATTAGGAAGATGTGGATTCAAGTTCTTTAGTCCTTTCTCTGATATAATACTAGCGGTTTGACTTAGGATAAGTCAAGGAACCTCTGTGTAAGACTAGGTGCTGATCTATAGCTGTATAAAGTTTCCCTCCTGGTCATTCTGTATGTCACAGATGATCCTGATGAAGTCACAGATGAACCTGGAAGTCTTTAAAAGAAAAAATGCTTACACGGAAGCTGTTATTATGAGAAGTAGGAGGTCACTGTGGTAAGGGAGCAGCCAAGCTGGGTTTGAATCCTACCTTGATAACTTACTTTTGGTGAAGATAAGATAATATCACAATGGATTTATAATTTCATCAGTGAATGTCCTTCAGAGATTGTGACCTATAGGTACCTTCACATCCTTCTTTAAATGCTCCAATCTGTGATCTCATCAGTCACAGCGCGACTTGTGTGCAGCCTGTGAGTCTTGTCCGCACCTTCCCATGAGCCTACGATGTCGGGCTGCCTCATCATGTTCTCTCACCATTGTGTGAATCCCAAAGGCACATGTAAAAGTGTCCATTAGTTGTCCTTTATTCTCACTAACTGATTGGCCCATTTTTGGCTATATTTTGTGACCAGATTTTATCCCTCTGCTAGTGCCTTTCCCTCTGAAACTACCTTCCATTACTCTTTATATCTTGTATGTACCTCATTATTTACTCTCCCATTAGCACCTAAACTCTTTGAGGGTAGGGATTAGTTTTGTCTTTATTTGTATACTTAGTGTGGTGTCTGGCACATAAGAAGTGTTTAATCAATGCTTATTAATTGACTGACTTCCTTTTCCCCCGTTGGACTGGAATTCCTTGAGAAAAGAGACTTTTTTTTGCCTTTCTTTGCACCTCTAGTACAGATACCGCAGTCCCTAACAGTAAGTGCTTAATAAAGGCTTATTGATGGCCACTCTTTACCCCCAATAGACAATAAACTCTTCCGTTAGACTATATGGTTGTTGAGAGCAGCCTTTTCCCAACATGTAGCACAGTCCTGGCACATAGTAGGTACTTAAGAAATGCTTGTTAATTTGACTGAACTCCACAGAATTCCTTACTCATGCTATGTTATGCGATGTTACTTATACCCACCCTACCCTTCTCTATTACCCTCTGGGCCATTCCCAACTTCAGTTTTCCAGAGATTGTACCACACCATGCTTTGTAGTCATACAGCACTACTGGAACAACAATGATGTTAAAATACTCGACTTTGATTTCAGAGAGAAGCTCAAGATCGTTAGCAACCCTGCACAATTACACAAAAGCAACTCGGCCTCCTATTCCTCTTGCCCAAATTCTAGACTGAGCTCATTGTTTGCAATGTCTGTCCATGATAAATGTGTTCAAAGAAGAGCTCTATGGATTATCCAGTCAGCTACATATCAGATTCCAGTCAAATTAAAATTCTTCATCCACTTTGTTTTTCCTGTGTGGATAACTAATCTAAACTCTTGAGTGCCTATGGATCTCATATGGGACACTGGCCAGTTCTGGGTCTTCATGTGGCTCTCATAATGCCACAAGAGAATCTATAGAACTTCACCTCATGTATAGGGAATCCCCTTTCCATTTGGATTCTGTGCTGGACTTCCTCCTTGACCATGGAGATCACCTTTGGCAGGCATTATGATTTATATTTCAACTATCATTAATAAACATTTGTATCTTTCAAGAACTCTGGTATGATTAGTAAGTACATGAAAGACAACTTGTAGGAGAGGAGACTTCAAGACAGCATTTTATTTCTCCAAATCAAACAATTTTGTTGACTTTAAGACTCAAACTCCACCTTCTTCCTGGTGCCCTTTGTCTTCCTCTCCACTCAGCCACCCCCACACTCAGCTGCTAGAATAACCTTTCCAAGCCCAGCTTGTATTCATTGTGTATATTTTCTGTACATGCTAATATGTACACATCTCTCCCCCATTAGGAACTCCTAGAGGATAAATTGTTTTATTTTTGTGTATGTATTCCCAATGTCTGAAATTTTATTATAGATAAATTTCCTAAGTAAATAATTTATTAAATAAATAAAATATTTTTCTTTGAATAAAATAATTTAAAATAATAATTAGGTTTTTTTTCTACATTTCTTCTTTTAAAGACTTTCTTCTTACTATGCAAGAAGACATCCAGTTTCCTCCTTACCCCTCTCTATTGCCTATATGATAAAGGTAAAAGTTCATGGACTGACTTTCAAGGTCTAGTCTTTGTCCTTCCTTATATTCCCAGTACTGAGCATAGTTCCTGACACAGAATAGGTGCTTAATAATGATTTTTGGACTTGATCTCACCCAATCGATCCTTCTAAAAAAGCAATATGCCCTGGATCAATCAATAATTATTTTGAGAATCAACAAAAGATAACTACAGAATATGTTTCTCTGCTTCCTGGGTCTCCACAGCCAAAGAATTCCTCCCTAAACAGCCAATCTTCCAGGGCTTTGACTTTCACATTTGACTAGACTTGTCCTCAGAAAGCAAAGATGGGCTTTTGAAAAGGTCTTGAGCCCTGTCTAAATTGTAGACTCAACCAGAGTTTGTGCTCCATGGGCATAGATTTAGAATGGAAGATCATCCTTTCACCCCTTACTCTGCTAAGGGAAGAACCTTGGTTCACAAACCTTGTTCATATCCTGTCATCAGTCTACCAGAGATGACCAGAGACAGACTTCCACTTTGGCTTTTAACACTCTATAGCTACCAGTGGAACATCCATTTGATCTTTATCTGTCCAACCCTTTCCCCACTCACTTTGGTTTTCATTGGCCACCTTCCCTTGATGCTTCATATCACTTCTTTGTGACGTTTAAATGCTCAACATTCCACACCCACCTTGGACCTGATTGGAAACTTTTGGTCACCTGTAATCATTATTTTTACATCACAACTATAGAGCTTCACTGAAGATTGATGTTTTTTGGGGAAAAAATGAGCCTTGGCTCAGACAATATTTGTTTTTTTTTTTTTTTTCAAAGAGCTATAGAATTTTCCCAGTAAAATTTCAGCTCTTTGAGGGTAAAGACTTTTCTTTTTATTTTCATATCCCTGGCACCTCATCCCAGAGCTTTGCCAGTAGTAAATGCCAAATAGATGCTTCTGCCTTGGATTCTTCCTTCAGGGCTCACTTCACCACACAACTACACTATATATTTAAGATTCATATTGTATTGCCATAGACACTAATTGAGTGTGGCCAACTCAATTAACTGCCCATCCAACTACATGCCTATTTATTGGACTCAGATCCTTGGGTCCTAATAGAGAGTCTGGAATAGAGTAGGTATTTATTGACTAATACTGGAAAAAATCATGCATTCATTCATGCATTCATTCATTTGGCAAACTTCTGTTCTTTGGGCCGAGTACAAAGGGATATGAAGTAGTCACAGCCCTCAAGGAGCTTACATTCTATTGGAAGAAAACAATATATACTCAGAAAAGTAAGTGAAATATCAATTATGTTCATAATAGCTAGTACTTAGGAAGCACCTACTATGTGTCAGGTAGACTATGGTGAGCACTTTTACTGGTAACTCATTTGATCCTCACAAAATCCTGGGAGGTAGATGCTGAATTTTTTTGTTTTGTTTTGTTTTGTTTTGTTTTTTTAACAATTGAGGAAATTAGCTACAAAACTGACCGTACAACTGATAAGTGTCTAAAGCTGTATCTGAATTCAGGTCTTCCTAATTGCTGGTCCAGCATACCATCTACTATTCCTCCTAGCATAGTAATTTCCAAAGGAAGGGACTTGAAGCTGGGGGTGAGAATCTAGAAAGACTTCCTGTAAAAGCAGCTTCCTTCATCCATTTATTTCTTAAGGAATTTGCTGAGCCAATTTCTTTTGAGACTGAAGGATCTCTTGCCCCATATCTGTATCCCAGAAACAAGAAAGGGAGAGCACCATGTTCCTTTTGGAGAGGTCCCCGGCTTTGTCTTTTCAAGAATATAGCTAGCAATTTGTTTGGGAGTTAGTGTAACGCTGAGGGCCTGGGGGGAGGAAGGGGTGGGACAGTGGGCCTCGAATAGGAAGGAAGGCTTGGTGATTTAGAGCCAGCCCTGGTAAGAGCCCCAAATTAAAAGAATGGTTCCACATACAGAATGGTCTTGGCATTGGACCTGTAGAAGAGAGTGATTTGGGGATGAATGAGGTTGTCAAGGCCGGAGGTGGGGTGGACAGGCTCCAATGAATTAAAGTCAAATACAAACTGGAGAGTTTTGTTTCCACTTTTAATTGAAAGAGCAGTTTTCCTGAGAGCGAGTAATTTGAGGTCCTCAGCTAATCCCCTCAAAATCCCCAAATGCGCCATCGCTCCAATCAGAGCTGCCATGCCCCAGTGCTCTGAGCAGCCTGAACCACTGGGGGAATTTAGAAGATGTTTTCGAGTCGCCAGCCTCTGATTAGAAGCCCTTCTATTCTCCAAAGGCTTTTAACCCTAAAGCACAGCACCAGTTCTCAGCTCAACAGAAACTATGACTTTCCAATTTTTTTTTTATAGTGGTAAAAGGCAATATGGAAGTCATTCCTTACGTCTAACCTAGCTCAGCCTTCTCTTGCCTGTCACAGGAGCACAATCTCTCTCCCTGACCTGGGGGCAAGGAAGTGAAGACCCTATCATTTTATTTTTTAAAATTTTAAATGAAAACCATTTGTTAAATGGTTAACATTTTAATCTTTATTCTTTTTTTAAAAAGAAATTTTTTTTGATGTTTTAAAGTAGTTTTTTAGATCTAAGCCATCTTTTTTTTTATCATAGCATTTTATTTTTTAATTACTTTTAAAGATACTTTTCAACATTCACTTTTATTAGATCTTGAGTTCCATATTTTTTTCTTTCTTTTCCCTCCTACCTTTCCAACATGGTAAGCGATATTAGTCATGTTGAAAAAGAATCAAAACAAAAGGGAGAAAACGAGAAAGAAAACAAAAAACAAAACAAAACAAAACAAAAAAAAACAATGAAATTAGTGTGCTTCAGTATGCATTCAACCTCCATAGTTTTTTCTTAGGATGTGGATAGCATTTTTTAAAAATAGATCTCTTCTAATTACATTGCTTAGGAAAGTTAAGTTTATCAAAGTTGATCACTGCCCAATGTTGTTGTTACTACATACAATATTCTCCTGTTTCTGCTCACTTCATTCAGCATGAGTTTATGTAAGTCTTTCCAGGCTTTTCTGAAATCCTTTGCTTATTATTTCTTATTCCATCACATTCATATATTATATCTTATCAGCCATTCCCCAATTGGTGGGCATCCCTCAATTTTCAATTCTTTGACACCACAAACGAACGGCTCCAAATATTTTTGTACATGGGTCCTTTCCCCCTTTTTATGTTCTCTTTGGGATACAGACCTAACAGTAAAGGTATGCACACTTTTATAGTCCTTAAACAGAGTTCCAAATTTCTCTTGGAAATGGTTGAATCAGTTCACAACTCCACCCAAAATGGATAAGTGTTCCAATTTTCCCACATCTTCTCCAACATTTTTTCAATTTCTTTTTCTATTATATTAGCCAGTCTGATAGATGTGAAGTGATACCTCAGTTATTTTAATTTGCATTTCTCTAATCAATAGTGATTTAGAGCATTTCTATATAACTATTGATAACTTTAATTTTTTCATCTGAAAACTTCTTTTTCATATCCTTTGGTTGTTGTACTCTTGTAAATTTGATTCTGTTTTAGAAATGAGGCCTTCATCAGAAAAACTGGCAGTAAAAATTGTTTCCCAGTTTTTTGTTTTTCTTCTAATCTTGTGCTTGCATTGGCTTTGTTTGTGCAAAAACTTTTAAATCTAATGTAATCAAAATTATTCATTTTGTATTTTGAAATGTTCTCTATCTGTTGTTTAGTCATAAATGTTTCTCTTCTCCATAGATCTGAGAGGCAAACTTTTTCTTGCCCCCCCTAATTACCCTTAATATCTAAATCATGTACCCATTTTGACCTTATCTTGGAATATAGTGTGAGATGTTGGTCTATGCCTGGTTTCTTCCATACTATTTTTTAGTTTTCCCAGAAGTTTTTTTTTTTTTTTTTAACCAAGTAGTGAGTTCTTTTCCCAGAAACTGAAGTCTTTGGGTTTATTAAACACTAGATTGATAAAGTCATTGACTATTATGTCTTATGTAATTAATCTATTCCACTGATCCATCACTGTATTTCTTAGCCAGTACCAAATAATTTTGATGAAGACTCTATCATTTTTAAATGGTATTTTAAAAAATTGTATTATTCAATGATATTTTCAAAGTATTTCTCCCAGCCCTGAAAACTCTCACTACCCCCACAATCTCCAGCTGCTTCTCCTAATCACATTTACTAATGTAATGAACTTTGTCCTGTTTCTGTTTCTATGGTACTAGAGTTTTCTTGACTGCTCTCCTTCCCAAACCAGAAAGTGACTTTTCCTCTAGGCACAATGGCTTACTCTTGTGCTGGGCAGAGATATTTCATCCAGCTTCCTGGGGCTCACCTTCTGGCCCCCTGGGGATACAGGGTGGGTGACTCATGGTCCCTCCTTCTGTCACAACTCAGCTATGAAGAGATAACACTTTGAAGACTTTTGGTGATGACGCCTCAGTCCAAGTCCCTTATTCCCATTTCTTCCTTGGAATTTCCAGGCTATGTCACTTTGCAAAGAGAAACCAAGAAATTCCACCTCTAATCTTGGAATGTCCCCTATTTCCATCCTCATCTAAGAAAATCTTCACCCAAGAAAATGGAACTTCCCTAGGGATAGAGGATTGGTCCTATGAGATATATCAAAAAATTTTGATATAAGGAACTCACAGGTCAGGAAGTTCCCTCTACTAATATATCATACATGCTCTGAAATTTAGGGTTGCTGGAAAGCTTCTAGGTCATATGACCAACCAACAAAATGTAAATTAGATATTTTCCCTAATCTGGACAAACTCTCCCTAGTACTATCTCCAGCCAAAGGGAATTATGAGCCAGACAGAAAAAAAATATCAAGGCCAAATTCACAAGCCAAGAAAGTGACAAACTTTGTTAAGTAAAAGGTTATGAATTAACGTTGGAGAATGTTAATTCTCAAACTGTTCACTTAGCACCCTCTTGTACTAACCAACCCACAGACTCGTGTATCCTCTCTTGCTGCAGGGACTGCAGGCATCCCTCTGCCCCTGACTGCTTTCTACCCTATCAGGCCTAAGGACCTGGAAGGATACAATCTTCAAAGACCCAAACTGTGTCAATTGAGATGTATTATCTTTTTAATCAATAAAGAACATATATTCAGATGAAAATATTTGTTTCAAGATAAAATTATAATATTTGTTCATAGCTATATATAAAGGGCTTTTACACAGTATAGAAAAGAAAGAAAAGATTTGTCATCAAATATATTTCTTTTTGTAATTACTTATTTAGTTATCACACTTTGCATATATTTTATCACATATTTGCCAAAAAGGGGCTTTTTGCAAATGGAGTATACACCTGTGGTCTTTCTTAGCACTGTAGGGTCACTAGTATGGTACATTTTGTCTAGAGGAGCATCTTCTCACACTATCTTTTCACTCACCTTTTGGATGCATCCTTGAGTCTAATGTTTGAGTTACAAACCTCTTCATATATTATCTTACTGCAGCTCCACATCATGGCTAGGACATTTCCAGTTGCTATTTTCCCTGAGTCCCACTTTGTCATTTAGTCAAGAGCCTTGGTCTTCTCGAAGAATAGGAGAGTATCTGACTTTTGCCTCGGACTTTTCTCTGAGCATTTGGGAGGGAGGGCAAGCATTCAGGACAGTTACACGTCAGGAACTCAGCAGTCCCTGGAGGCTTCTTCTCAGTACTGAGCTCCAAGCTTCTAGGTTTGGAAGTTCTCAAAGATTCTGATGAGTGGTCCCTACTGTGCTCCACCTAAGCTTTGCCAGTCTCAAGGAAAGAACAAGGGACACAAAATAATTGCCATGGGTTATATTGTAATAGCCTTTGTGAAATTGTGGGTTCATAAGCTTCAACTGTATCTCAGAGCATGGCTCTTTGCTTCTCGGATCTTTTCGAAGAGCAAGAATTTGTCTTCAGCGTGTACTGGCAACCAAAATTTCAGGGCAGATTTGATTGGCTTGTTTGACACATCTTGAATACATTTACTGCCTGCCTTGCCAGCAGGAATTCTAACAATTTCCAATAAAAGGATTCCACAGTGAGGATGCTGGACAAAATGTGATACCTCATTGTATCTTGCAATCATTTCTGGGGCATAGTTTTGTTGGCAGAGTATACCATCAGAAGCTTTTTCTTAAACTTCTGGGGGGGAGGGAGAATTGGTTTCTTCCACTGGTAATGTCATGAGCACAAGTAATTTTTCTAATTCTTCTAATATAATAGACCACTTAGGGCAGCTTAATGGTAGAGTGGACAAAGTGCTGGAGTCAGGAAGACTCCTTCTGAATTCAAGTCTGGCCTCAGAGACATAGTAGCTGTGTGATCCTGGGCAAGTCACTTAATCCTGTTTGCCTCAGTTTTCTCATCTGTCAAATGAGCTGGAGAAGGAAATGACAAACCACTTCTGTGTTTTTGCTAAAAAAAAAAAAAAACTGCAAATGGAGTCACTGAAATTGAAACAAAAGCAGCAGCAGATCACCTAACATTACCTGTTAATCACTGACCTTGGAATTTGTACCTTTCAAAATGTTTCTAAGCTTTGGCTCACTAAGTAAAATTTAAAAGAAAGCATGGGACTTTCCCCAGTGACACGGGTTATAAAATATGGAGCAGAGCCAGGTTGAAGGGTAATAATACTTAGTTATTATAAGCATTCTCACATTGCTTGAGAAACAACAGCCCATTCAGAGAAAGAAAGAGAAGGAGAGAGAGAGAGAGAGAGAGAGAGAGAGAGAGAGAGAGAGAGAGAGAGGAAGAGGAAGGAAGAAGAAGGAAGGAAAGAAAGAAAGAAAGAAAGAAAGAAAGAAAGAAAGAAAGAAAGAAAGAAAGAAAGAAAGAAAGAAAGAAAGAAAGAAGGAAGGAAGGAAAGAAGGAAAGAACGAAGGAAGGAAGAAAGAAAAGAAGGAAGAAAGGGAGGAAGGGAGGGAGGAAGGAAGAAAGAAAGGAAGGGGAAAAAGGAAAAAAAGAGAGGAGAGATGGAAGGAAAGGAAAAAGAGAAAAGAAAAAGAAAAGAAAAATTACCATTTTTCCTTTTCAGTCATTGTGGATCTGTATTTTGTCCGTGAACTTTTAGGTATGATGCTTATTACCTTTTAGATTGTTAGCTATAGGAGAAACTTCATTGTCACTGAAATCAAATGAGCAATGTTCTTTCTCTTCCTCAGACATAGCGATTGTAACATTGACATCTTTGAATTCACTCTGAAATTTCACATAGGATATTTTTTGTCAGTTCTAAAATCTTTTCACCAAAGAATCTTTCAGAGTTTTTAATTTGCAAGGACACAAAATTGTGTTATTATTACAACCAAACTATAAGTTCTGAAAATCTGAAAAAAAAAAGAAACAAAGATTTAAAAATAAATTAATAAAAGAGTAGAAAATATATGCAAAGATGAAATTTTCTTTTACTGAATAAATAAAAACATTATTCACAACATTTCATAAATGATAAATTCCGATGTTCCAAGGGAAAAAATACTAATATGAGCAAAGGGATGGCTCCATAGAAATAAAGGTAAGAGCATCTCCTCTTATTTATAAGAAAAGCATAAAGTATTTGAGCATAAGCTTCATTTGACACATCTGGTCCCCATAGGTAGAACCACATGTTTCATTTATTTCATTATTTGAAAAATGTTTAGAATGTTAAAGGACATTGAAAACAAAGATATAGAAAAGTCATGTAGTATGAAATACCTGAGCCTTTTTGGGTTTCAAGTATCTATTTCCACTTAGTTTTACATCAATTGACACCCTGGGCCTTCTGGTGGGTGTTTTGTTGGTTTTTTAAAAAAATGACCCCATTGTTCTTTGTGCTGGCAAGTGAGTCTTGACCAGATTTATTAGCACTGAATATTCCCAAGGAGATGCCATTCGTGGGAACACTGTGTTCTGGTAGTGGCTCTATGAATTGCTATTCTATCAGTCCAGGGCCATTGGTCTTTTTCTTGAAAAATAATCCTTCATCCCCCCCCCCAATAAAAAACCCCAACAATGTTTGGCCTGCTTACCACATTCCCACCTGCAGTCTTCTATATATCACTTCAGTCACTACTCTGAAAATTCCATGTTCAGGTTTTTGAGATTGGAGTCAATTCCATTTCAGGGAAAAACTAATCACTGGAACCAATGACAGCTCCCATGTATATAATACTTAATAGCTGCTGAGTCACTCTCCCAGCGCCCTGGTGAAGTAGGTCATGAATGGTTATAATTGTGCTTATTTTATAGATGAGGAAAGACTCGGGCACCTTGGGGAGTCTTAAGAGGTCGCCCCAAGATCACAAAACTAGCAGGGGCCAGAGCCAGTTTGTCGGAGACTCTGTCAGGACTTTGCTCAGTCTCTCACACCGATACAGATGAAATTATGTCCCTGAGAACACCCTTTCCTAACCAGAAAAGTGACTGCAGAAATCAAGCCTCCTTTCATGAGAAGTGCCAGGAAGACCATTGAAAACTGTACCTCATAATTGAGAATGCTCTTTGGGGGATTCCAGTGTTTCAGTCCTTTTTTTATTTGGTTTCCCTATTTGGTGCATCCAGGGTTTGTTTGCATTGGCAGAAATTTAAAAGCCTTGGAAGAGATGGATGGTTTTATCTCCTGGGGAACTAACATCCAGGGAAGGGTCGATTAAAATTTTTAAAAAAGAAACTGCTGTGATTGTAACCTAGTACATATTTTCTGACTTATTTCTGGATAGAATGAATAACAATTAGAATCTAGGTTACAGTTGTACTGTCATCCTATCATGGGTCAAGAGCTCAGGAGCCATCAACAAGTATCAGAGATCGGTCCCTCAGTGATCCAGAAGCCAGGAAGACCTTGAGTTCAAATTCAATTGTGTAACCTCAGACCAATCATTTATCTGTCATCCACATCAGTTTTCTCATCTGTAAAATGGGATTAATAATAGTACCTCCCTTCCAAAGTGGCTGTGAGGATAAAATGAGATATTTATAAAGGGCTCCCTATAAATGCTATTATCATTATTACTATAAGTCATAATTGGAGATGTGAAATTAGTCAGCTGAGATGTCCTCACAAACTTCAATTCGGTTGCCTTGCAATTTATTTTTTGGATAGAGGATGCCCGGTACCAGCGGTCCCTATGTGGTCTCCCCAAATGCCATGAGATGACCTCCTTGAACTTTCCCCAGGTGGCATTTGAAGCCCATTTTTAAATGCAGAAAGACATGATTATGGAAAGTATAAACATCTGAGGCCCGGAGACAATTTAGCTTGTAACCTAAAACGCCAACGGGTTTTGTCAGCTTGTCGGACTGAAACATGCACAGAGTATGTTTGTATTGAGAGCAGCACTCCTGAGTTTGTCCTTGGAATTACTTCTGCCTTCTGTTCAGTTTCCCAAACCTGTGTTTATCCGTTATGTGTCCTCACATTAAACAAATTAAAGTGATTTGTGCTTCCGTTTTTATTCCGAATGTCAAACACAAAGTCACTTTATATTGAAAGGGGGAGGAAGCCAATTCTAATTTAAAGGGGACTTTCTCGAATCCCAGCCATAGCCATCAGGGCCCGGAAAGGGAGGAAACCTGGCCTTGTTTATATCCAATTACTTTTTCCCATTAGAGATCTCATTTTCAGCCTCCTGATGTAAAATGAAAATAAGACTTGTGATCACCAGTCATTTAGAGGAATAGGGTAGAATCAACAAAGCAGACTCGAAGTAGAATCAGCTACAATAGTATTCAGATTTCATTTTGCCTTTCCCCCCCTTTAGGAATATGACTGGCACATTTCCTGATTACCCTAATGAAGAAGAAGGGGGTTCCGCACTTATTTTTTCAGATAAGACCCCACAACAGGTATGTCTAAAATTTATAGATAAAATGTAAATGAAAAACAGGAGGGTTTTTTTAAGTTTGGAATAAACTAGCTCAAGATGGGCATTGGAGACTAATAGTTTCTTCCATTAAAATCCTCTCCTCAGGTTCACTACAATCTATCATCTCTTAAGATATGATTTTAAAACACATTCAAGATGAAAACACATCCCCTTCCTTCTTGCCAGAGGTGGGGGACAATGGATGCAGAGCATTGCATTAATTAATTAATTAATTAAGACTTAGTTGTTGCATTAATTTTACTGAACTAATTTTTTCTTGTCTTTTTAAAGTCTTTCTTACAACAGATGGCAAGGGGCCAGGAAGGAATATATTTGGAAATAAAAGTGATTAAAAATAACTTGATATTGATAAATTTCAAGATAAATTTAGTCTCATTCTTGCCTTGTATTTGAAAAGAGATTCGAAAGGACTTGATTTTTATATCCCCAGCAAACTTCCTAAAACTTGTGGGTTGTTTGGTTGTCGGTCTGGGCTTTGTTTCTTGGGAGGTTTGTTTTTTGTTTTTTTGTTTTTGTTTTTTGGTGGTGATTGTCGGGTTTTGTTTTGGGGTTTTTTTTTGTTAGTTTTTGATATTTATCAAGAGGAAGATGGTTCAGAAATTGCCACTGATTCTGTAATAGAATGGTACCTACTGACTCTTCATGGATTCACTAAATAATGCTTATTGTTACTTTCCCTTTAACCTTTGGGAGAACTTGTTGGGATATTTATATTGGTGAGGGAGCCGTATCTCAGACAAGTTCTCTGAGCATTTTCTCTAGCAAAGCTACAATGCCGTCCACTAAAAACAAATAAAGGAAAAAACCTTCCTTGTGTTTCTGCAGGAAATTGTACTAAATGGGGCTCAGATGAGGGATCAGAGTCCTGGGACTGGAGGGGACCTCAAGAGGAACTGAGAGCAAAGCAGGCTAAGTGGCTTGCTCATAGTCATGGGGAGTAAATATCAGAGATTTGAACAAAACTGTGGGACCCATAGTGTGTGTGTGTGTGTGTGTGTGTGTGTGTGTGTGTCTGTCTGTCTGAGTGTCACTGGGTCTTTGGATGGTTCTACCAGGTTCGTCAGAATTAAGAAGTAAAATGAGGACTAGAAGTGGAACTCCAACTGGATCTAAGATCTCATAGATAGCTACTCTGTGGTTAATCTAAAGAGATCATGATACCCATAGGTTCATAAATCCAGAACTAGAAGAATTCTAAGAGGCTATTTGATTTAGTAATCATTCTACAGATGAGAAAATTGAGGACTATTGAGGTATTCTCCTTAGAATCCAGAATTTTAAGTGAGGCCCTCTGAATCCAAAACCAGTGTTTTTCGCCCACTATACTACACAAGTGATGGTCTAGCCTCTGACTGAAGACCTTAGGGGAGGAGAAACCTCCTGCCTCCTGAGGCATCTCATTCCACTTTTGGATAGAACTCATTGTCAGGAATATTTTTCAGACATCAAGCTTAGTGAAGTTTTGGTTCTTCCCAAAGATTTTTTGTGTATCTACATTTTCATTTTCTTAGTTATAATCTGTTATTGTTTTGCCATTTCTTCTTTTCCCCAAGCATTATTTAATAGATAATCTTTTCATTTCCATGGGGACCTGCCCTTTTATTCATTGTGCCCTTATTACTAATTTCACAGTATTCTCATCTGTAAATCTTATCACCTTAGGCTGTTAGCTTTTATGTATTTGCCCATATCTTTTTTTAAAGTCCACAGTGTGGTCCATTTTCATACAAATTACAAGACCTTTGAAACAGAGGGTATAGTCTTTGCATGTATCAACTGGTTTACTATATAACTTTGTGAAATCTTCTTTGTTAAATATTTTATTTAACTCTGTGACATCTTTCATTAATCTTTTTACTCAATTCACCTTATTCTGATATTGAGGTATCTGAATTTCTTGCTCTTTGTTTTATTTATCTGTTTTTTCTTGAAATCCTATAAAATCATTTTTTAATTAATTTTGTTACAAAATTGTTAGTTGTGCAGATATTTGAGAATGATATGTTCATATTTTGCTTAGAACCTTTTAACATAATAGAATGCCCTCTCTTCTGTGAGACGGGTTGTACAGTGGTAGAAGATATATGGTCTTGGCCAGGAAGACAAGGGTTCAAATCCAGCCTCTGATACACATTGGCAAGTTTCATCTTTCAGCATTCTACGTAATTGTCTAAAACAAGGCTTTTGAGAGAGTGCTGACCTACAGTGATAAGAGGAGTTTCCCTATACCCATAATCACAGGTCTTGTCCTTATCCTTTAACTCTTTCTCATTTTTATTCAACTTTATCTAATATCATTAGTACCACATTTATTTTTTATATGTTGGTAGTAAAGTGTATTGTGAGAATTTATATAGTTATTTTTGGATTAAAATTTTCCCATGTCAGCATAATGTTAGAGTCTTCTCTTTAAAATCATCCTATAACTTTTATGTTTCATTAAGAAGTTTGTCCTATTTGCATCTAGCACCACAACTGCTTGTCTCTCCTTGTTCATTCTGTCAGAAGCGGATCTATGCTTATTCTGATTACTTTGATTAGGAATCTACACTTGGGGCAGCTAGATGGCATAGTGGAAAGAGCAGTAGCCTGAAATCAAGAGGAATCAAGTTTAAATCCAGCCTCAGACACTTAACCCCAATTGCTTCACCAAAATAGATATAGATAGATAGATAGAGTGATAGATAGATAGATGGACAGATAGTTGAATGGACAGATAGATTAGATGGATAAATGGATGGGTGGATGGAAGGAAGGAAGGAGAGAAGAGGAGAAAAGAAGGGAGGAAGGACTCTATACTTAACAGCACATCCCTTAACAAATTTCCATTTTTTAATATGAGGAACTATGTCCTTTACATTATTGTCAACTTTCACTTGGAGATATTTCTGCCTCCTTTCTTTCCTTCCCTGCTTTGGTTTCTTTTCTTTAGTCTCTAGAAATTTTTATGATTTAAATGGGGCAAATTTCCTGCGGGTTCTCCAGCTATAATCTACTGATGTGCTCCTGTGTTTTAAATGCTTGACTTTGAGGATAGGAGACTACTTGGTTATTCAGCAAGACACTTGAGGTAGAAGCACTTCTCTGTAAACCCAATCGCTTCCTGGGTAGCCATTTGCTGTGCTGAGAAAGCAAACTAGGTTTTTCTAGGTAGATAAGTCTGGCTTTGTGCTGCAGGTTCTGTGAACCTCCCTTCAAAAAAACCAGCATGATGCTCCTCTGAGCAATAACAAGGATTTTTTGCACCTTGGGCAAATGGCACAAAAGGTACCTGGTTAGAGAGAGAGTGTGGGTGACACTCCATTTGAGAAGCGAGTCAAGATATCTTGAATCTTGCTGGAGAGAGCACTCTCACACTTTCTTCCCGCCAGCATGATATCTGGAATCTTTTGATATTGAAAAAATAGTCTTGCCTTGTTGTTTGGGATCACAACAGGATCCCATCTATAAAGGGTGAAAAACAAAGCCAGAACGGGGATGGTGAACTGGGAAAATAAGGAAGGGATATCAGCACTGGAAACTGCTGGGAGACTGAAGTTAGAGATGAGAAAGTATAATGGTGAAATGCTAGGTTGTTTGAATCAGAGAAGGGATTTTCAAATTTAAGATTTAAAGGTGACAAGATTTTAGTTGATAAACTCTTAGGTATTATAATCTTGCTATTTGTATGTATTGATTGAGAAAACTGAAGGAACTCTGTTAGTGGGGGCTGGAGCCAACAGCAAAGTGACTAGACATCCCCACCCCCTTAAGAGTTTTGGAAAATTTGGTGGGAGGGGTAAAATGTAACTTACCTGGCCTCCAAGCTAGGGGGCACAAAATTGTCTCTGTTACATATAAATTTAGGAAAGCTTTAAAATCAGCTTGTATGTCATCAAGCATCAAAGTGTATTAGAGAAGCACAGAAAGATGGTTAGACTTAAATTTAGGAATATCCAATTCTGACTCAGAAACTTATTAGCTGTGTTACCCTGGGCAAGCCACTTTCCTTCTCAGATCTTTAGTGTCCTCCTCTGTAAATGGAGATTAAGACTTTGAATAACCCCAGCTCCCAAGGCTAAAATGAGATGATATCTGTAAAAGCTCATTGCAAAAACCTTAAAATGCTATATAAATAGGAGATATTGCTGTAGCTATTAGGATGGTATACTTAATAATAGCATATATGTGTATACCCACATATATGTATATATGCATATATATTTCATCCATTTGGTATCAGTACATATATATGTATATATATATACCTATATATGTATATATATATTTCATCTATTCAGTATCAGTGTGTGTGTGTATATATATATATATATATATATATGTATATATTTCATCCATTCATCCATTAGAAGGCACGACTGCTTCTTACTGTCCTGAGTCAGCCCCCTGCACTCTAGCTAGAATTAAATGAATCGCGTAGGGACAGTGCTTGGAGCATGTATGGATTTGCTAATCCCTGGCAATAACTCTAGTCCTCAAGGAGTCTTTAGTTTTCAGGTTGGGAACCAAACCTGAACCATATTATTCTTGCCTTGTTATTCGTGTAACTTCAATTGATTTCTTGTTTTCCTTTGGGCTGTTGTTTGCAATGAAACAACAAGCTTCCCTGACCTTGATCTAAGTCATTTTAGGCAATAACTGAGAAGTACAAGAATAACGTGTTTTTCTACCATGAAGACTGAATACCCACATCCCTACTTCTGAGAATTCGTGGTGTTGATGAACATATCCATTGGCCAATCCACTGAACTCCTCCCTCTCCCTCCAAATCAATTCATTGTTAGCTTTGGTGATGACCCTGAGCTTAGCTCTATTTCTGCCGTCTCCTGTACATCTGAACACACTGAGGATCATTCAGCAACCACTGCGAATTCTCCAGGCTGACTGGGCTCTGTTCCAGAGGACAATAAAATACCTTGCCCTACAGATATTTCTTAAGCCCTCACCATAAGCAAAACAGAGTTTCTGTCTCTGAGCATTTGTAGACATATTTCTATTGGCAAGCCGATGAGCGTTCGGACCTGGATTGACTTCATTCTCATCAAACCAGGCGATCTCTTTAGCTCGTCGCCGTTTCCCTCACTGTGGGATCAATTCAAAGTCCAACAAAAGGGCTCCAAGCATCCCCATCACCCTTTGGCAATAAGCTCGTGTTTTAGCTTCTTAGTAAAACTCCAGAACCCGGATGGAGAAGCCCAGGGTTTGATTCTTGACAGACAGCTGAAGGTTTGGTCTCTCACAAATGAATGCCGACACAGTGACATCAGTCCCTCATTACTGACACACCGTGACCACGAGGAGCCCCTCAGAATTTTGCCGAGAGCAAATTCACTGCAGTTAAGCTTCGTCTAACTCCATTTCAAAGTGGATCGGGGTAGGTGAGAGCATCTGTAGTAAGCATGTGCACACACACACCCTAAGAGTTTAAATTAGAAACACATGCTGGAGTCAAGAGGCCATTGTTGGCCGTTATAAACAGCAGGGGGCTGACCCAGGGCTAATCCTCCTTCTTTTTTTTCCAGGGGTCCATGCTCAGTTAGGCCTGCCAGGATGAGACCTGCAACTCCAGCATAGCAAAACAAACAAAAAGCCCTTGCCCAAGTGGTAGACCCTTGGAAATCCTGAGGGAATTTTCCTTCCTTTACTAAATTCCTCTGCTACATAAGGCTTAACTATCCTGCGGCTTTTATTGGACTTCCATGATCCCAATCCTGAACTCCGAGAGGGATCTTGGTGTCCTGCCTGCACTTGGAAGATTAGGGAACTGATCCCATCTCCCCAAAGTCAGGCCCCTTCTTGCCAGTCCGGCCCTTTCTGCTCCTCCAGGCTGCCCTGGGCATCCTCAGTTAGAGGGATACCACCTTGCACAGAGGCTGGAAGATCAGAGTTCAAATCCAGTCACAGACTGGGTGAGTCATTTCTGTCTGGCTTACCATCCTCATCTAGAAATGGGGATAACAATACTGGCTTTCCCAGGGTGGTTGTGAGGCTAAAGTGAAAAACACTAAATAAATGTTATTTATTATTCATATTGTTAGCAGAGTTCATTCAGAATTTCTATCATGAGCATTTTACTTTTAAAAAATTAAATAGCATTTATTATATATTTGAAAAAAGGACCATTTGAGTCTTTATTTTCTTCATTTAATTACTGTATTAAACTAGCTCTCTCTCTCTTATTTTTTAATCCCACCTGAGAGGTACAGTTGGTTCCTGATGAGACAACAAGCTCAGTTACAGGCATCTGGATGTTGTTTATGTTTCCTGGGTTTGGGATGTGGTCTCTCCCCTCACTGCTCCCACCCCTCACCCACACAGGAACCTTCCACTATCTTTCTCTTCAGTCAAAACTTAGCTCACTCCTCTGACATCTTTCCTGAGCTCCTCAGCTAAAAGTCTTGTCTCCATTTCAGATTTTCTGATTGGTCTGGATTACCCCTTTACCAAATCCCATCTTGGATTTTCCTTCTCAAAATGCATCACACACACACACACACACACACACACACACACACACACACACACATCTGCCCTCCCCAGAACAAAATGTCAGGGCTTTGAAGTCAAGTTTTGTGTCTTTTGAAACCTTTCTATGGCCAGCTAATTCTGTACATTACATGTAGTAGGGTTAATAACTATTTCTTGGATTGAATCAGATTGGACTGGAACAAACTGGACTGGACCAGACCAAAACAGATTGAACTTGACTGAATTGGACCAGATTGGACTGTACTGTCCTGTACTAAAATTGAACCAGACGGACCTGGCCGGGATTGGCGTGGCCAAGGCCAGACTGGACAGGACCAGACTAGAATGGACCAGATGATGCTTTTCTATTTCACTTCTGTGTTCTTTTCTCTAAGACTGTTAATAACAAAATAACAACAAAGTTGTGCTAGTTAAGAAGAACATTAGACTCCCTAAAACTAGGGGCAGGGGAAGGCTAGATGGGAAATTGTTTCCCCTCTGTTAAGTTTAAGACTAAAGGGAATTGATCTTCTTTTTCCTTTTAACATATGGTCCCTATTTTCATTCTCAATTTTTTATGCTGGCAGAAGATAATTGAAAGATGTGACAATCCTTTTCTACTCCTGCCCAACGTGTAACAAATTGCTCTTACATTTTTTTTCTCCTTTAACAACTGCTGACAAAAAAAAATCCCACGGTAACTCACCAGTCTGCAAATTGCAACCATCAGTGATGGATAGATTTCCATGGCATTGTTGGAGCAAAGGAGGTCACTTGTTGGAAGGTTCAGTCATAAATTTAATTTTCCATGTCATGAATTGAGAGGGAAGGTACTGAGCTGTGTTTGTAGCCAGAGTTTCCTCATTTGGGAGTTCCATATACCAATGAAACCATGCATCCAGTTCTTATCCTGAGGCTCTCTCAGCAATAAGGTGAAACAAGTTAGGTAAGTGAATTGCAGTTGAGTAAGCACCTACTATGTGCCAGGCACTGTGCTAAACCCAGGAGATATAGATATTCAGAAAAAAGCAAAACTTTATGGATCTATGGCTTCCAAAAACAGCAAGGAAAATAGTTGTGGAATTATGGTCAATGATGCACATTTTTAATATGTGGAAACCGTTTAAGGGTAGGAAATTTGCTCTACCGACTATTAATAAAACAATACTCATTTCTTTTTGAAAATTCTCTGTTTCCATAAGATGTGACATCACAGCATTCTGAAATAAAACATTTCCTTTTCCCAGTTGTTCCTTAGATTTTTCCAGTTTTGAAGACATTGTAGTGATAAATATTTTCCAATTATACTGCAGGCAAAATTGGCACAACAGCCCTAGGCTCTGGGGGGATGAGTTTCAGGCATCCAGAGAAGGTCCATCAGTCAATTTGAAGGTAGATTCCTCTATGTCCAGCAGCCTTCTTTTGCCCAAAGGACTGACTGACCTTTACCCTTGCCCTTGTGGTTGGCGTCCCTATCTTTTGGTTGAAGTTTAACAAATTTCTCAAGTTGAGGAGATATCCCCGGGGGACTTTACGAGTCAGCAGCTAGAAGGCTCTAAAGTTCTTTCTGTTACCCTTGACTCAAAGCACTGTTTACCTCATCTTCTCATTGTTGGAGATTGATTATCAAAGGCTTCTCAGCTGTGTAAGAAGTGAAGTTGATGAGAACTGGGAGAAGAGAAATTATGATTTTCTTGATTCAAGAAAAAAAAAAAACATGAGGTTGTAGATTCTCTTCAGGTTTGAAAGAACAAAAAAGATTCTAGGAAGATTAAAGAAGAGCTGAAGTCATCTATCTTGTCCTTATCCCCAGCTATCTAGAGACTTTGGAGAATTTCCCTTTGAGGGAGATTTGAGACTGTTTTTCTTCGTTGAGCCGAGTTATCTTTATCCCAGTAGGAGAGCTCATTTACTCTGTGTAGTTATCGGCTGGTAATATCTCCTATGCATATTTTTTTCCAAATTCTGTCATTGGTTTGACCAAAAAAAAGTATATTTTCTATAATATTTGTTCATTGTGAAATTGGCATTTGATGGAAAGAAGGTCACATCTTGGTTATAAACCTAGGGTCTCTCCTTCTTCATTAAGGGATAGCAATCAGAAGCCCAGCTTGAACCTAAAAATTATTTCCCCTCAATAAACAGTATTTAAGAGAGTAGATGGATAAAATTCTAGCCTAGTAGCCCTTTTTTCCGAGGAGGGAAGAGTGATCAGCTTCCAGCCTCAACTTTCTGTTCTTCCCACCTCAACAAGAATCAAAGTTTCCCTTGGAGAAAAATTGGGGGCTGGGGGAAGGATAAAACTCTGGAATTGTATCTATTCTTGCCTCCATTTAAGTCACATCTGGACAGACCCATGTGGGTTTACAAACACCACATACCCTTTATGTTTTACATTTCTTTAGAGTTTACATTTTTAAGAGCAGATACTTCTGCAAATTCTTCTGGAGTCTGTGTCACATTATAGCCCTGAGACACTCCCCCCATTTGGGAGCCACATGAGTGCACACCCAGCTGTCTTGTAGATTAGTAAATAATAAGCCATCGTATTAATTTGAGCTGTTATGACAAGCTTCACTGGTGCTCACCTCATTCTTCTCACCCTTTAGAATAGAGTTTAAAATAGGTCATTATCCTGCCATTACAAGCTTTAGAACAGTGCTCTGGCACATGATGTGCCTTTAACAAATGCTTGTTCCCTTCCCCTGCCATTATTCCTCTATATTGAATCCTCTGCAAACTATTGTGCTAAAGGATAAAATGACCAAATGTTTTTTAATGGAATGAATATCAGGAAGTCAACTTATCTTGCGTTGGCTCAGTGAACAATGCTCATACATCTCCAGGAACGGACGGGACAATGAGGATGGAACATTCCTCCACCTGTCCCCACATGGTTTTCATTTCCCATCCCCAGCTCTCTAGGTTTTGCAAGTTTTTTATTCCTTGTACTTTGGAGGTAACAAATACATGATATGGTTAAAACATTGTTAAAAATAATGTTCTTGAATTTTTTTATAGATCAATGTTATATAGTCCAATGGTTACATGTAGGTTTGATTGTGATGTTCCGGTTTCAGTACAGTTTATTGGTTAAACTCTTTGGGATATTTTGGAGCTTATATTTGTGGTTGGGAAATTTGTCATCTGCCAGTTTTTAAAGACTAGTGAACCTCTGGCATATAATTCTATGCTCCTAATTATATCTTTCTAGGTATCTGGCACAGTATACATTTTTACAACTTGCAGCAATACATGACTTTAAAACCACCTATTGAGCGTGTTCTATGTGCCAGTTACCTTGGTAAGCATTAGGGCAACAAATACAAAAGTGACTTAATTCCTGTCCTTGAGGAAATTCTATTCTAATAGGATCCTTGTTTGTGGAGAAATTAGTGGCAGAGTAGAATGTGAAGCTTGGCCAGGACTGGCTAGATTCAGGGGAGCGTAGGGCTTCATACATTCATTCGTCTGAACAGTGTTGGCTCTGAGGCCGGATTTCCAACTTAATGTATCAAATCTCTCTAGCGGGGCTGGTGATCCAAAAGGTACACCAACAGGGAGAGACATAGAGAGGGAAAGAAAGAGACAGACAGACAGGGAGAAATTGAGAATATTGGGATATATATATTATTCAGAGAAAGAGATAGAGAAAGAAAGAGAAAAGGACAGACAGAGAAATAAGAGAGTCCAAGACAAGCTCAACTACTGTTCTTCTTTTAGGAGACCTCCCCCTCCCCCAAGGTCCAATCTTCTATGCCCAAAGAGTTAGGTTAGGGTAAAGACGTGGAACTGTTGGATAAGTTTCTTGGCTTGGAACCAGTGGCTCTTTCTTAAAGTGTGAGCATGTTTATTTCTTCATTAACTTATTGAATGGCCAAGCCATGTGACAGGGATATCTTACTTGTATGGCTTCCAGTCTCCAGGGGATATCTCTTTGAAAGTTCAAGGTGGGACACGCTGGACATACTTCTGCAATCCTGTTATTGGGAAGGATGAGGCAGATGGTTCACTTTAGTGTAGAAGCTGTGAATGCAATGGGCTAAGTTGATTGATTAGCTATCTGCACTAAGTCTAGTATCAGTATGGTCACACACACACACACTCCAAACGGGATCACCAGGCTTCCCAAGTGGGGGATAAATTGGCCTAGTTGGGAACAAAACTCCCTTGATCAGGCATAGTAGGATCCAGCCAGTGAGTAACTACTGCATTTTTAGCCTAGGAGAAAAAGAGCCAGTCAGTCTTTAAAGAAAAGGACAGGATCCAAAATTGTCACATCCTTCAGCTAACGATCTCATTTCCATTCTTGTTGGCCTCTAGCTCAGTGTTTTCCAGTTTGCGCCCCGGCTGCTGGATCACCACCCTAAATTGGGCATGGTCTGACTGCCCATGAGGCCTTCTGTTTTGCACTAGCTCCCAGGCCATGGCTGCTGAGTATTAGCCCCTCATCTTTAATTCCACATTGAGTAGTTTTTGTGACTTTCCTTCACCACATCTCATGCTAGACAAATATGAGCCTGATTTCAATTTTTAAAAATACATTTAAGGACCACCAAAGGCAAGACTAAGTGGATTTCATCTGGTCCTAGTGGAAGCCTGACGAAGCTTGGCTCAGAATATCACTGATGGATGTGAAGCCTTCTTTTCCTATTTCCTGCCCCAGTAATTCATGGCCAACATCAACAGAGCCCTCACATGTGAAGGTTACCCAAGACTGGCTCCAGAAAGCCATATTAGTGCCAAGCCATATGTTTTAGAGCTGGACTAGCTCAATACTGTGCCCTGTCCTGCCTTCACGCCAGCAACGGGAAGTTCAATGGCCTCATTGAAGATTGTTGCCAGTATAGGCTCCAGTCCCTGTTTTCTGAGTTTCTTTTCCTAGAGTTCCTGACTCTATTCTTTCCCTGTATCTAAAGGAAAGCCTTACAGGAGCCCTTCTTTTGGAATAAATGAAAAAAAAAGTGGAAAAGAGACTTGGATATGCCCCCTTCTCTGACTTCCAATTGAGGGGGGAAAGCATGATGATCGTTCTTAGTGCTTTGTGGTGTGCAAAATATGCCCAGAGATTTTATACACTAAAGGGTCAGCCTGAAGTACCTTCATCTTGTATAAGTGAATTGTCATCCTTGCTCTTTTCCCCCTTCCTCTGCCTAGCTGTCAAAAGTGGCCCAATATAATCAAGCCTCAGCCTGCCTTACAAGCTTTATCTCCTACTCCTCATCTTCAAGAAGATTCTAATCCAACAAAATCACTCTTCCTTTCTACTTCCCCTAAAATAACTCTCTCCCAGAAGTTTTCTTATGTGAAAGACTATCATTGAGCAAAATGACGCACTTTGGGAGAGACAACTTTCTGGCACCCGTGGATTGGAAAAAGAAATAAACATCAGGAAGCAACATTAGATAGTCGCTCTAGAATCAAGAACTGAAATTACATGAACTGATGCTAAGTGAAGTGAGTAGAACCAGGAGGACATTGTACACAGCAACAAGAAGATTAAATGATGATCAATTCTGATGGAAGTGGCTCTTTTCAACAGTGAGGTGATTCAGGCCAGTTCCAGCGATCTTATGATGAAGAGAGCCCTCAGAGAGAGAATAGTGGGAACTGAATGTGAATCACACATAGCATCCTCACTCTGTCTGTTGTTGTTTGCTTGAATTGTGTTTTCTTTCTCATTTTCTCCTTTTTGATCTGATTTTTCTTGTGCAGCAAGATAATTGTGGAAATATGTATAAAAGAATTGCATTGTTTTAACCTGTATTGGATTACTTACAGTCTAGGGGAGGGGATGGAGGAAAGGGAGGGAGGAAAAAAAATTGGACACAAGATTTTGCAGGGGTGAATGTTATGAATATGTTTTTCAAATAAAAAGCTTTTAAAAAGAAACACAAAAAAATTTAAGACAGGAATTGAGTTTAAATCTTGCTTCTGACAACACATTACCTGTGTGACCTTGGACAAATCATATTTGGACTTGGTCCCTTCATTTGCCAAATAAGGAAGTTTGACCAAATGGCTTCTGAGATCCCTTCTAGCTCCGGATCTGGGATCCTGAGGGTCCTAAGCAGAGGCATTGGGAGGTTTTGAAATAATTTACAATGTCGTATTAATATTCATAAGATTATCTTGCTAGGAATTTTTTCTCAAGTATTACAAACTGACACCTGCTGTTTTGTTAAAATGTTTTAAACTCTAAAAGAGTTGGTCTGTGCACAAATGCTAATGGAGATTGGGATCCTGGTAGAACCCACCTAGTAAGAAAGAAGGCTAGAAATGCCCTCCAGGCTCCACTTGCTATAAACTCTGGAAAGAATCTCTGGGATATCTATGATCGCTGATAGTCCTTAGAATTGCCATTTATAATAATGGGATTAACATTCCCGCTGTGCACACAGATTGTTTCATTTAATATGTGATATTGCTGGTTGCCTGATAGATTGCCTGTTATTTTCAAATTTACCTTCATTACTTCTTGATTCAAGATGGGAGATCGCAGTGTAGAATGCCATCCCCCCCACACAAATTAATTAATAGAGTCAACCCAACTTAGTATCTGCCATCAAAAACTTGTTTCCATTTTTGTAGATGATCTGTTTCCCTTTTTAATTTCCTAACATCAATCAATCAATCAATAGCCATTTTCTAAGGGCCTACTCTGTGCTGGGTGCTGTCCTGGGTCCTGAAATGCAAATACTTCCTGCTCTTAATTAATAGTACAGCATAGCCCCAAGCCAGTGGTGAAGAAAAAGACTTTTTTGTTCTTGTCCCTGCTTCTTTCTTTTCCTTCTTTCCTCCCTCATTACAAAGACTCCTTCCCTCTTTTCCCTTCTCAGCCCCCATAGCTGAGTACCCAGCACCCTCCTTTTCTCTTCCCCACTTATCAAATCCTCCCCCAGAAAACCAAGTCCATCCTTGAGATTTAGCAATCCTTTCATACTTCAATATGAATTTTAGATATAAATCCTCCTGAGTGAGTAAGGAGAGACTGAGTTCGGAGAGGATTTGTACCTCCTGTACACTGTTCAGAAAAATCATCCTCTGTATGGTGATGATTACCAGAGACTGAGAATCTTCTCTGTTATACATTTGGCTTGACTTTGCAAAAAATAAATACCTACCACTTCCTTCTTTAGACCACTTTAAACTAATCACAGATCCGGTTCAAAGAAGAATTATAATTTTTGTCATCCCAGCCACTGGAAAATGAATATGGAATTTGGGGAGCACATAGTGGTCTAATTTTCCTGGAATTGAAAATACTTGAGAAGAGCCACCAGAGTGAGATGGAGGAAGCTTTTAAATGACAGACTGAAGATTTTATTCTTCATCTTTGAGATAATAGGGAGCCATTTAAGATGTTTGAGCAGGGAAATTATGTGGTCAGTTTAGATCTATGCTTTCAGAAGATTATTCTGTGGAGGATTGATTAAAGGCCAAAGCAGAAGCTGGGAGGCCAATTAGGAGACCATATCAATAGTCCAAGCCTGAGGTAATGAGGGCCTGAACTCTGATGGTGGTCTGATTGGAGAGAAAGGTCTAGAGATCCAAGGGGCATTGTTGGAGCAGAATTGACAGACCTCAGTCACTAATTGGATGTTGGGGTGGGAGAGGGAGGTCAAAGGTGATGGCAGGGCTCCCTTCCTTGGGGGCCAAGTCTTCATTTTGTATTACATTAGCTTCCTTTTGGTTTCGGTCACCCTTAATCTCCAGAGTCCCTTAAGGGATAAGCATGAGTTTATTTTCCCATTGGTAACAGGCCAGATGATTTCAGCCCAGACACAGGGGCTTGTCCAGAAAGCAGAGGCAAACAACACAGGCTGAAATGAGAGACTTAGAGCAAGCTGCATGGGAAATTTGTGAGGTGTGAGGGGGAGGGATGACTAATGGTGGAATGATAGAAGGAAGGGGTATATGCTCCCTCCCAGGATCTTCTTGTTCCCTTCTTCCCTCTCTTACTTTCCCCAACTCCAGACCTTCTGTCTATCCTTCCTCTTCCATGCTTTACTTTCCTGCTCCTTCAGGCTTCTCTCCAGCCTGAGGACAGGACTGGGAACCATGAGAAGAGAGAGAGACCATAAATTTATGGATTCTAAGCTAGAAGGGACCTTAAAAGATCTTTGAGAACCGTCCCCTTCATTATTAAATATGAGAAAACAGACTCAAACAAGGTGACATAGCCAGTGAGGTCTTCTGGATTCCAATTCCATAGTACCACAACATCTCTCCCAGAAGTGGGGGACTAATGCAGCTTCCCACTGAATTACAAGATACTTAGAAGGAAAAACACCTGTCAGGATGTCCAAGTCAGAAAAGCACCCTTTAATCCTGTCCACATGCTATCATGCTTTCTGAAAATATCTTTACCAGCTAGAAACCATTATTTGAGTCACCAGCTTTCAGGCCCCATAATTATGCACTTTAAGCTATTTTTTACAGTGGTGGTGATGGATTTATGCTAATCTCATTCACAATCTCTCACCCATTATCCTTGTGACCAGTGAATGGAACACATTTGCAAGACAGCTGGTCAGAGTTAGGGGTGTAGTCTGTAGCTGAGGAAAGAAGTAATATCTCTTGGTAATTGATTGAATGTATGGAATATAGGAAATGAAAGAGAGGGAAAAATAAAAAATGACTCAGAGGTTTTAAGCTTGAGTGATTTGGATAATGGTGTTGCCATTGATGAAAATAAGAGTGTTATGAAGGAAGATCTGCTTTGGGGAAAGATTAGCTCAATTTTGGAAGTGTTGAACTTGATGTGATCATTGATATCCAAAAGGCCATCCACATGGGACATGCAATAGAGTGGAAAAACCCTGCATGTGGAGTCAAGAAACCTGGATTTCTATATAAGGATACATGACATCTGGCTGGCCTCAACTTCCCTGGATCATCTGTGCAATGGGCCAATTGACTTAAAAGAAGGAACTAAACCAGACTGTCTTTTAAGTTCTCTTTCAGTGATAAAATTTGGAGAGGTCAGGTCATCTTTGCATATAATACTCTACATAATGAGCTTTTACTGAGCATGGGATTGTAGGAGCTTAGATGATAGGCTCAAACTAGAGAAAGAGGTTAGAGTCATCAACATGGAGGGGATAATGAGGACCAGGAAAAAGGATCAGCTCATCAAAGGAAATAACATCTAAAAGAGTTAAGAAAATGACTCTTGGTGGAACAAGGAGGGGGAGGCAGCCAGGAAGAAGTCTTCCGGCAAAGTCACTTAAAGGATTAAACATTTGGTCCTAAATATCAACATTATTTTTAGTCCATTCTCAAATCAGCCCCTTGTCAGAGTCCCCAGGCATCTGGATGTAGCTTTTTGAGCAAGCACCTCATTTATTAGCAAGGCAAAGAATTCCCAGAAGAAGGGGGAAATTATAGATCCAGATTCCAAACAACCTGGCTGCCAAAAATTCCCATGATTCTTTCATAAACAGAGATGTGACTCAATGGCTGAGAAAGTCTTCCCTTCATCAACTCTGTATGTTGATGCATACAATTTATATCTAGATCATCTTTCTCCAGCTTGAGGCCGGAATCTGCTTTGTTTCTGTTTTTTGGCTCCACTTTGTCCCAGGGCCTGGCACAAAGCAAGGGCTAAATAAAAGTTAATTGTTGATTGATCTGTGGCCCAGTTCAACATTTTAAAGAGCCTATTATGTATAGAGTGCTGTGATGGGCACTAGGGATATAAATCCCTGCCTTCAGGAAGCTCACATTCTAACAGGAAAAGGAGAAGGGAAAAAGTATTTTTAGAAAGCCTACTTTTTGCCAGACAATAATGCTAAACTTTTTCTTTATTGCCATATCACATTATTCTCCCATCTTGTACTCATGAAGTTAATTTTTTGAACTTTTATTAAGACTTTCTTTTCTCAAGGACAGTTAAGGCTTCTCTTGCTCTTTCCTTATGACATACTAAGTAAATCTTGTCAATTTATTGATTGAATACTCTTAATTATCAACTTCCTATTAACTAATTGTATTTTATACTTTAAAGAATCAAAAACTAAGTGAAAAATTAAAAGACAAATTTAAGATTGGAACAGCTCTCTTCCTTCTTTAATATTTCTGGCACTTTGTCTTTCCTCACAGCATCAGCTCAGCTGGAGCTTTAGGCCTCCTGATGTATTTCATCAAACATTGTTGGGTTTCTGTATTTACCTCTGTGACCTGCCCTGGATTCTATCCACTCTGCATGTCTCTCTTAAAACTATTAATTAATGAATTCCTTATTCATCCACAGCATCTCATGAAAATTCACTTGTTTCTATTCCTTGGAATTGCTCCTCTTTGGGGTCTTCACAATTTCATTCTTGAGAGTTTTTTTAGCTCACCTTGACTGACTCCTCTGTATAATTATAACTATAGGATTTTTACCTAGCTTATCTCAAATTTCTTTAAAATATATATATTCCCCAAATTCAGGGACCCTGTCAAATGGCTTATTGGATCTTGGCTTTCTTCTTTTCCACCAAAAGTTCTAAGATGAAATGATCATTTCTTCACAAAATTTACATAATTTCTACCCAACAACTAATTTCTTCTTATTATGAGCTTCAGATCCATGATGTTTTTTCCCTTTATTAAATCATAGATAGAGAATTGAAAGGTATTTTGGAAGCTATTCACTCCAACAAGCTCATTTTACAGATGAGGAAACTGAGGCACAGTTATATTAAAGAGTTTTCCCAGAGGCATAGAGGGACAGAATTCAGCTACAGGTCATCTGATTCCAAATCCAGCACTCTCTTTCTGACATCACACCTTCTGTCCCTTATTGATTTCTTCTTCAAGGTAGATCAATGAATGATTCCTGGATGTGATCTAAGAAGGTATGGGTGGAAGTCACAGGATGCTGACTTGCCTTCAGAGCCATCTGGACATAGAGCACAACAGGCACAGGAAATTTCACGTATTTTGAAGAATAAAAGATATTGAAGTATTCGAACATTTCAATTCTAATGAAATTGTTGGGCTTCCTTGCCTTTTAGCCCAACCAGATTCAAATGCTCATCCCTCATAAAGTCAAAGTACAGAAAAATTCTGCTCATTTCATTCATTTAATTGCCTTTGCTCAACTGCTCTCCTTGTCCCATTCTTACCAATAGCAAGATGTTTATGAAATGATCGTTTCATGAAGTCCTGCCTCTATTGGTCGGCCAATGTTAGAAGTAATATCAACTATGATAGAATTCCAGCCCATGACCATTTTTATTCCAATAATTTCCCATTATGTTTCCCATTATGGGTTTATCCTTCTAGTTCCTATATACACAGATTGTCTAGAATATCATTTCTTCGAGGGTCAGGATTGCTTTGTTTTTGCCTTTGTATGTGTCTGACACATAATCAGCCTTTAATCACTCTATCCATTAATTGACCAATGACAAATATATTCCTTGGTTATTCAGTAGAGATCATTGCCTAGAAAAGAGGTAGCATGATATTGAAGAAAAAAGGCATTGTAGCAATGGATCGACAGTTGAAAGGCATATTAATAATGCCGGTCAAATGACTAGCTCCCCTCAAATGCCAGAGAATATAGCCCAGGACCCAACCCTTCAGAACTCCATGGTTTTAATATTAGAAATTGCTGTGATTTTATCTATCAGAATGACAGTGAAGATATATTTTTCCATCATCTGCATCTTCCCTCTATAATTCAGCCAACTGGATCACTGTATTACATCCAGCTTCTTCCATCTCTCCTCAGGTCTTGTCATCTTGTCTGCTACTAAGCCATTAGGACCATCTGGTCCTTTCCAACTTCCCTAAAGTTAAACCTTTCTCTGTGTGTTGTTGCCTACTCCAAGAGGAATGTGAGTACCTAGAAAACAGGGAGAGACTTTTTTGAATATATCCCAACTCCTAGAACACTGCCTGGAACATAATCACTGTATTAATAAATACAGTGATTTACTCAAATAGTCATGGACTTTGAGTCAAAAGACCTAGATTCAAGTCTGTGAAGATAAAGAAATAACTTGCCTGGTCCTCAGTTTTCTTCCCTTTGAAGTGGGGATAATAGTTCTGACATCATCTGCCAGAATAGGGCGTTCTTAGGGAGAATTTTGTAAATTATAGAGTCCTAAATAAGCATGAATTATTATGATTAATTCATGTCATTATGTTTTGACTTCCCTTCTCAGTATTTTCTCCTTTACCTATGTAATTTTTGTTAAGGGAATTATTTTAATATTCTTCTTTTGTGAGTTTTTTCCATGGAAGGCAAAACTCCAAGGCCAACCTAATTCTTTTTTTGTGTCCTATAAAGGGCTTTGTAGACATTACAGTGCTATGTGAGTAACTTTCTCTTTCAATAAAACTTGGGGACAAATAGGAAAAAAAGAATTATTTATTCACTGCTCTTAAGGTAAGAAAAGTTTGTTTGAAAGCATAGACATACTTTTTTCCCTTTCTTTCTTTTATGCAGTTTTATTTACTTATTATTTTGGGGGAGGTTAGTGTTCAGATTTAGATGTCATTGAAACAATCACATATTGGGGAAAGGCTCCACAACCCTTTCCAAATGAGGCAGACTAATAGCACAGGGCCTTTCAACTTCATTAACCTTTCAACAAGTCTCTGTAATTTTATCCAAGTTGTTCAGGTGTATTTGTTTTTAAGCAAAAGCCAGCAGACCTCCAATGTGTCCTCTATGTATTTCCAGAGTCATTTTTGATAATTAGGCTGATGCCCACTAGAAGCGCTCTCCTGATTTCCAACAACAGGCATTTTTGACTGTTTGCAAAGCTCACAGCAGGGGATGGAGGTCAGAGTGCTGGCTGATCCAATGTTCCAGCATCCTTGCCTGGGTCTGTCATGGCACCTGGGGCTAAGCTGATTTCAGTAGCTCCGTCACTGTCTGGAATGAAACGGCCCAGTTGGGACCCTAAAAGTGATTTGAAACTCCAGTCAATCTGTTCATCTCTCCCAGAAAATGACCTGCTCCACTGATTATCACCACAAGATATGACGGAATGGTGCTTGGGATTTAAATTACCATATTTAATTAAATATAAAATACTGAAATGCTTGGGGAAATTCACTAATGAGATTTCAGGAACTGTAATATATAACCATCTTTTCCCCTTCTTTCTCATAGCAGATTTTTTAAAAATACCATCAAAGTATTTTTTTGGCAAACATATCTTGCTTTATGAGAAAGTGTACATTTTTAATAATTTATCATTTGAAATCTATTTCCCCTATAATTTAACTCTGTTCTGTCTATATAAAACATGGGAGTCAATAAGCAAATCCAATTGGCTGTTTGGAAAACATGTAGCATTTATGGGGGAAGCAGGAAAAGACCTGTTTATTCAAGTCTTTCCAACATGGTCAGCAAAGATGTAGGAAGTGGCCCACAGTGCATCTTGACAGTTATTAAAATCTGGACATCAACCCCCACCTGGGTGAGAATAAAGAAGGTAACGGGGCTCAGAATACTCAGATTTTATCTTCATTTTCTCAGCAGGACAAGACCAAAAGATGAGTGATTAAAGTGAAATCTAAATATAAGCTATTACATTACCTGAGATTGGCTATATGTCCTTTGCAGTTCAAATGAAGAGGTCACCATGCTATAGAAAAGAAATGAATAGAACCACAGTCTTTTAGTTGTTCTCTTCCAGGCCTCTGGGGGCTTGTTAGCTAACTCTCTTCCCCCAATCTTACATTACATTAAAAGGATGGTCTTAGGAAATTTCAGTCATATTGTTTAAAACCTCCCCCTCCCCATTTCTTAGTAGAACATCTATTTCTCATATAGTAAAAATCATATAAAATTTTCTTAACCAAATGAGAATCAGATTATCAACTACTCTTTTCTTTATTTTGAAGTAAAGTAGTGGGTCATGCTATGGGTATCTTAAGCAAAAACACTCTTTTACATTATTTGCTTTTAAAAACTATTATTCTCTCACTGATTGCATGGAAGGCTTTCATTTTAACCTTGACCAAATCTGTTGACCCCAAACCAGCATAGTTACTTTATGCCTTCTCATTAATGATCTAAGACCATTACTGGCTCTCCCATTTGGAGTTTGTTTATATCCTCTGATTATCTCATTTGAGCTATCTCATTAATGACCTCAGACCCCTTTGACCTTCATTCTGCCTTAGCCCCTGTGGTCAGCCAGTAATTACCTGCTAATGACTGGCCTTTTTTCCCTAAATAATTTGCTATTCATATTTCTGAAGTCTAAGGGAAGTGTTCCACAATTTGTAGGATTTTTATCTTTGACTCACCTAAGCACTATGATGACATGATCACTTTCCCAACACACACTCCCAACCAAAGCCCCATTATTTCAGTTTAACTAATCAGTTCTCCTTACAGCATGTAATCCATATTCATTCTGGAATCTCACATTACTTAAGTTAAATGTAGGGTATTTTCGATCATCAAAGTTATCTCCATTTGGCTCAAGGCCCCATCCTAGAACAAACTAAGAAAGTCTCTCAAGTTAAACTCAGGTCTAGGTGTCCAGTGGCCATAACTCAAGTAAAACAATACTGAATTGATGAAGAAAAACAAAATGAGTAACAGAAAGAGCCAAAGAATAGAGAATATTCATTCCTTCATCCCCACAGCAGGCTATAAGTAAATGTCATACTTGAAGAAAGAATTAAAAGGGAATAGCCTGACTTTCCAATAACACCCTGAAAATTTTAGGTAATTGAGTTGGAAGGGGTCTCAAGAGCCAATGAAACCAACTCTCAGACCTTTTACAGATAAGAAAAGTGAATCTCATAAATAGAGCTTAAAAATAGTAAAAGCAAGTGTTCTTGGATAGGTTGAGTGAATATAATTACTGACTTAGAAAAAATAACAATACAATTCATTTGAAAGAACAAAAAGTCAAAATTTTCAAGAGAATTAATGAAAAAAAAAAGGAAATGAAGGAGGCCTAGCTGTACCAGACCAAAAACTGTTATAAAGCAGCAGTCATCAAAACCATTTGCTATTGACTAAGAAATAGACTACTTGATCAGTGGAATAGGTTAGGTTCACAGGATAAAATAATCAAAGACTATAGTAATCTGGTGTTTGACAAACCCAGATTCCCCAGCATTTGGGATAAGAATTCACTATTTGACAAAAACTGCTGGGAAAATTGGAAACTAATATGGGAGAAACTAGGCATTGACCCCATACCTAACATCATATACCAAGAGAAGGTCAAAATGGGTTCATGATCTAGACATAAAGAATGATATTATAAACAAATTAGAAGAGCATAGGATAGTTTACCTCTCAGATTTGTGGAGAAGTGTAATATTCTCTCTAAAATGTAATGTTCTCTGTTGAGGTTTTCTTGGTATCTCTGGAGGCAGCCTTCGTTTCAGTTCAGTAATCACCACATGAGTAGCCAGAGGTTAAAGTCCAAATCCTTTATTGTTTCCTTCAAAGTCTTATTCTCCTTCACTTGGGGCTTGGCTAGTTTTTGGGAGGCCTTCCAGATCTTGGTTTCAGTGGAGAAGCAGAGGAGAGCCTGCCACTACTTCTCTGTCTTCCCTAGTTCTCATTCTGGCTGAGTTTTTCTGAGCTTATATCCTCTCTAATCAAAGGTGTGAATCTTGTGGAACTATAATAAGTACAAAGTACATGTACTGAACTAGAGAAATGTTAAGCACCATCCTAAATTAAATAACTATTGTCTCTATCAATTCCACTGACTTATTACCTTGTAAGAATCCTTTGTTTCAAGTTCAGAATTCTGGCCCATAACAGAGGAGGAAGGAATTTGTGACCAAAGAAGAACTAGAGATCATTACTGATCACAAAATAGATAATTTTGATTATATTAAGCTAAAAAATTGTACAAACAAAACTAATGCAGACAAAATTAGAAGGGAAGCAATAAATTGGGAAAACATTTGTACATTCAAATGCTCAGATAAGCCTTATTGACTCAAATCTATAAGAATTCAAGCCATTCTCCAAATGATAAATAGTCAACGGATATGAACAGACAATTTTCAGATGAAGAAATTTAAACTATTACTACTCATATGAAAGAGTGTTCCAAATCACTATTGAGCAGAGAAATGTAAATTAAGACAACTCTGAGATACCACTACACACCTGTCAGATTGGCTAAGATGACAGGAAAAGATAATGACGAATGTTGGAGAGGATGTGGGAAAACTTTGTTTGTTTTAATTTACAGACTACATTGTTGGTAGAGTTGTGAACGGATCCAACCATTCTGGAAAGCAATCCTTTGTTCAAAAAGTTGTCAAACTGTGCATAGCCTTTGACCCAGCAGTGTTTCTACTGGGACTGATAATATCCCGAACATATGCAAAAATATTTGTGGCAGCAGCCCTCTTTGTTGTGGCAAGAAACTGGAAACTGAATAGATGCCCATCAATTGGAGAATGGCTGAATAACATATGGTATATGAATGTAATGGAATATTATTGTTCTGTAAGAAATGATCAGCAGGAAGATTTCAGAGAGACCTGGAGAGACTTACAGGAACTGATGCTAAGTGAAATGAGCAGAATCAGGAGATCATTATACAAGGCAACAACAAAATTATATGATGGTCAACTCTGATGGATGTGGCTCTCTTCAACAATGAGATGATTCAAACCAGTTCCAATTGTTCAGTGATGAAGAAAGCCATCTTACATCCAATAAAAGGACTGTGGGAATTGAATGTGGACCACAACATAGCATCTTCACTTTTTCTGTTGATGTTTACTTGCATTTTGTTTTCTCGGTTTTTTCTTCTTTACCCAATTTTTCTTGTGCAGCAAAATAACTGTATAGATAGATAGATAGATATAGATATAAATATTGGATTTGACATGTATTTTAAACAAATTTAACATGTATTAGATTACCTGCCACCTAATGGAGGGAGTGGGGGAAAGGAGGAAAAATTTGGAACAGAAAGTTTTGCAAGGGTCAATGCTGAAAAATTTACTCATGAATATGTTTTGTAAATAAAAAAGGTTTAATAAAAATAAAACTATTTCCTAGTTCAGCTTTTGGACTGAATATTTTTCCCCTCTACCATTCCCTGCTCCCACCTCCCCAACTTTATCATTTTCTATTTAGAATTTTTAAAGTCCCCCAAACTTGATAGCCTTTGTTTTTAGATCCTCTTAATTTATGAATCTATTCTCACTTATCCATCCATCCTTTGTGGGATAGTGGAAAGAGGGGTGAGTTTGGAAGCAAAGTATTTGGGTTCATATCCCAGATAAGCCACTTATTATCTTGGTCAAGTCGTAAAATTCAATTCAATGAAGACTTATTAAACACCTTCTATGTACCAGACACGGTGCTAAGTACTGGGCATACTGTCTCTGGACCTCAATCTTCTCTTCTGTAAAAAGAAAAGATTGTATTAGTTGACCTTTAAGACCCATCCCAGCTCTGGATATAAAATCTTCTCTTTAGCTTTCATGTTTTATAAGGAATCTATAAGATTTTGACACCAGGTGAAGATTTCTCAGAGGCTGTAGGGCAGAAAAGATCAAACTCTTTGTAATAATGAAGGAGAAGAATATTGAATTGTGCAGATAATAGAAGGAAGCCCAAGAGTACAAGAGGGGAAAGTTCTGTTTTTAAGTTTGGGGGATACGTGAGCATGTGTGTGGACTTAGGAGCTCGAAGGTATATGAAAGGAAATGATTAATGGTTAAGGTCCTGGTAAAGGAGCTGGATCCAGGTCATGAGTCCAGGGCAAGAGAAAGACTATTGACTTTATCAAGAATTTGATATAGTTAGGGGGAAGAGTGGAGTGTGGGAATTCAGATCTGAGAGAAATTAAGGATTTGGAGCATTCCCTGTGAGTAATATCCCAGGGAGAGGAGGAGAGGAGAAGAGTTGGAATTGCTGTACCTTCTCTAGGGAGCCAAAAGCAAAGAATCAGAATGGAACTGACCCAGAAGGACATCATCAGGGCAACAAGGTGGCAGGGACAGAGGGCTAGGTCAAGGCAAGATATAGAAGCAAGGGAAGCCAGAGTAGAAAAGAAGCAGAATTGGGAAGGGGAAAGGGATTGTTAATGGAGTCTTGGAGTTTCGATAAAGTGAGGAATCAAGAGAGAACTAGATGTGGAAGGGCAAGGAGGGTTAAGCTAAGAGTTAGAACATCACAGTTCAAGATTCTGGAGGGACTGTGAGATACGGAGGTCTAAACTGTGCCTGTGGAGGGCTGTGGCTAAATTAGAATGGGGGTAGCAGCAGATTCTGGAGAGAGAACAGTGTATGCCCTCAAGGCACTTAGAGTCTACTGGGGAGGTACCATATTGAAAGCAAACAAACAAAAGAAAAACCCTTAAAAACGTCTGAGGGGAAAAAATATCTCCTCTTGAAAGAAGAGACCCAGGAGGGTTACATTCTGACTAGAGATAAAAGCCTTATGTGGACCAGGAAAAGTATTTGTGTTACCAAAACAAAACGAACCAATCCCCTCTCCTAAGATCTCCTAAAATCCCTGATCCAAATCTCCTTGGACCCTAATAATATGGATTTGCTTTTTTTTTAAACAGGTAATCCAGGATATTTTACTCAGGGAAGTAGAAGAAGAAAATCAAAAGAAGGCCAAAAAGGAGGCAAAGGAAAAAAAGGAAAAAAAGAAAAAAAAAGAAAAGGAAGAAAAAAAGGAGATTAAAAAGGTAAAAGAAATAGAAAAAATGCATCTTTGCTTGTAACAGGCCCACCCAGCACCACCCACTCATTTTACTTGGTAGCATCTCTTTTTTTGATTAGTGATCCCACCAATGTAGATATTTGTTAGAATGTCAGTCATCCTTTTTCTTAGGGTGGGAAAAAATCACCTGAGATCTGCCCGTAATTTTTGTTTGTTTTTAATGTTGATCTTTCATTGGAAGCCACAGTTTTTCCAATCCACTAAATCCTAAGTGGAGGAAAAGAAGGAAAGAAGGAAATCAGTCACTCCTGGGATTTCCTTATAGGGGAAGCAGAAAGTTCTGATCCCAAATAACGTGTTGAAATATGTCTTCAAAATGGAGCCAGGTGCTTTCTTCAGCAGCTTTTGGGTTAGGGATGAAAATACTCCATTTCTCAGGCGTGACCACAAGATTAAATAAGTGATTGGGGGATGGTTTTTATCCTGAAAATGTTAGTGAAACATTGGTCCCTCCTTTTGTAAAACTTCCTTTTCCCACCATGTTCTGGTTGTATGATTAGAATAGGAAAAATGTCTCCAATCTGGGCTCATAGGGTGGGGAACTACTGCCAAACACCACAACACAACAAAAATTAGAGATAAAAACCCTTTTTTAATTGTTCAGTCTTCTCAGCTGAGACCTCATTTGGAGTTTTCTTGCCATTTTCTACTCCAGCTCATTTTTATGCATCGGGAACTAAGGCAAGCAGAGTGAAATCACTAACTCAGGGTCATCCAGCTAAGAAATATCTAAAAGTGGATTTGAGCTCAAAAGCATGAGTTTTCCTGACTGTAAGTCTGGCCTTTACGTTCAAGCATAAAAAAGTAGAATCCCAATAAAGAAATACCAATTACAAATCTCCATAGGGCAATATAGCATCAGAGTGAGAGGGAAATAATTTATTTACATATTGAAATTGTGTGAGATGGGGTGCTAGATCCTTCTTATCCAAATTAACTATTCCAGATATAAACAGAAAGCATTTATCTGGTCCTTGCAAGAAGAGACCCAAGCACATCAACTGGACAGTCCAGCATGTGGCACATGGCAGAAGCAGAGAATGGATAATATAACAGAAAAGACACGGATATACCCCCTTCCTGTTGATTTTTAAATTTGGCCTGAAAAGGAAGTAACCATTGACCAACGGTCAACAATGCTGTCTACTGATCTAAGTCAGGTTACTTCCTGAAGCTTAGACCTAGAGCTTGACCTTTTCAGCCTTACAGCCTCTGAGAAATCTTCACCTGGTCCCAGTCAAAAATCTTATAGATTCCTCATAGAACATAAAAGCTAAGGAGAAGACAGATCCATAATCCTATATTTTAATTAATGTTTTAAAAGTTGAACAAAGGAAGGAAATGTGCTTCTTACTCTCAAGGAGTTTGGGAAAGACCCACACATGCCCGGTACCAGAAAAATAGAGTCAAGAGAATATTAAAAAATTGGAAGTCAGGAAAATCTTCCCAGAGGAGTTAGTCCTTGGGGCAAGTGGAGCTGGTCTCTACTGACATTAGGCCTGGAAGGAAACAAGGACTGGGAGGATAGGAAGATGAGAAAGCGAATTCCAGGCTGGAGGAATAAAAGCCCCTTAAGGGCAGGGAGACTTCTTAGTATCCCCAATGCCTGGGACTGGCATATAGCAGGGGCTTAATAAGTGCTCGTGGTTGAGTTAGGATAAACCAAATATTCAGAATTCAAGTGAGTTTTGAGAGAGGAGCAGAGAGGCTGCTTGGCCACGTTTTAACTGACTAATTGGTCTGAGTCGGAGAGTTTGTCTGGATCCACATTCCCTTTTCTCAATCCAGATTGTGTCGGCCCTAAGAAGACTAAATAATCACAACTCCCCTTCCAGCGCTAAATCCTTCTGGTTTTATGCTGTATATTTTTAAATCATGTTGAAGTTGATTGTGGACAACTGTATTATTTAAGAATCTTAAAAGCACTTGGAATTGCTTGCTGGAAACTGCTCCATAAATCTCAGAGCTTGGGATGACTTCCCCAAATTCATCATTGTATTGCTGTCAGCGATAACAAAATGTTAAATGTTCTCATTTCTCATTATCCACATTTTTCTTGCTGTTTCCTGCCTTGGATAATTGATATGGATAAAGAGGCAGAGTGGTTCCATCTTGGCTGGGACAGAGCCTAACCTGGATCTTGATCCATCACACATCCCTGGGTGCTGAAGCCCTGGAAAGCTCTCGGTGTGCAGCAGTGGAATCAGCCTGTGGTTCATTCTACCCCAGTTCTGAGAAATGAAATAAATTTCACAGAATCCTGGAAACTCAGATTTGGAAGGAGTTTTGGGGGCCATGCAGACCAGCCCACACCTGAACAAGAATCCCTCTGTTGCAGACCTGCTTAGGGAAAGGGGGGCTTCCAAAATCCACTTGAATAACTCCAGGGAGGGGAAATCCTTTCCCTTCCCTTGAGTTGAGAAGAGTTTCTTTCCAGCCCAGCTCTGCCCTTGGAGCTGAGCATAAGGAATGCAATGCTCCCCTTTCTGCATAACAGCCATTCCCATACTTGAAGGCAACCTTTGTGACTCCCCAGATTTTTCTCTCTTCCAGGCTAACCATCCCTGGTTCCCATAAATGTCTTCATGAGACATTTATTTTCTCTGTCTTGAGACTCTTCAGCACCTCTCATGCAGGACTGCTAAGATCTCATTTTATAATGAGATAATATTTTGGAAATCACTTTCAAACTTGAAAACGTTATATGTGTTAGCTACTGTCGTTCTTGTTGTCTTGGGTGCCTACCTCTTAATGCTTCCCAGCCCATTAATGTTCCTTTTGAGAAGGGCTACCCAAAACATACTGCAGAAGTGGCCTGACCCGGGCAAAGGACAACTGTATATCCCTAACCTACTTCACAGTAGTTATCTCAGCTCTGCCATACTCTATCACTGACTCCCTTTGACCTTCTATTTCTCAAAACCTCCAGATCATTTTTCAAATCAATAACTCTCTGGCCCATCCTTCCCTTCTTTTATACTCGTGAACTTGATATTTTGAGTCCTAGTATAAGACTTTACATTTATCTTGGTTACATGTCATCAGATTTAGTTTAATCTGATGTTCTACCTTGTCAAGAAATGTGGGGTTTCTGATTCCATCATCCAATATATAGATTATCTTATTTCACTTTTTATAACTCAGATTTAATAGGCAGATCACATATAATTTGATTTCTCAAAATGTCAGATGTAATAGAACTTGGGCAGCTCCCTGAAGAGCACTCCTAGAGATTTTTTTTGCCAAAAATAAAAGGATTAATAAGTACTCTTTGGGTCTTATCAGTTAACAGGTCCTGGCACTGCCCATATCTCCCTTTCTTCTCAAGAGACTTTTAAAAATGTTTTACTCACATCCAGAGCAACAGAGTTGAATTCAGGGTGTTTTCAGTTTCCTTTTCAAATCTAAACGACATTTCTGAGCAAAGGGAATCTTAGAGATCCACTGGAATCCCTGTCATTAAAGGAAAGGAAATGAATCTAGTGTGTTCTGACTAGGATGAAATCTTGCAGGCTCTTGTTGATATCCTTTCACAAGAAATCAATCACTCAGTCAACAAGTACTTATTAAGTATTTGCCATGGGGGAAACAGCCATGCTAATAACCTGTCTTTCAACATCCTCCATCCCCTTACTTCTCAGGGGCTCTGGTATGACAAGGTCTAGTGAGATTCTTTGAATCCCAGCTGAGAGCTCTCCTTAGCAAGGCTGCTCCAAAGCCTTGAATGATGAACCAGATGGGACCATGTTGGAAATCCATCACATTGAGGACATTGGATGCTTCTAGAGTCACTCACAAGAAGTGATTACAAGTTTGTCACCTTATTGTCAATCATGGTGAGTTTATCGATTGGACTAGGAAATAAGAGGAGACGATTTAACTTCTCAAATAAACATTATATGATGCTTTCCTTAGCCTTCTCCCTATATACACACACTCACCTGGAATTATTCTGAACTCTTAAAAGACCATGTGGTATAGGGCATAAAGTCCTGGGCTTAAACTACTTGTCTCTGAAAATTTAGAGGATCACCAGATTTTCAGACTGGAAGAGCTCAAGATCCCCCGTGTTGTCAAGCAGCAGAGACACAATGCAGATCTCAATTTTTCTAACTTAATTCAAGCTCTTTCCCCCACTACATCACACTGAGGCTAGTGGCATTAAAAACATGCACATCACTGAAGCCTGCCCATGCCTTGGATGGTAGAGTTTGTCTCATGTTTGGGGACCAGAATGGTATTTTGAAGCAGTAAAACAGTAAAACAGTATAGAAGCAGTATTGAAGCAGTAAAACAGTAAAAAAAGACAAAATAGAAGAAGAAGAATATGTGGTCAAAGAGACTCTGAAGAAGTCACTTAAACGCTGCCTGCCTCAGTTTCCTCAACTGAATAATAACAACAGGGGATACAGATAATATCTGCCTCCCAGAGTTAATGTAAGGATCAAAGGAGAACATATTAAAAATACTTAGCCTAGTGCCCAGCACATAGTAAGGACTTCATATGTGTTCCTTTTCCTTTCTCCTAGAATACTAGACCTAGAGTCAAGAAAACTCTGTTCATGGTTTATTCTTTACTTTTGTCAAAAGCTTGAGTGCCTCCTATGTGCTAAATCATGGGAATATTATCCCCACGCTCGAAGGGCTCATACTCTAATGGGATGGGGAGGATGACACGCAAACAGCTATATATGGGCAAGATTTCAATGAGTAAACTGGAAATAATTTCAAGAGAAAAGCACCAGCATAAAGGAAAATTGGAAGGACTTCCTGTAGCAGGTGGAAATTTCACCAAGCAGGTCACTTTAGAATTCTGTGCTTCCGTTTCCTCACCTCTCATGATGGGGTCTCTGAAGTCCCAGCTCCAACCAGGATCTGATTAATGAATTAAATGGCACAAGCCCAAAGAGAGTCAGGAATGGGATAGAGCAGACATGTTCAAATTCAATTTAACTTTAATTACATGCCCAACGCTATTTAAATTATGCGCTTTAAAATGTGTCTGTAAATTTGGGGAAGTTTGCATCCTGAGAAAGGAGAAAGGTTCTAGTTCCACTTTTACTTTCCATGGGAAATAACAAACCTCTAGCTTTTATTTTTTTTACTGCTTCCCTCTGGCTTGGCTTTTTTGTAAAGATCGAAAGTCTTACTGAGTGGGAATATCCCCTTTCCTGAAAGTTGCTGAAAGATGCTGTTGACATTGGGATTTGAATAGAAGCAGGTAGAAGCCAAGCCCTGGGATGCTCCATCAGGGAAGGTAGCAGCTGCAGTCTTGACACATACCTACCTGCTCATTTAAAACTCTCCCAACACACGTCCCTTAACAGCTGACTAATGGTATATTTATTTTTGAAGAAATAAAAAGTTCTATGAGAACTGCCTTTCATTTTTGTCCCTCCATAAGCCATAGAGGAAATTGGACTAAGGGTGATTTTTTTCCTGGAGTGTGTCAAACCATTTGGCCGATCTGAGTTCCAATGGGACAAATACTTTGAAGAAAATATTAAATGGATAGAGCAATGTGACTATTTTCAAATGCATTTAAGTGCATATAATGATAGTAGATTCAAACACATGTTTTAATTAAGCAGTTTGCTGCACATAAATCCTCACCGTATTTATGTTATCTGAGACATCACTGAGATCAGCTCCAGCAATTCAACATAAATATGGCTCCAAATTAGATGGAAGCATCTTAAGGTATTCAGTGTTCACAGTAACCAGGAGTCCCAAGATGCAGGAGTCTATTGTACTTGGCCCGTAGCTGCCACCCAGGCTAGCCAATTCAATTCAACAAGTTTCTGAATTATAATCAGTAGCATCTATTTAAAACCAGCAGTAAGCATCATATGTAATGAGGACAAACTGCAACCATTCCCAGTAAGATCAGGAGTGAAACAAGGTTGCCCACTATCACCGTTACTATTTAATATTGTATTAGAAATGCTAGCTTTGGCAATAAGAGTTGTTGAGAAAGAGATTAAAGGAATAAGGATAGGCAATGAGGAAACCAAATTATCACTCTTTGCTGATGATATGATGGTATACTTAGAGAAACCCCAGAGATTCTACTAAAAAGTTATTAGAAACAAGTTTCTGAATTGCCTACTGTGAGGCAGGTACTATGCTAGGTCCCAGGGGAAACACAAAGCTTAGTTGGGAAGTGATCCTTCAGGACGGGATTCCCAGTGTATCCATGGTCATTTGTACATATGTTGTTCCCCCTTCCCTCCCTTGCGATGTAAGTTCCTCAAAGGGAAGAAGTGCTTTGTGTGTTTTAATTTTTGAATAATAATAATAACAACAACAATAATAACAACAAACTTGACCTGTCTGGATATTATATGGCAACATGAAATAGTGAAAGTCCCAGAGAAAGGGCTCAAAGCCTCAGGAAAGATCCTTTAGAGCAGAGCTTCTTAATTTTGTATCTTGTATCCTCTTTGAGAGTAGTCTAGTACAGCCCATGAACCCCTTCTCAGAATCACGGTTTTAAATGAATAAAATAACATCCACATGATAACAAAGAAAACAATTATGAATAAAATACAATTAGTACATGTTTAAAAAAAAACTCAAAGACTTGAGCGTGAAAACTCCTGATCCAGGATGGGTTTATGGACTAGGGAGGAAAGGGGTGGATATTGATTTGTATGAGATTTCAATGGGCCTATAGAACCACTGGAGGCCTCCAACATTTTCCTCTTCCTTGTAACAGATCAACATTCCCTCCCATTAAGGAATGCACTCTTCTTTGCAGATTGAAGATGAAGAAAGATGGAAAATGGCCCCCAGTCTCTTCGTCCCAGCCATAGAAGAAGGAAACAATAAATACAAAGGTCAATACAAATAAGGAAATGGGCATTCTGGTTGCACTGTTACTCCTTTTATTGAACTCTGTTAGTATAAAAGCAAAATTAGAACGTAATTTTTGAATTTAGCGCATGGTACTTGTTATCAAAATAATTTAGGAATCCAAAATGTGTATCATAGCTGAGATAAATGCTTCCTAGTCATTCAAAAAAAGTTTAACATGCTTTTAATCTTAAGGAACAACAAAATTAGTTTGATAATTTGGTTTTTTAAAATTACCTTAAATTGAAAATCAATTTCTACATACAAAATTTTCATTAATACTTAGTCTACCTTTGACTCCTTCTGCATTTTCCATTCACACCTGATTTTGTGGAGGCAATTTTCCTTCTATGTACTTCTTATATATTGGTTCTACTTTCTTTGCTTTTCATTACTTCATGAATCTTAAGGTTTTTTTTTCTTATTTGTTGTTTTATCATTTTAATTGCATTGTACTAGTACATTGATAATTCCATAGGCCATGTAAATATTCACCAAGCATTGAACATGTAGATTATTTCCAGACATTTGTAATTACAAACAATGCTTTTATATCTGTCTTTCAACATATAGATGTTTTCCTCTGTAGTAACGCTTTTAATGATATATTCCTAATAATAGAAAATTGGAGTAAAAGGTAAGTATGATTATTTTTGTGAACTCTGTTTTGTGCCTACCAGATTACTCTTTAAATGACTGTAATTACACTAACAATGTATGTGTGCCTAGTTTGCTACAAACGATCTAGCATTTTTTGTCGTATTTAAAATTTTTGCCAATATGACAGTATGAAGTTACACCTTAGAGTTGTCTTAATTTTCAATTCTCTGATTGAGATTGAACATTTCCCAATATGGCAGAAGGTCTCCAGGGTAGTATTCTAGGGTCTATTATTGGCTCTTTCTGTTTAACAACAGGAGGGTGAGGAAGGGCCTTGAGCCCAGGGCATAAGAGAACCAATTGATGGAACCCGGAATGGTTCAACTGAACTAAAAAAAAAGACTCATTGTTGACTCAACATGTTGGCGCTACACACGTTTATGGGATTGTTGTGTGCAGGAGAGATAGGACTTGTTCTATTTGTCTCCAGAAGTCAAAACCATGAGCAATGATTAGAAACTGGAAAGATACTAATTTAGGCTAAATGTAAAAAAACTTTCTAAACAACTGAATACTCCCAAAGTCACAAGGTGACTAGCTCCCTGAAAGTCTTGGGATATGAAGCGAACGTGTTGGACAAAAGCGCTGATTGGGTCTCTTCCAACTCTCAGTTCAATTCTCTCTCATTTTCCAAGAAAAATGTTACCAAGATGCTTGTTTTTTGTGAACATTCTCTGCTCATATCCATTGATCTTTATAGATAAAATGGTTAGAGTTGTTGGGCTAAGAGTCTGCCAGTATGAAACTTAATAGTTGTGTGACTCCAAGTACATCACTTTACCCTGTGGATAAGTCCTTAACACTTAACTTTAAAGACAACAAATTCACTGCTCATTTTATCCAAGGCCATGGGTGTTATTGGAAAAGTTAACTTAATTTTAAAAGTTAAGTTCTCATCCAATTAATTTATTGCAAATATCTTCCCAACCTGTTATTTTTTTATCTTTATTGGATAAATTTGTATCTAATTAAACATATACTAATATTAGATGCAATCATATCTGACTTCCACAGTCTACATAAATGCATTATTCCATTTTCTTCTTAATTTTTCTCTTTAAATGTTTTGTTCCAGAGCTAGTTGGATTTTTGAAAATTTTCACTCTTTATTAATAGCATATAATAAGTTTTATGAGTTTAACTTGTACACTGAAATATTACTGAATTTGTTCTTTTCCATGTTATTGTTGGTAATTCAAAAGAATATTTTTGTTGTATTTTTAAAAAAAACTCTTATTTCTCTAGTTTTTAGTGTTTTTGTCATGAATTGATAGGGTAGCTTGCCAAAGGTCTTTTGTGCATTAACTAATCTAATATTTCTTGGTGACCACAAATACTTTAATGGATTCATTTTGAAATCCCTTTTACTGATACAAACAATAGCTTTTTAGTGCTTTCCATGTCATGTGATTCTAGTCTAATGCTTTTTCTTTCAGTTGTTTTTTTTTTTTTTTTTAATCTTTGTGACTTACAGTGCAGCACTTAGGCTATCAAGGGAATGGAAAGTTCTGTCTGGGGCATCGCTTTAGAGAGGTATTCCTCATGTCCTGCTCCAAGATGGGAGGATTAATTAACACTCTTGAGTGGTGGAATCCATAGTGATTAGAGTATTGGGCTGAATCTAACAGAATAAAACTTAATAGGAATAAAGGGAAATTTATTGTTATCATGAATTAAATTAAAAAGGCTCATACTTGGTTCCAAAAACTCAGCCTTACAAGTTCAAGATGATGAAGGCTTGCTTAGTTAATATTGTGGCCAGTCATGAGCACCACATTTTAAGGAGGACAATGATTAAACCAGGTAAATGTTTCTAAGAAATGATGGTCGTCAATCAGTTTGAAGCTGAAAGAGATTGAGAGACCCTATGTCATAGAGCTAAGTAAATGTCTGCTGGAGGATTTGAAGTTGGATCTTCTTGATTTAATTCGAAAGTTCTATCCATTACTCCACCTAACTGCCTTTAGTAGAAGATATTATGGCATCTGAATGAATTCATAGGAAGTTGGATGCACAAAAGTGTAGTTTGGACTGAAAGAAAATTGAAGGCTTCATAGTGCCATGGTAAACAGGGCAGACCTAGATCCAAGTCTTGATTCCTTGGACCTCAGTTTCCCAACTGTAAAATTAGGGGATTGGACTAGATAGTTCCAAATCTACAGTCCTAAGACTTGAGGTAGAAACAATGGTGGTTCTTAATTGAACAAGTGATTTGTTCCCTTTTCACCCTTGTACTCCCTCTCTGATAGTCTGATTGTACCAAGATCTTGAACCCTAAATGATGGCAGGTCCCCATAGTCTCCTATTCTCTGCCCTTTTCCTCCAGCAGTAACACTCCCAGAGAATCCATATGATCCCTCTTACCAGCTATAGAAGCTGCTTTCAGAACCTTTATGTTCACTAAGGTATAAATGTCTGATAACACTTCAAAGGGTGAGATGAGTTGCATTTAAACTAGAATCAGAAGCTTGATCCAAAGCCTAGCCAGGAGGAATTTCAGGTATCTGCTTGCTTGATGCTTATATAGGTGGGCAAATAATAGAATCTTTTCTCCACGAATAACCATTGCTAGGAACCCAGCTGGATTCACAGCTTGGACCTTGAAATTTTTCACTCAGTATTTTAAAATTGACAGCTGATAGTAAGCAAGTGAATTATTTTTTAAAATGTCACTTGAAAGCAGATGCATGGCCCCAAAAGTCTGGAAGTGCAAATGAGCTGCAAGAGGCTAAATTTAGCAGAGAGCTCAGCATGGCCTTTCTGAAAGAACTTGAGACATCCTGTTTGAAGGCAGAGCTCCAGCCAACTCTCCTCCCCAGAGCCAGAACTCAAAACCGGGATTAGAGAAGAGAGATGGGATGGCCATGTTTTCCTAGCTCATTCTCAAAGTAATCGATCACACAGAAAACCAGCTTTGTATCCTCCCAACCGCAGAGACTTTCAGAGGTTATTGGAAAGTGAACAATAGTCCTAGACATTTCCCCCCAATAATTACTTTTCTTTCTTGGTTTTGTACTCTGGGCTGGAGCCAGGGCTATGCATTCTCCTTCACTCTTTCTTTCAAGGGGATGTTTTCTTTGGGGTGGTCTCCTATAAGTCTACATATTTACTGGAAAGAAACCACAACTTAGCAATTGTTAATACTTTTCACTAAAAATGTACCTTTGCATAAGCAATAATTACATCATGATAGAAAAAAAATCATACTGGATTTTATACACTGGTCTCTTCTGTTCAAAATAGCAGACTTTTACCATGTTCAAATAGTCAAATGAACCCCCAAATAGTAATAATATGTACGCACTAAAAAGACTGTGTAACCCATGAAAAGCAACAACCCCCAGGGGAAGGAAAAATCAAATCAGGAAAGACCTAACAGTCTCCCCTGAAAAATGGAAAGAAACCTCAAAAATCTGATCCTTCTTTTTTGATCTTGTTATTACTTCTGGGACTGGAGGGTCCATAAGATGGTAGATAGCCTTGGATCAGCATTTTAGCCTTCATGTCAAAACTATGTTCAAGTGATTTTTAACATGAGATTATATAAAAGGGCTTTGATTTCTTTGGGGGAAACATTCAAATAAAATTTCAATATGGAATGCTAAGATTTGGGTCTAAGAGCTGGCTCTCCTATTTATTGCCTATGGGACCTTAAAAACAACACAATAGGAAGGGCACTTTTCAGAGAGTCAAAGCCACTGGGTTTCAAATCCTTTCTCTGGTTTTAACTATCAATTTGACCCTGAAGAAGCACTTAACCTTAGAGCGTCTCAGTTTCATCATCTGTTAAATGGGTTGGACCATATTTTCTCTGAAATCCTTTCCAGCACTAAAAACCTATAACTTAAATGCAAACTTCACCTACGTGACTTGAGGTAGACCATTTCCTCTTAAAACAAACTAGATAAACTCTAAAAGTGCCTTCTAGCTCTAAATCTTTGTTGTCATGATTTTGGACAGGCCCTTCTCATCTTTGAGTCTTCCTCATCCATCAGATGAGAAACTTAGTCTAAATCTCCAAATTCTTTTGATCCTTCACCCTCTGAGATTTGTTCATTTATTTTGTGTAAATCATAATACTTTATAGAACAAAACCCAAGAGGCCTTTTTAAAAGTATCAGAAAAAAGTGAAATAATATACAGCCTTAGAATTAATAGGGAGTGAAGTACATAGACTTGTGCTTTACGAAAATCACTTTGATAACTGTGTGGAGGGTGGACTGGAACAGAGGGAAGCTTGAGGTGGGGAGATCATATAGAAGGCTATTGTAATCATCCAAGGAAAGAAGTATTGTACAAAGAGAGTACAGACTGTGTGAGTAAAGAAAATGAGAGATATTGCTAGGGTAAAAGCGGTGAGGTTTGGCAATTGATTGGATTGCAGAGTGAGGGAACGTGGCCAGTCAGAGAGATCAGGGATTGTGAGTCTGGGCATTGGAAGGATAATCTATGATCCTAAGGAAGTATGAAAGGCAGATGGCCTTGGGTCAAAATGATTGCCTGCATTGCCAGTCACCATCCAACCACTCCTGCCCATCCTAAAAAAGGGGGGTGGAGGGAAGAAGTTTTGCTGGGATGCACTCCTAATCCACATGCTCAGACTCCAGAGCCATTGAGCTGAAAAGATATCCAGATGGATGGAGCCCTAATTCACAAATTTATCAGACTTTCTTGGTTTACTGGTCTGGGGTTCAAGATCACAGCTGGAGAATCCCATTCACCCAACTTCCACCCAATTGACTCTTACTGGATAGGTGGGGATCACAAGGGTCTATAGGGAAACTCTTTTTCATGGTCCCTGCCTTTCAGAAACCTGGGGGCCAATGAGGCTTTCTGGGATTGGTTAACCAAGAGAAAAGAAGGAAATATTTGAAAAACTATCAGTCTTCTTACAAAATAGGAAACTGAGACTTAGAAGAGCTAATATCTAGAAAGTGACAGAATTGGCATTTTAACTCAGGTCCTTTAAGGATTCTAAATTTAACAGTAAAATTTCCATTATGTCCCATTCAGACTTCCTTTGCTCTTAAAAATTGCAATGATAGTTTCAAATCGCTCATAGAGTTGTGGTGAACTTTAAAAAAATAATAATAAGCATGAGTCTTCTAGTATTAAAACCACTTAGTTACCATGTTATTTTTGTAAAACCCAATGTGTTAGAGAGTGAGTGATTTATAAGATAAAAAGGTTTTTTTTAAGGGAAAGAGAAGATATGAGGTTTAAATTTTTTTGTTTTATTTTGTTTTTTAAAGGAAAGGGAAAATATTGTGGTTTTAGATTCTGGCTGGCCAGCCCAGTGACCAATCCTGAAAGCTTGAAATTCTGATGCTGCCTCTAGAACATGTCTTTCCCTCAAGGCGGAAATTCCGGGCTGGGGCAGCCCCAGAGGGGGTCACTTTTAATGAGCTCAATCAAGTCTCCCCCTTCTGTGGGTAGCATGGCATGGGTCACATCCTTTGACGGGGCTGCAGTAATTTAAAGAAACGAAGGCCTTTTCCTCAAGGTCCTTCCCCTATAATCAAAGCTCCTCTTTTCCCCCTTTCTTTTAGTCTTTTGATTTTAGAACAGAGAAATTCAGACCTGAAAGAAAACGTGAAACTGCCATTACCCAGTTTTAAACATTATTAGGGTAAGGGCAAATGCTCAGCTGTAAGAGAAGGTTGAGCAATCGTTATCTATGTTTTAAAAAAAAGGACACTTATAGTAAGCCTTCCCGTGTCCTACTGTGGCTAAAACTAGCTTCCTGAATTTATAAGTGCTGGGAGAATCCTAGAGGTTCCAAAGAAAGGTTTAGGAAGAAAAATCTCCCCAAGAAAAAATAAGTTTAAAGGATGAAATTAGCAAACACTACCAGGAGCTGCGTGGTATGAAACATGATGTGTGTGCTCACCTGGAAAAGACTGGGGGAATAATAGGGGGCAATCTTCAATATAAATATTGGTAAGCAAAAAAAAAAAAACAACTAAACCCTCTCTCACAGAGTCTCTGATCATCATAGTGTTTTAAAAAATGGATATTTTCTCTCCTTTTGGTTAATTTATCCATGTAGAAAAAATATATGGCTTTCCTAAAAAAAATCAAGTATTTTCATATTGTGGTTAAGGTTTTTTAAATTTTATTGATAACTTTTGTTTATTACCTGTGTTTACCACTGTACTTCTCCTTCCCTCCTGGAGAATCATTTGTCCAAAAAAGGAGATAGTTATTTCAGAAAAATTACCTGAGATAGCACAAAAGTCTGATGTTTTATGCAGAATTCCATACCCACGGTTCTCTACCTCTATAAAAAGGTTAGGGAGGCACCTTGTCTGATCTTTCATGAGGTCATTAAGGGCACAGCAGTTAGAGTGCTGGATCTGGAATTGGGAAGAGAGAACAAATCTCATCCCGACTCCCGACTCATTGTATGACCTAGTCTTATTCTGTCTCAGTTGTCTCATCTGTAAAATGGGGATAGTAATATAATAAGGACATCCACCTCCGAGAATTATTATGAGACAAAAGGTTACATAAAATAACAATAATAAAACAATGAGCATTGTTTTATTCGGAGCCAAGCTCGATCATTATAATTTCTTAACATGCAGTTCTGTGGTTCTTTCCAATTACTGAACTTGTTCACTTTGCACCATTTGTTCTCATTTTCCCATTCTTCCCTCTATTCAGAACTTCCTGTTTCTACATTCTCAGCCTCTCTCCCATCCAGACTGTCTTCACTCACATAACTCACCTTAGTTTCACCCCCATTAAATCTCACCTGGATCCTGCAGCAGCCTCCTAATTGGCCTCCTGGTCTGATCTCTCTCCTGTGTTCTCCATCCATCCGTGCTACCCACTGTGAGTTTCCCTAGGTGAAGGTCTGACCACGTGATGCTTCTACTTAATCAACTCCAAGGATTTTCATTTGCCTCTCATATAAAATATAAACCCTTCTGTTTAGCCTCCAAACTCTGGCCCCAACCTGCCTTTCTAACATCATTGGAAATTCTTCCCTTAAGGTATTCAGAGCAGTCATTCCTCCTAGATATTCCTCCCTTCTTTTCTGTCCTGGCTGTCCCCTGCACCTGGAGTGCCCAGTCACTCCCCCACTCACCTCCATTTCAAAGATCCCTGTTCTTCCTTTAAGCTGCAGCTCAGGTGGTTCACAGCATAGCATTTTCTCTTTTTTTTGCTATTGTTTGCTTGTATTTTATTTTCTTTCTCATTTTTTCTGATTTGATTTGATTTTTCTTGTGCAGCAAGATAACTATATACATATGTATGCATATATTTCTAACATGTTGAACATATATTGGACTACTTGCCATCTAGGAGAGGGAGTAGGGGAAGGGAGAAAATTGGATCACAAGGTTTTGCAAGGGTTAATGTTGAAGAATTATCCATGCATATGTTTTAAAAAATTAAAAGCTTTAATAAACAAAAACAAAACAAACAAACCAAAAAGATGCAGCTCAGATACGCTTCTCTGCACTAAGCCTTTTCTGATTTTCAGGAAATCTTTTGGAGGAGAACACCCCAAATCACCTCATATTTAATGACTTTATATAAAATCATATTTTTAAATTTCACGTTTATTCTGCATATACCAAGATATTATGTTACATGTATTTGTCTTCCCCACCCCCATTAGAACATCAACTCCTTATGAGTAAATAGTTTCATTCTTTTGCTTGTATCCCCAATCTCTTGACTGTTGATTGATTAATCATTTCTATTAACCTAGCAATATTTATTGATGTACCACAACTTGTTTACTCATTCCCTCATTTATGGTCATCCATTAGTTTCCACGTCTTTACTACCACAAAAAAAAAAAAAAAAGGTTGTCAAAAATATTTTGGTGAATATGGAGGTTTCCTTTTGGTCATTGACCTCCATGGGATTTCTGCCTTTCTGTGGAATCTCTGAGTCACAGGATTTAAATACTGCAGCCACTTTGTTCAAATCATTCAGAATTCATGCAGTGGCTAAATCGAATAGGTTTCTCTTTGCATTAAATTCCATGGGACTGTCAAGACACAACTTGTTAAAAAGAAAGCATTTATTAGCAACAAGCAACACATAATCTAAAAAATTTTACCCATGTTCTAATTATTTCAAGAGGATAAAAAATTTACAGATTTAAATATAACTTGTGAAAAAAAGCATTTGTAACTGCTGTGATTCTATCTAGACTAGGAGATTAAATATTCCAGAATTTCAGTCAACGTACATTTCAGACATGTTATTAAGAAACAAATTAAAGTTTCTACAATTCAGTCAAGACAGAAGAAAATGAATTGTATTTGACTTGACAAACCAACTGAGAGCTCTCTGGTTTATTGGGATGCCAACCCAACCCAACTTTTAATCTCTGTCCTCCAGGAGGAAAGGTCAACATTTAAGGAATTATGAGTTTGATAATCCAACCAGCATTTGTTTTTAGTGGTTTTTCGTGGTTCAAGTAGCTGTGCTGGGATACAAGAGGGAAACCAAACAATCCCTGCCCTCGAGAAGCCTTCAGTCTACTGGGGAAATAATGCCCAGAGAAGCAAGTGCATGAGAGCACACAGGAAAGTGAGAAGGCCGGGGCTAGTTGTCAGAGAGCCAGCCCGGGTTCAGACAGGGCTCGGATTCAGCCCGGCTGTGTGGCCAAGCTAAGCCGCTGAGTTTTTCAGTGCAGTAGGAAATCATGGAGGATGCTGACCTTCACTGGAAAAGAGAGTTTCCTCAGTGATCAGTTCCTACCCTTTGTCATAAGAACAATGCCCCAGTATTTGTAGTTCTGCCAAAGATTGTGTGTGTGTGTGTGTGTGTGTGTGTGTGTGTGTGTGTGTGTGTGTTGAGCTAATGGGTGTAGATAAGAGATGAGGAACATTTACTAATTACCCAAAAAGTCAGCCTTGGGGAGTTGATAGAAAACTCATCTTGGAGAGAGGAAAAACTGAGTTCAAGGCCTGTGTCTGACTGACAAATCCCTCAAGGCCTCAGCATTTCAGGAAACTCTGAGATGTAAGTCCCAGAGAAGGTGTCCAGAGGGGTCCTCCTCAGCCAGTCCCCACCTCAGCAGGTAGGAAAATAGATACAGAGACCCGAGGGGCAGGTGATATAGCACCGGTCTGGAAGACTGGCCTTTAATATTTTGCTTAGCTGTGTGACCCCGGGCAAGTCACTTATCCCTGTTTGCCTCCGGTTTCTCCTCTCTAAAATGAGCTAGAAAAGGAAATGGCCACCACCCAGTATCTCCACCGTGAAAACACCAAACGGGGTTACAGAGAGTCAGACGGGACTGAAAACAGACTTAATAGCGGCAATCCCAGGAGCCTAGAATTTAAACTAGGAGGAATCTTAGAGGCCATTGATTCCCTCATTTACCAGATGAGAAACTGAGGCACACGGCATGTCTAGCTAGAAGGATAGATGGATGGATGGATGAATATCAATATATATCCATATGTACACACACAGGTATAAGGCAAATGCATGTGTAGTTGTAGGAATAGGGATGCACCTGCTTTGTATAGCTCTAATATACAATATAAATATGGTGGAATCTATAATTCAGCATTTTATGCTAAATCAGTCATCATTAAGCACCTACCATATGCTCCTTGTTGTGCTAAGAAAGGAGTTTTGAAAATGGGGGTATACAAAAATTCATTTTTCCTATTGCTGCCTGTTCCCTGGAGGGGAGACTTTCTTGCTTCTTGTCTCTAGGATTCTCACCTCAAAGGGTCCCTCACTCCTGGGGTCTCACATGAACACTAGCCTGGGTGGGTGGTCAGTGTCCTAAGTCTGCCTGTCTTGGACTTTACTCTCTCATGAGTCGGCTCTTATTATCCCATCCCTAGAACTCTGAGCTTACTGGGGAGTGGTAGGGGAGGAAGGTCATGTGAGAAGGCTGTTACTCCAGACAGCCCCAGGGGCTTAAGTATCCAGCACTATTTCTGCTGCAGGACCATTGGGAGTGAGGAAGGACAGAAGAGGGCACAGCAGTGAGGGCTGGGAGAGCTCTATCCTTGTCTTTGGATTCCTTCTCCATAACCTGCCTCAATCAGTCAGGCTCCCTTCCTCTCTCAATCCTTCTTTCCCACTGGCTCCTTTTCTTCCATCTACAAACATGCACAGGTCTCTTCCATCCTATCCAACCTTCCCTAGACGTCACCATTACCTCCAGCTCCCGTCCTACACAATATGACTTAGTCATATTATATACCCTTGGAGACAGAAAAACTTAAGTTTCCTAGATACTGGACAGAGTGCTAGCCCTGGAACCTGAAGATTGGGTTTAAATCCCAGCTCTAAAGCTTAGTGCCTTGACCATGAACAAGTCCCCTAATGTCTCTAAGCCTTCATTTCCACATCTATAAATACACTGCCTACTTCATGGGGCCATTTTGAGGAAAGTGCTTTAGAAACCTCAAGAGGCTTATTATATATGTGTGAATTGTTGGTATTAAGCCAACCCACATCTGAAAAAGAAAATGTAAACGCCCTCCTTTTCTATGTGGGGTATCTCATGGCAACTGTTTTCTAAGCATTTTTTTCCATAGTGAATGCATCCATAGTTATTTCCAACTGTTCCATACAAGGTGTCCCCAAAGTCTTAGTGTGATTTTAAGCTTTAATAGCTTAAATTTTATTAAGGTTAAAGCTTAATAATGAAGTTTAAATAGCTTTAATTGCTATTTATTAAAGCTTAAATTGCTTTAGACGAAGCTTTACACAGAGACTTTAGGGACATCTTAAATGACTCCTAATTTTTTCTCTAAGACAAATGTTCTTCGTTTTGATCTGTGAACTTTTTAAAAAATATTTTGATAGCTGCATTTCAATATAATTGATTTCCTTTCTCATTCTATGTATTTTATTTTGTACATTTAAATATATGATTCTAAGAATTCTAGGCTTGCCCAGACTGCCCAAGGGCTAAAAGACCCTGATCAAGTAGTCTTTCACCCTTTTAGGGCTGGAATTTTTCATTTATTTTTAATAAAGTATTTTTTATTTTTAAAACATATGCATAGTTTTCATCATTCAATAGCAACTACTCTGATATATATTAAACATGTGCAACCCTTCTACACATAACCTCCACAATTATGCTGCATAAGAAAAATCAGATCAAAAAGGGGGAAAATGAGGGAAAAAAAGCAAACAACAACAAAAAGTGAAAATACTATGTTGGGATCCACACTCAGTTCCCATGGTTCCCCCTCTGGATGCAGATGGCTCTCTCCATCACAAGTCTATTGTTACTGATTTGGTTCATCTCATTGTTGAAAAGAGCCACGTCCATCAGAATTGATCATTATATAATCTTGTTATTTCTGTGTACAATGATCTCCTACTTCTGTTCACCTCATTCAACATTACTTTATGTAAGTCTCTCCAGGCCAAATCATGCTGTTGGTCGTTTCTTACAGAACAATAATATTCTATAACATCTATATACCATAACTTATTCAGTCATTCTCCAACTGATGGGCATCCACTTAGTTCCCAGTTTCTTGCCACTAAGAAAAGGGCCGCCACAAACGTTTTTGCACATGTGTGTGCCTTTCCCTCCTTTAAGATCTCTTTGGGATATAGAACTAGTAGAGACACTCATGGATCAAAGAAAATGCACAGTTTGATAGACGGGCTGGAATTTTAAAATCTCTCCTAAGATAATAATGGCTACTCTGCAATCTGCTTCTGGAGGGGAATGTATAATATTCTTTAATTTAATATATGCCAGGACTGATGAGGGACCCAGTTTCTATAAAACACAAACCTATTTTCCATTGGGATTGCGTCTGACCTGACATTTCCTGTTTAGCTCCTCTTTTGCTTGAGAATCCCTCTTCTTCCAGTGGTAACCCCCTAGGTTTTTCTGGAATATAAGACTTTCTCCTGTGAAGATTCCCCAATACAAGCTCAGTTTTCAGACTGTCCACCCTCCTTTCCACCTTTTTCTTCCTCTTTCTCCCTTTTTTCCTCCTCCTCTTCATTGATGGATGGCCATAATTACTGGAGCCAGGTTCCCCCACCTCTCCAGAATAGCTTGAAGATTATTTTCCTTTGGTTGGTGGCCACATTCACACCTCACACAAGCTTTCATGCAGAGACGTGGGTCCTCAGCACGGACCTTCTTCATGGTAGAACACCCTGAGCCAAGTCAAGTTTGTTTACCCCTCTCCAAAATTTCCGTTCCTTTATTCCATTAGGCTTAAGTGAAGCTCTAGAGGTGGACCCTTGTCCCTCAGCACACCGAATGGGAGCACAGGAGCACTGGGACAGAGGAGGAAGGCTGGTCCAACACTCTCATTTTACAGATGAGTCAGCTGAGGCTCACAGAGGTTACATTACTAGTGACTAATGACTTGCAGAACCAGCATTGGCTCCCCTGTATTCTGTACCATGTCCATTTCTGGAACACATCCCTGAAAGGCTGTGGGCTACAAACTTTCCAGAAACGTGAGTTTTGATGGCCATGGGACCCTGTGTTAGATGGCAACACTTTAAGCAGAATTTGAGTTGTGGTTTCAAGTTATGGGATAATAGAAATCCTATATTTAGGGTTGGAGGCTATTGGCTCAGATCCTGACTCTGTCATTCACTGGCTCTGCGACTCAGGATGTCTGAAAGCATCACGATGATTAGCTGATGATTATATGCCATTGATACTTTGGTAAAGGTGCTTTCCTCACCAGGAGTTTCCTAGACTATGCAATTGTGGTTCCAGTCCACGTCCCCAGCACATGCTCTATCAGGTTTAACAAAATAAGCAAATAGAAAACATATGAAAGGGAATACAAGAAAATTTTGTCAACACATATGTAAATACCACACATGATTTTTAAGAGGGAAAAATTATCTGAGTCTCATTCAAGAGGCCTTTTTTCAGTCCCCAGGGTCTAGCACTAGGTCTGCACATAAGACATCCTTAATCAAATTATGTTGAATTTTCTGCTGAGTCAATTTGTCAGCAAACAACTCATTGTTATTATCCGCCTTGCTAGTTGCTGGATCACAGAACAAGCAGTCTTGGTTCGATCACCCCACATCCAATATTTCTCCCGTTTACCTTTGTTCACAGCGTCTATCTCCCAGGGTGGTTGTAAGGATTAGATGAGTTGTTTATAAAGTGCTTTACAAATTTTTTTCTAAACTTTTTTATTGCTTTCTTTTTTCTATTTATTCATGTAAATTAATTTGAATATACATTTCTTCTTAATACTTTTTTAAATTAATAAAATTTTATGACACATAATTGAATCATGTTGGGAGAGAAAAATCAGAACAAAAGGGAAAAACCATTGAGAGAAAAAAAAAAAGAAGAAAAAAAAGTAAACATAGCATGTGTTGATTTATATTCAGTCTCCAGGACTTTACAAATCTTAAAGTACCAAATAAAGACAAGCAATTATTTGGGAGAAAGTCAGTATCATCTCGGATTTTTCCTTTCCTTGTCCTGCTGTGCTACAGGAGTCTGGAGGGACATAGATGAATCCTGGAATTTCCCCCAAGGCCATGACCCAGAGATGATCAAGGAGGAGAAGAGGAAAGAACTGGAATCAGAGATCAGAGTTCAGGTGTGTGGTTAACAATAATGATGTCAGTTTTTTTAATGAGTAAGACAGATATCTCCATGATTTCTAAAAGTTTATCCTGATCTCCAGGCTCAGTAGATTCAGCATATAACAATGTTTAAAGTGCAGATACTAGTGATGTAAGATAACTCTGACTGTACCAGAGAATCTGGGTCCAAACGCTGCCTTTAATGATTTTTATTTATGTGACCATGTTAGTTGGTCTCTGCATCAGAATCCATTGCTATCAAATATAAGATTTTGATTAAACAGACTCTAAAACTTCCTTCTGAATACAGCTATGATCCTATAACTTGAATATTGAAGGTTCTCCATACTTTAAAGCTTGTTGATTTTGTTAACAACTATTGGACTAAGAATTATTCACAAAAAATATCCAAACTCTTCTAAATTGCCATAAATTGATTTATCAGTGTATCTCCACCTAGGTGGATGAGCTGATGAGACAGGAACTGAAGAATCTAAAGTTAGCCGTGGACAGAGAAAGGGAAATCCCAAGAAAACAAAAGAAGAAAAAGGATAAAAAGGTGAGATTTAAATTGACCCGGGCCACTATAAAATGGGATTCAGCTCTTCAGCTCAGAGGTCAGTGTTTTGGAGAATTCCAGACCCACTGAGCAGAAGAGCTAGAAGACAACATAAGGTTCTGTCTATCTCTTCCTTTGCTTGTTTATCTTAAAAACAGAGAAAAACATTTTAAATAATATTTGTTAAGTCTTTTTATTCATGTGTGATAGGATTCGCTTGTTTTTTGTTTGCTTTTTATAATTCTTTGATTCTAAGTACAGTGATATTAAGAGTCATTTAAAGAAAGCAAAAAAAAGGGGGGTGGGGTGGAATCTTGTTCAATCCTTCTGGCTCCATTGCTGAGCTGTTGTTGGTCTGGTCCCAAAGTCAAGGTGACCCAGGCCAGCCATCCACAGAGTTGTGAAGTCAGCAATTTGTCAGCTCTCCACTCCAACCTCAGCTTCCTTCCGTTGTCCCCTCTTCCTCTCCCCTCTAAAGGCCCCCCTCCATGTCTTCATTCTCTCTTCATCCCTTCCTTTGTCTCAAGTCTCTGGGACCTTTTCTATTAGACTCTAACCGAAGCATGAATGGGCGTAATCGTATCCTCAGCTTATCTTGACACTGTTGTTCTCCCTAGTTGTGAAGGGAAAGGTCTTTTCCTTTCCTGAATGGGATTTTGGAAATCAGAAAAAAGGAAGTATGGATGATGGGAGATAAAGAAGCACTTGAAATCACTCCATGTACTCTCCTGGCCTTGATGCTAGAATGCCTTTGAGGGGAAGGTCATATGGAAAAGTTTTTCAAGGGTTTTATTCCCTCTCCATATCTACACAGTCTGCTTTGAGGGGACCTAGGTCTGGGGGCTATTTAGACCTTCTGCCATTGAAGCTTCTGATCAAGGAGTGTGCTCAGTACTATGTGCTGACCCTGGAGCCATAGGGTCTGAACTCAAATCCTTACTCTGCTACTTAATAGGAACATGTTCTTAGACAAGTCATTTTATTTTGTTGGGTCTCAATGGGAGAGGGATAGAATACTTTAAGATACTTTTTTATGTCCTTTCTGGCTCTAAATACTACTAATTATCTAAATTTAAATTGTGATTCTGTGATTTAGTTATCTATTTTGAACTGGACATACTCTTGCCTTGGTTTCCTTCATTAGAAAATGTGAAGATTGGACCCAATGGTCTCCAAGGTCCATTCAAAATCTATGGTTTGTGAAGTTTCTGACTGTGTGGCCCTGGGCAAATTCCATAACCACTCTAAGCCTTTGTTGTCCTTATCTGTCAAATAAAGGCACTGGTAACCCATAAGGTCCCTTTCTGCTCAAAATCCATGATCCTATTTTCTTGGTCGGGAAAGATAGAGTTATTACTTCTTTTTATTGAACGAGCCTCAAATAATAGCATTCCATTTACTCTCTAGTTTTAACTTCCTTAATCCCATTAGATTTAATTAAAATTGCATATGGAGGCAAAAAAGAACAGAACCAGTAACCTAACACTGTTCTAACCAAATGGGGAAACCAGATGAGCCTGACTAGTAACTTTTAAGCAGGAAGATTTGTCATTGCATCCTAATAAAAATAAGCAAGTAATAAATCATCATCTTTTTCAAAAAATGTAACTACTGAAAGCTCTAAAGGAACTTTTCACCAACAATTATAAAATATAGTAAGCCACATCTAAGGAACCCTGTAGTTTAAAATGGTACTAGTGGTCTTAAGACCCCCAATTGGATAGCTAGCTTCCTTTTTAAAAAGTAAAAGGTTTGCTCACGTTTCATGGATAAACATCTACTTTAATTCATAACTCCATTCTTTTTAACTTTGAAAAATTGTTAAATTATTTTTAATCTATATTATTTAGAATTTCAGAGTTGCAAGATGTCTAATCCAACTGGAAACCAAAGCCTCCATCACATCCAGCCTTTGTTTATAAACCTTCAGGGGTGGGCATTTGTGAAAATTGGGGGGAAAACTTATCAATTGAGAAGTTTTTTCTTTTATAAATCCTCGTCTACCTCTTGACAACTTCTATCCATTTCTCTTCTTCTGGGACTAAGGAGAACAAGTCTAGGATCATAAGATTATAGATCAAAAGCAGGAAGGGTGAAAGAGGCCATCTTGGCTAACCCATCTCCTAACAACAAAAACCCAAAGAATTAATGCAAACTTCATTCTCTAAAAGAAATTATACCCTCGTGGACCATCTCTGGGGTCATTTGTCATCCTCGAAGACATTTATCAGCCTCTATAGTCAGTGAAATGGCAGGTCATGGGGATTCCCCCATGATTTAGATTCCCCTTGATTTAGAACTGGAAGAGACCACAAGGCTGCCGAATCCAGCTCATCCATTTTACAGATGAGAAAATTATGGCATAGATTGCTGAAGTGACTCTAAACCACAGAGCTGGGCCCTTAGTCAAGTCTGTCATTTTAAATGAAATGAGGAAGCCCCCATTTGGATGGGGAAAATGAAGATGAGTTCAAATCCCGCTTAGGACACTTTCTAGCTATGTGATCCTTTACCTGCCAGGGCCTCCATCTCGAGGGAAGACTGTTTCATTCTGTTTATTCAGCTTCATCTCCCAGCACAGCATCCAGCACATAAAACAGATTATACCGATCAGAATTATTTATAATTTTCTAAATAGGAGCCACTATTCCCTCCCTATTTACCAAAGAAATCCACCTATCTAATGCTTTGTTAATGTAGTTGTCTGTGAGTATAAGCTGAGAAGAAAGGAGAGAATAAAAATTATGTTTTCAAACCATTAGGAGACCTTCCCTGATCCCCCACAGGTTCTCCCCCTTTTTCAAATAATCTCTCATTTCTTCCCAGCAAATTATGCAAATGCTGTAAGACCATTTAAAATCAGGGCTAAATTGTCTGGTTGATTACAGTACCCACAGAGTTCAGAGAAGGGGAGATTAGGGAGGACAGAAGTGGTCAGAGCTGACCCAGAAGGAAGGGGAGGGGATCACAAGTGTCTCCTGTTCAGAGAGGAGCCTGATGATCAGAATAAACAATGCTTGGGGGGCAGAAGAAAGGAAAAATCACCTTAAATTGGTGATTCACTCAGGTCTAACTCTTCATGAGTCCATTTGGTGTTTTCTTGGCAAAGATAATGGACTGGTTTACTGTCTCCTCCAGCTCATTTTATGGATAAGAAAACTGAGGCAGAGTCACATAGTGTCTAAGGTCAGATTCGACTCCAGGCCCAATGGACTTGGTGAGATGAGACCAAATCAACTCGAGTCCCTTCTCCTGGGGAGAAGAGTTTGGAGGAGGCATTCCAGCCATGTTCTAGGAGTTCCTCCCTCTTGGCACTCTGGGAAGCCAAGGGACCCCTCCTCCACATAATGTTGTAGCTGCATATAATAGGACACCAGATTAGTAAAGTTGAGATAGTTATTAAAATATTAATATAAATATATTACATATTAAATATAAAAATATTTTTTAAAGAACTCAACAAGTTCCCAGATCCATCCCTGCGATAAAGCTAAAGGAAATCCAAGTTTTACAAAATCTACTCTAGCTTAGCCCCCTGACTGGGTTCAATAGACTTAGGAGATATTGTTAAGCTTATCTGCAATCTGGCCCTGGTCAGAGAAGACAAAGAGAACACTTTCCTTCTGGAAAGAAAAGCTAAAGGTTTAAGGGCAAAATTGACCAATTAATCTACCTTCATCTATTAAGTGCCTACTGTGTGCCAGACACAAGGGTAGGCGCAAACAGCAAAAATAAAACCATCCCTGCTTAGATTCTATTGTGGATTTCACATGTGCTAATCAATTCATCAGTAGGGATTTCTTTAATTCTTACCACGTGCAAGGCATTGTGCTGATTACTGGGAATAGAAAAAAAAAAATGAATCCATGTTTTCCCTCCCATTTCTAGCATGAGACATTGTGTGTGTGTGTGTGTATGTTTGTGTGTGCGTGTGTGTGTATTTTGCTTTAGGATCTACTGATAGAAAGACAAAAATGAAATAATCCCAGCCCTTGAGAACCTGATGTTCTCCTGAGGAGCCGTGTATGCTTGTGTGTGTGTGTGTGTGTGTGTGTGTGTGTGTATGTGTGTGTGTACAAGTAGAAGGAATAAATACAGGAGGAGGACAGGAGCATTTGCAGGGAGCAAATTATACTGTGCAGTGTTTAGAGGCAGCAGGGAGGGAAAACCCAGATTTTTTTTGCCAAGACTCTGGAAAACAAGCGTTGCACTGTGTCAGGAAATAGGCTTAACATATACACTTTTTCAGAATTCCATTTTATGAGGCAGCTTAGATGTAAATACCATAAAGTACATAAGCAGCTTTGAAATCAGACTCCCTGGAAACAAATAAGAAAACCATCTGTTTATGGTAAAATGTCTCAAATATTTTCTTCATTAAGAGACAAAAGTATTAACCCTATACAGCTCTTCTCCTCAGCCCTCTTATTTCTGTGGGCCTCAGTTTCCACATCTGTAAAAAGGAAGGGGGTCTCTGAGGCCTCTTTCCATCAACAAGTGATGCCGTGACTCTGGATTTCACTTATTTCCACTTAATAAACCTATTGCTCCCCGGAAAGCTGGAAGCAATCACATAGGAGACCATTCATTGGTTAAATGAGTCAAGTTCCTTCCATCTCCCCAATTCCTCTAACATAGCAATTACCAGACAAAACAATACGCCAACAACAATAATAATTTGTTGTTATTCCATCACATCTGACTCTCTGTGCCCCCATTTGGGTTTTTCTTGGCAGAGATACTGGAATGGTTTGCCATTTCCTTCTCCAGCTCATCTGACAGCTGGGGTAACTGAGGCAAACAGGGTGAAGTCACTTGCCCAGAGTCCCACAACTAGGAAGGGTCTGAGGCTGGATTTGAATTCAGCACTTCCTACTCTCCATCCACTCAACTAGCAATTATGTGGAGCTTTAAGGTTTGTCAAGCCCTTCACAAATATTATCCCATTTTATCTTCACAAACCCTGGGAAGCAGGTGCCATTATTATAGCATTAATCCCATTTTACAGATGAGAAAACTGAAGTTGATAGGTACAGTACCAAGATCACAATTAGTATACCTATATATTGAGGTTTAAGCTTAAAAGCTGCACCAAGACTTTTGGGACATTGTGTGTGTGTGTGTGTGTGTGTGTGTGTGTGTGTACATACTTAACATGACAATCATAAAATGGTTACTGCTCTACCAATGGTTTCATACATCTCCAAGCCTTCAATCACTGTTAATTAGATGGCTGTGTTGACTTCCAACATAGTGTTTCATCTCCAAGACCTTTCAAAGTTCCAGTGATTTCTCATTAAAATGCACCATTTCTCATATTACATCTACCAGCATCACTCATTATAATCTAGATCGATACTAGCATCTCTCATTATGATACAGATTTGGGGATAAAATTTAAACGCTCAAGATCTTAAACTAACCTTTCTTAATGCAACTCAGAACAATCCTGAATAAAGCCCAAAAACCATTTAAACTCAATGTATTTTTAAATAACTAAACGAAAATGTTTTAACTAACTCTTAAACTAAAATGTTTAAACTAAACTAAACTAAAATGTATTTTAAAATAACATTTAGTTTAAAATAATATTGGCTTAAAATTTTGTCATATTTAATGGACATTGCCATGTCATTTAAATAAACACATTGCACCACTATTCATTAAAATAATATACAGTTTTACAAAGAAACTGTTTCCATCTTTTGGAATGAGCCCAATATTATATAGTACAAAGGAGGGAAAAAAACAAAGAAAGAAGAAGGCAACTTATTTCTATTAAATATCGGACAAGACAAAAGCTGGAAACTCAAAAATCACTAAAGGAGGAAAAAATATGAAGCTCTTCAAGAATTAGTTATCTCTTCACCAAAATGGAATTGGAACTTGGAAATGTCTTCCTCAATTTAATAGGTAAAAAGAGTTCACTAGATTAGAGATTCATCCGAGACACTGGTTTCATGATTAAACCACAGAAGTATCTGAACCATGGCAGCCTTATGGTCTAGCTCGAATTCATTTATTCATTCACTCAGTCACTCAGTAAGCATTTCTTCAAAACCCACTAGATTCCAGGCACAATGTGCTTTATCTCAGTGACACAAGTGTTGCTAACTTCAGTTAATTAATAAAAAAAGAACCATCTCTCCCCATTTTGAGCAAATGTTTGAGCAAGCCTAATCCTCTTGCTTTTGTTTGATATTTATTTAGACCCTACTTACTGGAGTTACTCCTTGATACAGCCATTAATCTCGCTGAAACAGAGACCTTAGAAAGGAGGCAGAGCTAATCCTCCCCCTGGGTACCACACAGAAGACTCCACTAGCATCCTCCAAAGCCCTCCTCGGTGACATAAGCCTAGGAAAATGAATAAACATAAATTTCCATGTCCAAATCAGCGTTTGCAAAATGCAGCAAGTTCAACTGCTAAATGGCCCTCTCACAGAGGAGAGGGTTTATTATCATTCATAGTCACCCATAAATGTGAAACTGTCATCCACTTAAATTAGTAAAGTCATCAACTTTCAGAAAGGGCTTGCCTTTGAACTGTATTTCTTAAGTGCTTAAAAGAAAGCATGCAGACAAATCCATCTACCAGACATTTTCCAATTGTCTCCTATCTTTTTCCAGCCAGATTTCCCAGAAATATTGTTGTTAATTATAGAACTGCGTATGCTGATGTGAAAAAAACATAACTATAATTTTACATTTATCAGTTAATTTGTTGAGAAAAATGCTAGAAGGAAACTATCTTCTAGTCAATAAGCTAATTACAAATTGAGTTGATTTTTTGCTGAAAAAATATATTTTCTTTTCATTACTAGATACCCTTAAAAAATGATCATTTGCTTTCCTATGTTGAGATATGTATATGGGCAAGATATGAAAGGCAAATGCAACTCTGCTATTGGCAAGGCCATCTCTTCCTCTGTATTTTATGTCACAATAAGCATGTTATTCAAGAGTGAGATAATACTTTATAGAGGAAAAGCTACCTCCAGTCAATCCTCCCAGAAAGTTAGTTTGCTTGATAATTTATTGTTGCATGAATCCTAACCTTAACTCTAAGACATGGACTGCATACTTGGAAAATTACACATAAAATTTTGCAGTTTAGGTTGAAAGCTTCTAGATCTCAAGCTGAGAGGGGATTTTACATCCACTATGGCACAGTGATTCACTTATTTGACTATTATCATGAATTTTAATGGGAATACAGCTAATATTAAGAGTCCACAAAGTAGGTCAAATAAAACTTTTTTAATTGATATTTTTCACTGAAAGAGATTTTTAATTCTATTCCTTTATTAACTAGAAAGTCGTATCTGATGAGAAAACCAAAAGAGTGTTTATTGACCATGATATTGGACTTGGATGATTGCTTCGAGTAGAGGGGAAACATCTGGGATTATTTGCCAATTTGGGGAAAGGAGAGGGAGAGAACAGAGACAGAAACAGAGTGTGGAGAGAGGGGAATAATGCAAAAGAATCATCCTTTCATTGTCCACTGCTTCTCAAGGACCAGAAATCATGACAATGGGGGTATTCACAAATTTGTATCCTTTGTCACAGCAAGATGGAAGATAGGGCAAAGCCCCTAATTCAAGGTGGTTGTCTTTCACACTGAAAATTCACCCCCCAACACCAGCAAGGTTTCCCAGGAGTCTTAGCTGGGACTATCTGTATCAGAAACATCTTTTACTTTTTTGTCTCAAATGCAGTACAAAAGTATATTTGTTCATTCTATGATCCTGGCCCCATCTTTTAGGAGCCAGAGTTAGTAGATTTAGGTCAAAGGGCCATAGTTTTAAAACTTCAAGGGACTTTGGAGACCATGTGGTCTAACCCCCTAATTTTACAGTTGGGGAAACTGAGTCTCAGAGAAAAGTTGAATTATTTGCCCAGAATCAGGAAACCTATTAAGTATCAAAGGTAGAATCTGAACTCAGACACCCCAACAACAAGCTGAGATAATGAACTGTTCCACCACATTGAGGTTCACCCTGTGTTGTCTTGGAGATATGCCATCCTTGTTTTAAAGCTCCATTACAGCCTCAGTCAATCATTCAATTCATTCTATTCTATTCTATTCATTCATTCCATTCTAGTCCATGAGGTCACTTCATTCTATTCCCTGTGGGATTTCTCCCCCTGGATACCTACCAGTCCCTCAAATGTCTCTACGTCCATCACCTTCCTACCTAAACTTGCATCTCCCTTCACTCTGATGATATCCCCCATCCCTTGGTCAGTCAATCTCAAATCCTTAGAGGCATCATTGACCTTTCTTCTCCATCTCCCATCAGATCCAATCCCTGCCTTCCTCTCCACTCTTGCTTGACCCTTTCCCTTTTGGTTCTGGTCCTGTTGGCTCATCATTATAGGTCATTCCTGGTGGGGACCTTCCTCCACCAGCCCAGGTCCACCACTGCCCAGCACCTTAGAAAATTTCCTGGACCTCAGAGAGATTAAGCAACTGTTCACATGGTTTTCCATCTCCAAGATCACGTCTGTTCCCTTGGTTCACTATCTCTTCATGCACTTTGCTGGGCTAGCCCCTTCCCTGCCGTTGCTTCTTCCAGTGGTTGCTTCTCCCCACCCTCCTTTCTATCAGTTATATAGCACTTAAACAGCAATTGCTGTTCCTCTTTCTAGATAAAAAGGAAAAAAGGATCTGGAATAGAAGCTTCAGGGACAAAGCAAGATGGTAGACATGAGTATATTTGTAGACAGAAGAGAAAAGGGGATAGAAAAAGCATGGGAACTCTGCTTTGGAGAGAGCTCAGGGGTTATGAAGATGGGGGATTATGAATATAGAATGGAGAAGCAGAATATAGAATATAGATATAGCTTGGTTCATATATTGGATAGATATGATCAAGTCTTTTCCTCTTTTTTATTCTTTGTTGTAATTCCATGGTTCTCTGGGAAGAATGTAGAGGCAAAAGGAATATTAAACTGGATAATATACAAAGATATTAACATTTTTAAAATATTCTGCATCAAAAGACCTGAATTCAAACCCCTCTGCTTCCAGTTACCTTAGAGAAGGTGTTTGAACTCTCAACCTCAGTTTCCCTCTTTTATAAAGTGGAGATATTAATGTTGATACCACCTACTCACAAGATTGTTTGGAGAAAAAGTGTCCATTAACCATGGTGGGTGGGGTCAATGGGAGCTAGGAAGGGGGTCAACAGGAAAGTGGGGGCTTTTCCTTAAAATACTAAATACATGTCACGAGACCCCTGGGATTCTTAAATCCAATGGAGGCTAAGAAACAAGTTAGTGTCAAGCTTCAATGAATGCATTATTTTGCCAAGTTATTTTTGGAAAGTGTGTTGAGTTGATTTCTGCAGCTCTCTGTGCCTATATATTTTTCCTAAATGGTGAAATGATTGTTTATATTTTCTTCTCAAAAGAAAGGAAGAAAAGGGAAAAAAGGCAAAAAGGAGAAGGACCTGACCCCTGACAGGTAAGGTACCAGTTCCCTTAACATACATGCCCCCAAGAAGCGATATAGGTATTGGGGACCAGAGTCCCAGGACCCTGATCTGGGCTGTGAACTTTGTCTAATGGATTACAGGAGCTCTTGTGTTTAAAGCTCTGTCTGATCCTAACTGCTCATTTTACAGAGGAGGAACCTGAGGTCCAGAGCTTGCCCAAGGTCATATAGGTGTCAGTAGCAGAGCCAGGATTGGAACCCAGATCTTTGCCTCCAAAATCTGTGATATTCCCACTGTTACCACATTGTATCCAGAGTGGTCTGATCCAGTGAGCTCTAGTCTCAGATCCCAACTCTGCCCTTAGCTTGGCTGTGACCTTGGGAGCATCAGTCTAGGGCCCTCCTTTTCTTCATGTTTTAACAACAAAACTGCAGTTATTAGGATGATGATTAATGTTATCAGAATGATGTACGGAAGAGGCTCAGTCGGTGGAGGCCGTCAGATTTCACATCCACCCCCAAATCCCTGGCAGACGCCCTGGCCATTAGAATTATCCCCCAGATGTTTTGTGGTTTGACTGGTGACAAATACAGACCTGCAGAAGCCAGCAAAAAGCCGTCCTGGGGCCAGAACATCCTCCAGAACTGCTCGATGATGATCCAGAAAGGTTTGTCATTGTTTGTCATTGATGCTGTCCTGATAAATTGTTACAATCCTGAAGGAATGAAGAAGGGAAGCTTTCCAAGGTCACTAGCCTGGCCAGGGAGCTCAAGGCTTATGGACCAGGAGCGGACGAGGCCCACGGGGACGGATGGCCTCCATTCCAAGGCTCTCTATTCCCAGCTCTTAGCCCAGTGCCTGAGACACCAGCAGGGTGATCTTAGGTAAGTTACTTTCCTCATCTGTCAAATGAGCTGGGAAAGACAATGGCAAACTGCTTCAAAACCCCCAAATGGGGCCACACAGAGTCAGATATAATTGAAAAACAACTAAATAAAATGGCAAAGGTGGGAGTTGAACCCCAGACTCTCTCAAGTTAAATCCAAACTCAGCCAGCCCTCTATCACTTCTCATTGCCCCTGTTTGCAAATAAAGATGTTGGTCTACAATTTGGGGTCCTGACCTTCCAGGCTGACCCTTTTTCTTCCCCAGAGAATAAGTAGAAGAGGTGAGATCTGAACCCAGGACCTTGGTTGGGCTTTTACTACGATTCATACTTCTGGCTTTACTCTTAGTAAAGACAGTGGCGATAACCACATTCTGGGAATCCAAAATATTCCACAGATGATCTAGAACGGGGGCAGCCATTTCCCCAAAGTCATCAGCTTTCTGTGCTTTCTTAGGACCACTGTGTTTGGGCGGGTTTCTGGCTTTACGAAAAGGCAGCCCAGCGTGTGTGGACTCAGGAGCTGCATTTCAATTAATAATGAACCAACAGGAAGGAAGGAAACAAGCCTTTATTAAGTACTTACTACGTGCCAGTAAATTTCAGATAATTGGGTGGAAGTGTATTAAAAAACATTTCCATTTTTCAAGCTTCAATAGAAATGCTTTAATGTTCTTGAATAAAAATAACTTAAAATACTCATTGTTTTGTAAGAGAAAATGTCTCGTTAGCTCTTCAACGTTGAAAATGGATCATGCAGCTCAAATATCTCTGTGATCCTTTTAAACAAAGTTCACTAATAAAATTATTTTTAAATAACTATTTTGAATGTAAACAATATTCTCATTGAACATCAGGGTCAAGACACACCCTCATCTACTATTATTGGATGTACCCCAAAGGCCTTCATGGGAATACAATAAGAGGCTGGCAAGCAGCATTTTAAAATAAACTATGAAAGTTCCCAGCTCCATTTTTTTTTGCCTTAAAGTGCTTTAGAAGGGGAGACAATTTATACTGCTCTGGAACAGGTCACCTTGTATACATCATAAAGCCTTACTTAGCCAGTTCCTTGAAATCATGGGACTGAACAGAGAAAGATTTGCTAAAAAGAAGGGGGAGGATTGTAAGTCAATCTGAGCATAATAATGTCGAAATGGGGACATTATAGAGCAGGACCTGGAGTCAAGAGTCCTGAGTTCAAGTAAAGACTCATTTACTAGTTATGTGACATTCTCTTCTTCTAATGGAAACCAGAAGAAATAGGAGGCTGGAGCCCAATGGAAGGATGACTCATAGATTCTCCTATAAGAAAACAAAAAGAAGCCACTGGCGGCTTGTGGTTCATATGGAGCCAAAAGCAAAAGAAACATAATTTGATGAGATGTTAGGACTTTAGTTTTGTTCAGACATGAAGGACAAAAGCAAACACCACAACCAATTATGAAGATAAGTGTGACTTATATGTCAAAATGTGTCGAGAAGGATGAAGAGCTTGAGAAATCCTTTGAAGAGTATTTCCAAGTCTGTCAAACCGTGTCATCACATACATTGATATTTAGTGACTAGTGGAACATTAGTGCAAAGATACGGTTGAGAATTAAGGGATGAAAGAGTTCAAAGATTCAGAAGGCTTCTGCCTGTGCCTCATGAAGGCTTTCTTTAAGAAGATTTGAAGGGTCTTGTCATGGCCAACACTATACAATATTACAACAAAAAATGAGAATCATTGTCTTAGATAAAATGGTGACAATTTACTGTTGTGTAGATATTTGAGAATCAGCTCTAAATTAAAAAATAAAACATATGAGAAGATGATTCTGCATGTGATTACAACAGTTCCTACCTTACTATCCAAATAAGCCAAAGAAGATCAAAGAAAGGGCATTGATTCTGACAATTTCCATTTCCTAGGGAAGTGAAATCGATGTAAAGCTATTGTCACAAGGGAAAGACTAAAAACCAGATAAGTGCCAACAGAAGTAGAGCATTGGGTCTGAAATCAGGAAGATCTGAGTTCAAATTGCACCTCAGACATTTACTAGCTTTGTGATCTATAGCAGTAAAATGTGGATTTTCTTATCAGTAAAATGTCGATAATAGCATCTGTCTCACAGAGTTGTTAGGAGTATCAAAAGAGATAGCTTAACCTTAAGGTTACTACATGAATGATAATTGGGGCTGTTGCTGATTCTGTTAAAAGAACAACATTTTTAAAAAACTGTCTTAGCCTTCAAATACTTATTTCTTTGTCAAGCAGAGTCACAAAGTTATAGACAATGCCAGTGAGATCAAAATCTCATTTTCAAATTGTCAGAGAGGAAGATGGTGTCACCTTGTAGAGCATCAAAAAAATAATAACTTTTGGAAGCATGAGGCAGAAGAAAACTTGACATGAGCTTCACATAAGCCATACCATCCCAGATCAGGTACAAATGAACTGAGGAAAAAGAGGAAAAGTAGATCTTAAAAAAAATAAAAGAAGAGAGAGAGAGAGAGAGAGAGAGAGAGAGAGAGAGAGAGAGAGAGAAGGAGAAGGAGAAAGAGAGAGAGAGAAGGAGAGAGAGAGATTTACTGATATTTTCAGAAAAATCTCTTCTTCATTGAATATTATGGAACACCATATCTGAAAACTTAACACATAAACACCTGCTATGTAGAAGTGAGAGAGGCCCTCAGATCAATGAAATCAGGATGAACAGCTGGACCACACCAACTGAGACAGAAAATAGATGGATTCTATTGGATTGGAGGCAGGAGAGCTTTGAAAACATTGAAGGATGCATTCCCAAGATATAGGAAGCAGGGGCAGACATCAAAATATTTTAAAATACAGTGGACACTATTATTACCAAAAAATCAAGGCAATCAGCAAACTCTCGAAACACCATGTTGACTTTCTCATCCCTATGTCTTTATGAGAATATATGTATATTGAGGGTATCCCTGATGAAAATACCAGGAGGAACAGAACACCATCAATAAGGAATTCTCTCCAGGAAAGCCAACCTTCCCAGGCACATCAGGGACTAAAAGATGCAGAGTTCCCCCCTCTTATTATTTGTTAATTGTCTTTAAAAAGTAGATCAAGAAATCAAGACACAGTCTTAAATAATTCATCCTAACGTGCTTCCTGTGCACATAACTATAACAATGCGTATTTCCATAGTGTCTTAGTTTTTAAGGTATATCGCATGTTTCCATATGATCCTCACAAAAACGTTGTGACCAAGGACTACTGTCATAATAGGGCCCACCGAGAGTTCCAGGGCTAGCTATTAATGGCTGGTGCCGGATTTGAATGCAAATCTGAATTTCTGACACCAATCCTTGCATTCCATCCACTGCACCACCTGGCCGATCCAATTGAAACTGGGCAGCAGGTAAGGAGATAGATGCTTGCCGCCATGTTCATTACACTCAAGGAGTTGCCCTGGGAAGAGGTCCAATAGAAGAAGCATTTTCTACACACGGGGAGGTCTTCAGTTGTTCCTTCTGGGGGCCAACAATGGTTGGCTCCAAGCCCTAGAATATCACAGCTCCTCCTACAGAAGATCCACAAGCTCTTAAGAGATTGAACAGTTCACTAAGGTAGAACTTAAGGAGAGATAGAATGTTTATTATGCAGAGAATTGCAAATAAGTGAATTGAGCTGGCCCAGCAATACATAGAATGTGAGCTCCTGAAGAGCTGAGACTGACCTTTTGTCATTGTTGTTAAGTTGTACATGCAAGGGTCTGATCCACAATAAACCTATAATTAATGTTTTTTTGGTTTTTTTATTTCTTGAGTAAGAATCTCAGAAGATGCTACCCCAGAGGCATTTTATCTGGATCAATCTACATTGCTGTGTCCTCCAAGCCCAGATAATTTCATAGGATGCTTCATTCATTAAATAAGTGGGATGATTCTTTACATCTATTTGTTCTTAATTGGTATAAATCACAGGAGTCCTGGTTTCATGCCCATGACCCTTTCAGAAAGGAAATGGTTTGGATATCTTTAAACTGGTAAACCATCATCACATCTTCTGAAAACTGAACCATGCCCACCGCCTGAAATTAGAATTAGAATCATTCCATCTGCAAGCCTCGGCCACTCAAAGAGATCTTTTTTTTAACCAACTAAACTAAGAGCAGTTTATGATAAATATACACATAAATATATACATAAATAAATTTCAAGAAGGATTGATGACCCACCACTGATTGCAAGAAGCTAATTGAATATATAATTATGAGCTCAGAGTGTTACCATTATTGAGTAATTTTTAATATCTAATTGTCCCATAATGAAGATTGATGAAAGAGTAGATTGTGGGAATCATGATTGATTTCCTGTTACCTGGTGATGTCATTCTTGCTAATAGCAAATATCAGATAGACATTTGGAGGTGACAAAATAGGATTTTAAAAGCCCAATGGCACTCAGACATTGCAGTAATGTTGACAGGCTCACTTTAGGAACATAACCAGAAGGTTCCCTTTGACAAAGACTGGGTTTAAGGTATAACCCTATTCCCCTTGCCTGGGGCTGTACTTATACTTACATGTAACCATTTGCTCATCTGATTTATAGGACCCTGGATTCACTATATAAGGAACTGGTAGAAGAAGGATTATTGATAAAACCCTTGAAAGTCCAGCTCTCGGAATACATCGGTAAAATATATTCTAAGTAATCTCTGAGCAGACGAGGGGAATAAGAGCTTCCCATGGTATTAAGAGCCCCATTTTTTCCCAACACCAAGAAGCCTATTAGATCACTACATCTAATCCTTGGGCCATGTGTGTGAAACATCATATGTGTACAAAACGAAGGGGACCTCTGGGGAGGGAAAAGAATCACACATCTCTCTGGTCATGGCCGAGGAAAATGAGGGGCCCCAAAAGGTTAATTTTAGATTGATGGATGGCTTCCATGGAGTTCTTGGTCAAGTAGGTGTTAGACAAACTAGCCCTAGAGAGCCCTTTCAGTCCTGCAGCCTATGATTCTATGGGGAGGACAAAACCTAGACAAATTGGCAAGAATTGGGGCTAACAAATGCCCATAAATTTCCCTTCTGTTTTTAAACTATTGTTGCTTCCTCCTTGGATACTCCTTCCCAAAAGGCATATACCAATTATCTAGTTGCACAAAAGCTTTCTTTGCTCCATCTAGTCAAAAAGATAAAACTGTGGGTATATTAGGACTCTTACTTCCTCACACCAACAGAAAGAATACCTTATTTTTATCCTCATGGGTTCAAAGAGGGGAAAATAAAAATTTGTATTTGAGCTCAGAGAATTTAATATTTAAGTGTAGGAGCAGGGGCAAAGTAGAGGTAGTTCAAGAATTTATGCAAGCTAAAAACAATATACTAACCTTTTTCTTATGACTCAGAAATGCTTTTAAAAAGGGTTTTTGAATTTTATAAAATATTACATTTTGTTTTAGCCATCATTCAAAACCTAATTGATATTTACAGATTAGCAATGGCTATCATTCAGTAATTACCACATTAGAATGAAAGTTTGATGTGCTGAAGGACAGTTTCTGTTTTATTCTTTGTGATATTTATATTTGGTCAAAAAGGTGGAGACTGGTATTTTCTAGAAACATTACATTTTTGTAAATTTCCTGCTTAATTTAATAAAAACACAAACATCTATAAGCAATATTTACAAGAAAATGAGTTTAAAATGCCACTCAGTTTCTTTGTAGACTAGGATTAAATCATTTAAAAATTATATGGAAGAGGCAATGTTTTGAAGGGGAAAAAAATAAATAAAAATGAATTATTTCCTCTCAGATTTTAAATAAGATTAAAAATTAGTTATCATATAAACTAACTGGTACTGCAAAAAAAAATAGAGAGAAAAAAAGTAATAAAACCTAATACAAGGTTTTGAAGAAAAATCATACATTGCTGGTGGAATTGCAAATTAATAGAATAATTCCAAAGATAAATCTATCAGCAATTAACGAGAATGAAAAATTTTCATTTTCTTTGTACCCATAATTCTATAATGATTCTTTAGGGAAATTCAGACTAAGAAGCATGAGAAACTTTTAAGAATTAAATTTTGAAGATTCGAAGAGAAATGATTTTTGTAAGGGAGAAAGGGAATTGGATGTTGACTAGAAAGAGTGACACAGATGCACAGGAAACTCATCAACCAATATCAGTTTTTCTGAAAAATAGCTACAGAACATGAAAACAAAGGCAGAAGGGAAAAAATAGAATGCTGATGTAAAATAATCTTTTAAGAACAATGCCCAGACTGGATAGCTGAGAATCAGCTGAATTTGGCAAGGAAAGGAAAGAAAAACAAAATGGAGGACAGAGGAGGAACAGCTGTATTGGGAGGAAGAGGGGAATGAGAGGGATAAGACACCTGCTTGGGGCAGATAGCTGATGATGAGAGGATCAAGTCATTGTTCTTGCTCTCCCTATCACGGAATATGCTTTTTGGGCTTGAAAGGACAGAGCAAAAAAGGGATAATAGAAAGATGGAAACCAAGATAAGGAGGGAGAGAGCCTCTAGTTGCCTTCAAATTCCTTCTGGTCACCTGGCACAGATGAATTACATTTTGGATCATTCAAAACAACGATAGATGTGATTATTGAGTTATAGCCAGTGGTCAGTAAGAAGACTTAGATAAAGAGAGAGGTCAGGATAGATAGAGGGGATGTAATGAAGTCAGACTAGTGAGCATGGTTTTTGAATGTTGGCTAAATTCTATGATGTTATTTTTGTCATTGTTTACTTTTTTATTTATAAATATATCATATGATATTATAAATGTCATATATAATAATAATATATCACAAATATATTATCAATAACATATTTGTGAATGGCAAATTAATTGAAATATATTCTAAATGATTGTGTTATAAAATGTAAATATATTACAAATATAAAATATTGTTTTAGTAGCTTTTGCTTTTACATCACTTTCATTTCTGAATATAGTTCTCCTCTTTTCCTCATCTGTCAGTAACATGTGGATTGTTCCTCTCTCATTCCCCCAAGGAGTCCTCCATTTTTCCCAAGAGAGGAAAATGCATTTGCTTTAGCATCTACTATTAGAGAGATGGTTAGCAAACATCTAGAAAAGGGAATGATGATCAGGAAGAGCCAGTCTTGGTTAATCCAGAGCCAACTAACCTCATTTACTATTCTTGAGAGAACAGTCACCAATCCTGTATTTCCAAAGAACTCAGTATAATTCACCTGTTTTTTTTTTTTATCTGGGCTCTGGGCAAAGTTACCATTATTCTTGTGAATAATAAGAGATGAGGATGAGGTGACAGTGCAGTTATATATGTGTGTGTGTGTAAATATATATATCCTGTATAGTCAGGCTCAAGATCATCATTAATAGCCCATATACACATATAAAATTAGGGAGAGACAGAACAATCTGTTGCTCAGAGAAGATCAGGAAATGCATCATGGAAAAGCTGAGTTTTGAAGAAGACTAAAGGATTCCAAAATACAGAAATGAGAAGTATTTCAGGCCTGGGGAACAGCTACCATAAAGATACAAAGACAGGGAATAGGGTCAGAAATACAAGAAACACTAGAAAGGCCAACTTGATTGAACCCTAAAGTGTGTGAAGGAGGGAGTAAGACATAAGATATACACACTATATCTACATCAAAGGAAACATACCCAAAGAGAGCTGGCATAGCCATTAGAGGGTAGGCTAGGATTTAGTGAGTATAACTAAAAATAATAGATAGATAAATTAAGTTGATTATTTATTGAACAATATACCAACATATACACACACATATATGTATATACCTATAAAAATATACATTTATATATATATATGTGTGTGTGTGTAAGTATATATTTTGGTACATTGTTCAAATGAACATACATATAGACATATATATGTCCTATTTTTGAATTTTCTGTAATTCTAGTCTATCTAAATGCCAAAATCTATCACTTCACCCAGTCTCTCATCATCCCTTTGAGACAATCACCACTTCTAATCAAATCACTTAAAATCACACAGATGCTCTTTTAGCCACTCAAAATGTAGATGATGAAGCTCGCCATTACAATATGATTTTAGGCTTGAGCATACTCCCTGTTATCATAACCGAGCCACAGGAGCCTCTTCACCACAAAGAGGAGCAACCCAAACCTCTCCCATTTCAGCCTTCAGCATTTCCAGAAAATTATCTGTGCCCGAAATTAATGTTCCTAAAATGTCACAGCATAATGCCGCGGAGGTGTCATTGTGATCACGTCGGCATCGGATGCTGAATGTGGGGACTGTGGTCCGAGTGAGTGGGAAATTACCCGCAGACCCCTTGACACCGTGTATTAGCCCCTACTCTGAAAGCACCGGACACCTTGCTCTGCAGTTACAGCCCAAGAGACAGACCTGGTGCTCTCTGCCTCCAGGGAAATTTCCCACCCTTCTCTGCACAACAAATTGAGGAAATGGCCAGGCTTCTGCCCTGCTTCTTTTCTTCCTTTTCTTGTCATTTTTCTAAAGAGAGAAATGAAAGAAGAGGATTTTTTTTTACCAGTTTTCTGTAGAGAAGCTTTCCTCTCTTGCCTTGGGCTTCCTTTCCTGGACTTCTGTCCATTCTTTCACTCATTGTACTGTTTTTATCACTGCCTCTTGCCTTTCTTTAACGGTCTTTTTCCTTCACTGTTTTTCTCCTTTTCTTCTTCCCTCTCTGGCCAAAATGTCTAGTCTACGAGCAAGGACTATTCTCTGCATCCTGAAGCCGGATGGTGGAGGGCTCAGTGGTCTAAGCACAGTGTGATGAATCGCAGGAATTCAATTTCAACAAGCTCACCCTGGCTTGGCACAGTGCCCGGGACTGTTAGTGTCCCTTCTCTGTGGCCAAACAAACAGGAAAAACAGTACTCCCCCTAATTTAACTGGCTACCATTTAAGTAAAATCAGTTAATTTCTGCAAAATGTGGTGCAATCTGGGCATTAATGTGGCTATATTGAAGCCAGCAAATTGGGGTCACTTTCATATGACCCCTAATGTCATGTTTACTGGCAATAAATGCTAGTCATAATGGTTGCTCCAGCATCCCTTCCTACTCCGGTGAAGGCAAAATTAACCAAGCTTCTATTCATTACATCCTCATTAAAGAGCTGGGCTAGCCAGAGCAATAATGAAAGCTTGTCATCATTACTGCGCTGTCCCCACCAACGCCATCTATCCCACTCTCAAGGACATCTCTGTCACACAGACACCATAAAAGGTGGCTAGTCCAACAATCCCGAAATCACACGATGATTTATTTAAACAGAAAAACAAACTCTTCGTTTCCTTTCAGATTTTTAAACTTTCTAAATTTTCTTAGATTCTACATATTGCGTGTGTGTGTGTGTGTAAAGATACAGATAACAGGTAAAATCTTCCAAGTACCTAACGGCCAAGGCTCACCCAAATTCACACTTGCTATTAAGAGAATGGGCAGTTAAAAAGGAATCAAAATACAGGAAACTCATTCACTGCACTTTTTATTATAGCTTCATGTCCCACTTAGAAAGGAATCATGTGAACATGCAAAGATTTTGAAACATCCATCCTCATGACAAATGAAGACAGCCAAACTAATTTTCTTGGTGACCTTATCTAAATTAGTCAGAAAATATCAGTTAGGATTTATGACTAGTTACAATTAAGCCCTTTGATATCTTCTAATTAAACTGGTAAAGATTTATTCCTATATTATGTCTTTGATATTCCTTTAAAATTATAAAATGAAAATGATTGTTGCCCTCGGAACGGGATATATCTATTTATCTGACATTCTGGTCAGACGCTACCCTTCTTCCTGTGTCAGATTTGTAGTTTCTCCAAATTCCCATCTCCCTTAAATCTCTTGCTTATTTTTTAAGCCCACAAGATAGAGAAAATGCTATTTATGCCAAACAAAGAAGGCTAATATTTCACCCTCTGGGTCATTTTTTTTAATGGTTAATTCTTTAGAGCTTTTCCAACATCCACCGCTGAGAGGTGGCAAATTGGAATTCAGAAGATTGTCAGAATCAGATCTGCTGTAAGTGTCTGACCTCTCCCAACAAGCCACATCCTGGCCGGCTTACACCAAAGCAGCCCCTTCTTGGAACTGTCACATTTTCTTTCTTTTTTTATAAGATTTTTCAAGGAAAGCATCCCATCGTCTAGGAGTCCCTGACCCGTGACATTTCTAGGTTTTCTCTCTGTGTGTTGTATTCTATGGGAATCTTTTAGCAGAATGCACTTTAGAACAAGATCTTTTCCCATTTATTAGCCCTCTTTTCTCCCTACAGGTGAGTTTTGTTACCTGGGAACCACACTCCGCCACATATCGATAGAACCAATGCCGTCCCTCTCTGATGTGAGACAGCTCATCACCTTGTATGGGATTCTCCCATTAGGTAAAAAAGAAAGGAAATTGACTTGTGGACCAGGTCCAGTGATTCTCTTCCTTCATATGTAAATATGTATGTCTACACATGCATGCACTTGCACGTCCCTCGCTTCGACAATGCTTGACTGATTGCTGTCAAAAGCCCTTTGCAGCAAATCTGTTTTCCAATTAAGTGTTGGGAGGGAAGGCAGGGTTTCATTTCAGCAGCGCATAAAAGGCCCACAAAAGCCATTGACAAGTATTCCATTTCCAGCCCATCCCTGTTTACATGGTAACCCATTCTGAGCTGCGAGACATAAAGGAAATCACTGGGGAAAGGTAATAAACCAAACAGGCACCAGGGCTGAAAATTAATGAAATTGGGGAAAGGGCGAGGGCGTCCGCTTGCAAGAAAGCTGCAGTTATTGGGGGCTAAAGAATGTGAGCATTGAGGAATGAGTCAAAGTCCGCTTGAGAATGCCGAAGCAATGTTCTTTAACCACTCTGCAAGCTTTAAATGCCCTCCTCTGTAATTGTTAAATGCCATTTTCTAGGGTTTTAGACTCAGGGGATTGAGGGCAGGTTACAGATTGGCCTTAGGTGGGACCGATATTTTCCGTAACGTATCTCATGCATCTCCGAATTACTTTTATGTAATAATGGCTTTAATTGGGGGTGTTGGGACATTTATCAATGTGACAAAGGTGGTGCCGGGGCCTTGGCCAGCCCTGACCTGTGGCAAGATGAATTTGGGTGGCGAGTGTGTCCTTGATGAGAGGCGATGGAAAGAACATTCACTCCCTCTAGAGTAAGAGGCTCTGGTTAAATCCCACCTCAGTCACTTATCTGTGCAATCATTGGGGTAAATTGCTTTACCATTATCAAATGGGCCTCCATTTATTGCTCATATTTTAAATGTTGGACTAGAAGGCTTTTAGTCCTTGCAGCTCCAGATCTATGAGTCTCTGGCCCTTCAGTGAGAATTCCCTCTTCATCCACGAAAATGACATGTCATTCTCCCTTTGATTTGATCCTGGAGCTAATTTTCAGAAAATGTCTTTGACTTGAGAAAGAACGCAGGATCTAACTTTTCACTTTTTGTCCTCAGAAGCAAATGGAACCTTGAGTTAAAATAATTATAAGTAAAAATAGTAATAATGTGTCCTCCCAGGATCCCCATTACAACACCCTAAATGATAGGCAGTATGGGAACACGCCATGACTGTCTATCAACCAAAAAGAGGATGGCAATTTTTATGGTCTCAGCTTTTGAACGCAAGTTGGTGCTTGGTATTTTCAACCAATGCTTACTTTTTATGTTTCTGATGTATATGTAATTCATGCAGTTAAAAGATGTATATGAGCAAACTTTGGGGCATCCAGATTAAGTTTCCTTGGCTGAAGAGTTAATCCTGTTATTAAAATGAGTGGGTGTACTGGTCACAGTTTAAAAGCACAGATAGCACAAGTCCATGCATCCTATCACCATTGTCAGGACTGACAAAATAACCCTTGCTTGAACTAATAAAGTGCATTGGATGCCAGTGAGCTGATAGACACTCAGGAGTGCGCTTCCCATAAGAGCTGCCTGTGGAAAACCACTCTGAAACTGCTTAGTAGTCCCAAGACCACCAAAATGGACTCTCGAGGTCTCCTATCTCTTTCAATAGAGAGAAAATCTTTCCAGGACATCTCTGGAACTGGAATCTTCCTCAGGGAAAAAAAGAAAGTTGGTTATAAAACCATTCATGTATAACTACTGGTATTATTCAATGGTCTGTGGCTTTAAGAAATCTTCAGAACATCTAAGCAAGATGAAGTAAAAATGGCTCAAGAGCTTTTATGGATGGAAGCTGATCAACCCCCAGAACAAAAGTACCCAAGTAGTACATTAAAAAACAACACTTCCATCCTGCAGCGGACCTGTGAGCTCATCGATCAGTCAGCCCTCTAGTGAGGAAGATTGAAACTCATCCAGCCCTTCTCATTCTGTGCCACTTTTGCCCATTTCTTTCCATAAATCCTCCCTTTTTAGGTGGGTTGGAAGGGAGGGAAGAGACTACCCAGGATGCAACAATAGGGGCTACCCATCTATTTTTCCTCACTCTCCCTTATAGGAATGACCCATTTTCTTCTTCTAGTTGCACTTCTTTGATAATGTCTTTGATGTTGTATTCTGTGTGTGTGAGGTGTGTGTGTGTGTGTGTGTGTGTGTGTGTGTGTGTGTGTGAGAGAGAGAGAGAGAGAGAGAGAGAGAGAGAGAGAGAGAGAGAGAGAAACAGAGACAGAGAGAGAGAAATAGTGAGAAACAGAGACAGAGAGAAGCAGAAAGACTGAGATTTATCACTGATTGCTTGCTGTAACCTCCACTGGAATGGCCCACAATTTAAATTCTTCTGGGATTGTGATAATTCATAAATCACAGGGGACAATGGGGAAAAGTTTGTAAAAAATAAATGTAGACTCTTTTGAGAAAACTCAATAACTGAGGTCCACCAGCTTTCTATCTGTGTTATATATAATTATGAATAAGAAAGAATGACTATTTGTTCAGGGAACTCCCAGATAAGGAAACTCCCTCCACTCAATACAAATCAGTTCCTTTCTTACAACTTCCAGAGTTTCCTAGAACACCAGATTAGAACACTAAATTTCAAATGACTTGCATCCCGTGTATCTAAGAGGTTAGCCCATGTGTACCTGACTTCAAAGCTATTCTCTATACAATCTGACATAACAAATGTTATCTTATCATCCAAGTATTATGAACACCGGTCTGAATAAAAAGATGGCTTAGAGTGAAAAAAAATTTATGTTCAAGACCCTGTTCTAAGTAGAAGGTCAGAGAATGCAAAGATGGTCCAGACAGAACTCTTGCCCACAAGGGAGCTCTCAGGGAGTGGATGAGGGCAGGTTAGAATATGAGAAGAGCAGAAAGGGCCAGGGGCCATAAGATAAAGAAGTCTTATTGAAGACATTTTCTGAAACTAACTTCAGAATACCTTCAGATCAAAAATCTCTTAATATGAGTAAAAAAAATAGCTGAAGCTCCTATTGATGATTTTTAAAGCTGTATCATATTTGGGCAAATCATTCACACACCTAAATTTCAGTTTCTTCTAAAAATAGGGTTTAATCAGCTGCTGGAATTTCTTCTGGGTCTAGACCTATGATTCCTTAAGCCTCTGACTCTAATAATTCAAGGTATATACCTGATAAAGGCAGAGAAGTGACAAAGAGCCTTCAGTGAGGCTGAATCCAGACCAGAAATTACATGGGACTATAGCAAACCATGGAACTGCCTTTGTGCTCATATTCAGGGATGGTCCTCCCTGTGTTCCAGGTATATACACACAAATATTGCACCAAGATACTTTGGACAAGATGAGGCCTTTCTCACACCAATACAATAAAGAAAGGTTTACAAAGCACTGCCCTTTTTGAAAAATTATTTAGTATTTTATTTTTTTCCTCAATCACACATAAAACAATTTTAAGCTTCATTTTTAAAAATTTTGAGTTCCAAATGCTCCCCCTCCCTTCCCAAATCCTCCCACACTTTGAGAAATCCAGGAATTGGATAAAGGTTGTACACGGAGCACTGTCCATGAAACCAAAAGGCTCCTTCATTTTACAGAAGGAACTCAGAGAGTTAAAACCTCTTTAATGTCTAAGGCTGGATTTGAATGCAGATCTCATGTCTTAAGACCAGCTCTCTCCCTATTAGGTGATGTTGCCTCCTGATCTCACTTGGTTTCTGTATCCTATGAGTGCTCACCACCCCAGATACTCTAATCCATCTTTAGCAATATACTTTTTTTTTATTTAATAGCCTTTTATTTACAGAATATATGCATGGGTAACTTTACAGCATTAACAATTGCCAACCAGCTATGCCCAGAAAAAGAACTCTGGGAGATGACTAAAAACCATTACATTGAATTCCCAATCCCTATATTTATGCCCACCTGCATTTTTGATTTCCTTCACAAGCTAATTGTACAATATTTCAGAGTCTGATTCTTTTTGTACAGTAAAATAACGTTTTGGTCAGGTATACTTATTGTGTATCTAATTTATATTTTAATGTATTTAACATCTACTGGTCATCCTGCCATCTAGGGGAGGGGTGGGGGGGTAAGAGGTGAAAAATTGGAACAAGAGGTTTAGCAATATACTTTTTTATCGTTCTTTTTTTAAGCTTTTTATTTTCAAAATAACATGCATAGTTTTCAACATTCCTCCTTACAAAACCTTGTGTTCTAATTTTTTCTCCTTCCCTTCTCCCTTCTTCCCCTTAGACACAAGAAATCCACTATATGTTAAACACGTGCAATTCTTCTATACATATTTCCACAATTATCATAGCAATATACTTTTATTTTAATTCATTTTCTATTTATTTGGGTTGAAAGTTGGAAAACGACAGAGACTTAATGCTTGTATTTTGTTCATAATAGCAAATCTGGAGTCAGAAGACATAGGCCCTGAGCAAGGCATTTAACCTTTCAGTTTCCTTATCTATAATCTCCTTTCAGCTTGGAATCCATGATCCTAAGATCACGGAGGTACCTGCTAATCTCAGATTTCTACATCTGGTGCACCTTAAAAAGGCTCATGAAGCCCGTGGTCTGTAGGGGAAACGAGTTTGAGACAAACTTTGGGCAGTGAATCTGTGGGAGAGAAGTGGGGCTCCCCGAGATTATGATCTGGGGAGCAAATCCAACTGAATAACTGCTGATGTCCGCAGCAAAAGCCAAACCCGGGCCCTTGTGACCCCCTGCAGGTTCTCAGACGGTGCACGAGAAGGCCCCATTGGTGAAGACGCTGCTCTTGGCCGGACCCTCTGGGGTGGGCAAGAAGATGCTGGTCCACGCCATCTGCACCGAGACCGGAGCCAACCTCTTTAATCTGTCTTCAACCAACATCGCTGGGAAGTACCCTGGCAAGAGCGGCCTCCAGCTGATGGTCCACATGGTCATGAAGGTACGCACCCAGGGCCCTCAGAGTGCCACCATTTTCCTCAGCCAGACTCCAAGCAATGGGTTTTACTTCCTTTCTAATAGATTTCCTCTGATGTGGGAATATGCATTTCCCTTAAATGTCCCTGTTTTATTCTTCAGAGAACCATATGGCCAATGGAATGGTCCAGGATTTGTTAAAGAATTTACTATGTGTCTTGGCACTGTGCTGTCTGCCAGGGAGACACGTATAAAACTAAAGTGTTCTCTTCTCTCCAGGAACTCAGTCTAATTGGGCAGACAACATGAAATAGAGAGTTTGTGGTCATGTTCCTGGAAGACAAGGAGCCCACATAGAATCTAGGCAGCCAAGGGACCCTGGGGAGGAATAGAATGTCATATCGTTCCCCAAAAAAGAACAATGAGTTCAGGGGTTGGAGTGGGATGAAGCTTTGGGCCGTTTCCAATAGAAGTTAGGGACCATTGCCTGAAATACGTCAATACGGTGATGCTTATGGAGAGAGACTGTGGTTCAGTGGCTGGAGAAGCTGGCCTTGGAGCCAGGTAGATGGAGTCCAGTTTTTCCTCTGACCTGCACTAACTACATGTTCACAGGCAGATCAGAGAATCTCTCCCAAACTATTACTCGAGATCCTAAGAGTTCATATTTACCTGGCACCTTCAGGTTTGCAAAAAGTGCTTTGCATGTATTAGTATCTCATTTGATCTTCAGAACAACTCAATGCAGTAAGTGCTATTCTTCTCCCCACTTTACCTATGAGGAAACTGAGGCTGAGAGATTAAATCATGAGAGTAAATGTCTAAGGCAGAATTGGAACTCCAGTCTCCCAAGGGTTAAATCCAGTGCTTTCTACACATAGTTAGTAACCTCTACAGAAGGTTACTTGAATCAAGGCTCCAAAGCAGGGATTATTATGTTTTTAATTTCTTTTACCTTGAGGTCTTCTTCAACCCCTGTTTCTAGATCCGTTTTAAATATCTTGTTGCTTCTGTCTGTCCTAATGAAAACTGAAATCTCTTCTTTCTCCATTCAACTCACTTCTCTTCCAGAATCCTAGAATTAGAAAATGGTCAGGAACCTTAGAGGGCACCTGATCCTAATTATGGAAATGAAGTAACTGAGGCCCATAGAGATGATGTGTTTTAGCCTTATAGAAGGGATATTAGAGGGCATCTGGTCCAACCCCATTATTTACCAAGAGTGAAACTGAGGTACAGAGAGGTCAGAGAGTTCCTAGAGCTCCACCACCTTTCAAGGAGATTAAAAAGCCTGAATCTGTATAAGGTAAAAGGGAGGATACAGGAAAATCCCATGGGAGAGTTTGGAAACTGACTGAAGCTTTTATTTAGCACTTACTGTTTGCCAGATCCTCTTCTCATGTCCAGTCTTACAAAGACAAAGGCAATATAAACCTTGCCCTCAAGGCGCATCCATTCTATAGCGATAGAAGGTGTCCTCAGATCAGACACACAACAAAGGTGATTAGGTTGGCCCTGGGACAATGGGGAATGGCCAACAGGGCTGGGTGACATGGTCTCCCTTCAAAAAGATCCCTTTTATCTATAAAGTTAAGAACCTATGAAGTCACAGTGAGGGAGTAGAGGAAAAAAAAACTAATCCCATTGAGAGGGAAACTCTCCCGTCCAATCCCAGAACCAGAAGGACGGGAGATCCCGGCCTGACCTTTCTAGAAGCGTCCTGCCTGCAAGGTGACCCACATCTCGTCTCCTCACCTTCTTAGGAGGACAGTCAGGAGTTCTCTGGGGGTGCCGGTGCCCTTTGCCAGCCAGGAGAGGGATGGGGCAGAGGGCTCTCTGGGCTGAGTTCTGCCTCCTAGCTCCAGGCTACAGGCAAACACTGAGTTTAATTTTTGGTCCCTTACAGCCTCCAGCTTCAGAAATCCATGCTGACCCAGTTAAGACTGGGCAGGCAGCCCCCCTCATCCCCAGGCCTGGGCAGGCAGCCCCCCTCATTCCCCAGACCTGAGCAGGCAGCCCCCCCTCATCCCCAGGCCTGGGCAGGCAGCCCCCCCTCATCCCGAAGCCTGGGCAGGCAGCCCCCCCTCATCCCCAGGCCTCCCTGGAGGGCAGCAGGTGGGCACAGGGCCCCTGACTTGCCTGACTTGAAGCAGGTCACCTCGCTCCGCCCTCCCCCCAAAGCAGGACACCCAGAGTCCTCACCAGCAAAGCACCTGATTCGCAGAACGAAAGAGCCCTCTGCCGGCCACCGGAGCAAACTGCCCAGAACCACTTCTCCCACCATTTCAATTAGGAATTAATTATGTCGAGTGCATTTAATTATCCGTGGCCTCAAACTACCCATAGATAATTCACATGGAGGGCTTTTGAGCGACAGCCTTCTGCTGGTGCTCTGAGAATAATGGGAACGAGCCCCCGCGGAGGCCGGAAAGCTGGGGTGCAAGTGACTGTGGGGAGGCCTGAGACTGAGCAGGGATGTTGTCACCTGGGCAGCCCAGGTCAGCAGGTAGGTCTAACTGAGAGAAACTCAAGTCCACCAAGCCTTGGAGAGACCATGAAGGGGAACTGGATCTCGAAGCAGGAGACCCGAGTTCAAATCCAGCAAGGCTCAGAGATGGCATTTGATGTTCTGGTCTTTGGCAAGTTCTCTTTCTTTTGTGCCTCCCCTAATCCGGGCCCCAGTTTCCTCCTCTGGTCGGACCACATGCCCACTGCCAGCTTTCATTCTGGCAGGAATGAAAGAAAACCTATGGACTCCCAGAAGCCAAAGGCCTTATACAGCCCTGGAGGGGACCCTGGAGGCCACTGAACATGACCTCCTAACATTACAGGTGGGAATGGAGACCCAGAGAAGGAAAGCAGCTTTCCCAGGATCACACAGCTGGGCTCAGAGGCAGAATTTGAATTTGAGCCTCTTGGGTTCTCTAGGAGTCAGTGATGTCAGGAAGTCAGAAAGACTTCCTTTCTTCCTCCTCGTTTCCTTCCTCCTTCCTTTTTCTTTTTTTCTTCCTTCTTTCTCTCTTTCCTTCCTTCCTTTCTTCTTTCCCTTCCTCCCTCCCGTCATTTTTCTTTTCTTCATTTCTTCCTTCCTTCCTTCCTTTCTTCTTTCCTTCTTTGCCTTCCTCCCTCCTTCCCTTTCTTCCTTCTTGTGTTTATAAACACAAGGCCTTATTCGGGTACCTGGATCTCCACAGGCAGAGGAAAAGGGGTCCCAAGGATGAGGCTTAATTCTTGCAAATGTCCTCAGTATGACTCATAAAGCTGTTACTGGCGGGGGTGAGATCCTCCTGCAGGTTCATCAGGGAACCCTTGGTCTGCCAGAAAGCAGTTTTGAAACAACAGTTTGGCAGAGTCTGTAGCCAAGCAAGACACACGGGATACAATGAAAATGAAAACATGATCCCTGCTCACATTTCTTCCTTCCTTTCATTTCTTCCTTCCTTCCTTCCTTTCTTCCCCTTCCTCCCTCCTTCCCTTTCTTCCTTCTTTCCTTCCTTCCTTTCTTCTTTTCCTTCCTTCTTTCTGTAGAAGGGAGGATGAGTGCTTAGAATCTCACAGCTCACTAGGAAAGGCAGCCATATAGGAGATAAATATAGCATAAATTAGAATGAGTGACAGCATGAGGCTGTGGCTGGAAAGCCTGTCTCAGTGTCTGGAAAACCTGGCTTCAAGTCCTTCCTTTGACACATCCCAGCCACATGACCTGGGCACATCGAGTAAGCTTCAGTGCCCCAAAGCAGCCCTCTGATCAATCAATCACTGACAAAATGAAACTGTCCATTTTCTGAAGGCAGGGAGCTCATATTTTATAGAAGACAACATGTACATGTATAAGCAGGTGGAGGAGAAATACAGCATAAATACAAAATATATGGCAGGTAGCAAGAGAAACAGGAGACTGTTGTGCCAATCAGAGGTTGGGACAAGAAAGAGACAGAGCAAGGGAGAACAAAAGACAGAGATAGGATGGAAAATGAGGAGCAAGAGGGAGAATGTATGAGCTGTAAGTGTGAGTCTTAGAGTTTGGAGGGGGGTGGTCCAGTGAGTTCCCAGGGCCCAAGAGCCCATGAACAACAAATGAAGGGGAAATCTCTGGGTGACCCTCATGCAGAGCTTGAATCTGAGCCCACTTCTGTGGCCTGGTTCACCAGCAGTCCTTGCTTCAGGCCTCCCAGAGATAGTGAGAATCATTGAAGAGTGTTACTTGTAAGGATCTGATCAGGTCCAATGTACGTTTTGACAGCATTGGAGAGGTCAGAGCCTGGAGCCCTCTCTGTAGTCTAGGCAGGAGGTGATGAGGGATTAAACTGGGCTAGTGGACTCAGGTTTGAAGAGGAGGACCAGGTTGAAGGCTGTGGTGACAGTTCTTAAATCTGAGTCTTGAGAAGCTCAAGGGGAAACTCAAGGATGTTAAAGGATGATGAAATCAAAGATGAGACCCTTTTGACTCCAAGTACTGCAAGGCTTTTTATGCTTCTTGGAAAAATGGAAATTGAGGCAGGATGACATATGGTTGAGAGGATTTGAAACTTGTCAGTCTGTAAGCCTTTTTATTGAGTGCTTCCCATGTGCTAAGCACTGAGGATACAAAAAGAAGCAAAGGACAGTTCCTGCTTCAAGGGGCTCACAATTTAAAGGAAATTGAGTCAATGACCAACCCATAATGGGAATTAGTGACTATGCCAAACTAGAAAGAAAGGCCACAGAGTTCTTTTAAATATTCTTGTTAACAACATTGACAAAGTCATAGGAATACTGTGATCCAAAAAATATCGACCTAAGTAAGTTAAAAGGTCTAGACTTGGGTTAAAAATTTCAGTTGCAGAAGGACACCGGAGAAATGACACCTCATTGAACCTCATGGACTCCCCTAAAGGCATTTAAATGAGAAGTCTGCTGGTCTCATCTTGCTCAAAGACAACTGGGAGTAAGGAGCCCAAAATTCCAAGTTATACCCCTGCTCCCATACCTAGCCAATGCTAAACACAACCAGCTTTCATTACAGTTACTGTGGGACAGCTAATCCGGTAAAAAAAGAGAGAAGGCGGCCTCAGAAAGGGTCTGTTTTGTGCACTTGGTAGTTAATGTATGACTCTTTGGGATCCATCCAACCCTTGAATGAAAGGAAAGCAAATGTGGATCCCAGATTCGGTTGTTTTTACAATGAATTTCCTTCCCCCTTTGGAGATGCAAGTTGTTGCCAATTTTTTTCAACAGCAGGACAACTGAAAAGGCCCCTTTTAAGAAGGTCATAAATTTAAAGCCGGAAGGAGCATTCATTGGAGGCCACCTAGTCCAGTCCCTTTGTTTGACAGAGAAAGAAACTGAGGCCTAAGGAACTGCAGATACTCCTAGACACTTAGGTAGTAAGAAGCAGAATCCAGGTTCTCGGCTCCCTCTTTATTTGAATTCTCATAACCCTTATAAATTCTGTGGCTCTCACTAGCAAAGCCTTTCCCCATCCTCAGTTTCCTTATCGCCTAAGTGAGCAGGTCAGAATTGCTGGCCACTAAGAGCCCTTCTTGTGCTCATAGTCTTCCCATGATTCCACCCTTCCTCCAAATACTTAGGCCAGTGAAAGAAGGGTCCTTCATGAGCCTTGGCTTGGAAAGGAGCACATCTAAGTGGCCCCTTGTTCCTGCCTATTAAGAGATGGCTTCCCTCAGGACCCCCCAGCAGAGATCAAAGTCCTAAAGAAGCTAATAGCAAAGAAGGTCAGGAAGGGCCCATGGAGGTCTCCAGACCCTGGAGCTATCTTGTTTCCCATTGTCCTATTAGATGGCTTCTAAAGGATGTTTCCTAGAAGCTCTTCACTGAGCCTTCCAGCCAGGGGTCCCCATCATGGAGGGGGCAGGGACAGGGCTCTAACAAACTAAACAAACAAAGATCCTCCTCGAAACAAAGCCCTTCCATCTGGGGATGGCTGAGGAGGGCTTGCGTCTGAGCTTTTTCCCAACTGAGTTCTTAGGGGCTTAATCCCCAGCAGCAAAGTGTCCTGCTGCTAGCTCAGCCTGCCTCAGAGACTGATCTGAAATGCGAATTCATCCCCCAGATAACCAATGACCAGAACTACAGTCAGCATCTGTCTCCAATGGAGAAGCAACAAGCTTTGGATTTTCCAAAAATTAAAATACAGTAAGAAAGCCTGAGGCGAGATCTGGAACTCAGCCATTTCTAGGTCATCCTCAGAAAAAAAAATAATCCCAAAGAAGATAATGCCATCATCTGTCAGTCCTAGATCAGTCCCAGGAAAAGAAAAACTCTATGGTTATAGGATGTAAGTTGTTCCCTCCTTCCCAAGCCTCAGTTTCCAACAAGAGGATCCAAGATCTCCCCAACTCCAACAGCAAACTGCCAAATTAAACTAATTCAACCTTAGTTCCAAAACCTACTTCCAAATGTCCTCTTAATACAGAATTGGCCACTCATCCTGTTCTCCCAGTTCCAACAAGTGATGATCATCATATATACCTTTATTTTAAATTCAAGAAAATGGAGTCCAGGTGCCTAAGTGATTTGTGAAAAATCTCCTTGTACTGGGAGGAGACTTGGATCTCACCTTGGAAAGCCTGGGTCCTAAGGTTCTAAATCTAAGCTGTCACTTACTACCTGCATGTCCATTGTTAAGTGGCTGATCCTCCCTGGGCCTCTTCCCTCATCTGTAAAATGAGAGACTCGGGCTGGATGGTCCCTAAAGTCCCTTCCAACTTTAAATCTATGATCTTATGGCTTTATTTCTGAATCTTAATCCTCGATACCCTATGGTTGTGTGCAACAGCACTAATCTCTCCAGGAGTTAAATATTAAGGCAAATGCCCCCTTTCCTCCCTACAATCAATGGAGAAAACATTTTCTGCTTTAAGAATGGAAAAAGTTCCCAAGCCAGAGGCCCTGGCCTGCCGCCCTAGCTTTTTAAAAGCTGTTTAATGTTTGGCAGATTCCCCTCCTCACCCCCACCTTCAGAAGGAAGGTGTTGAACCAGGTGCTCTCTCAGTTCTGCCCAGTTCAGCTCCAAGTCCCAAGGATCTCATGTCTCCAGGGGCTTAGCCAAAGCATCTCGGGAACAGCTCAAACTTGCCACTCACATTGGGCTTTTATTTCTAATCTAATAAACTAAGAGTCCCCATGCGGTCCCGGGGCTGACCATCATGCCAAAAGTGAGCTCCTAAAGGCGGCCAAAATAAAGCCACATAATCCAGGGACCGGCGGAAACCAAATGGAGCCTGTCGGGGGTCTCCCATAGGCCCCCGCTTGCTTTCCTCCGCGCCATACCACCTCATCAGAAAGTGCGATTTAACGGGGAGAACATGGAAGTTGCAGAGGGCGTGGATGGCTCTCTGACACTCCTGGGTGGTATGGGCCGGGCGGGCGGCCGAAGCCCACCGGCACCTAGGCCGCATGAGCGCCCATCCGAGGTGTGTTCCCATCTCCAGTCCCTTTCTCAGCCCCTGCTTATCTCCCGTGTCCAGGACACAGCTGGGGAACCAGACCCCCTCTCCCCCCGCCCAGGGGCCCTGCCATCACCTCCTGGGGGACACTATCTCCCGGCAAGCTTTGCATTCGTTTCAGGAGGACGAAAAACAATGCTCTGGCGGCTCCCACTCCATTTGATTCTGGCTAATGAGGGAGACGCAGCCGAGATGGCGTCTTTGCCACAGATTCACACAAAGCCCCAACTTGCTGGAAAAGGAGAGAGAGAGAGCGGACTCTCTGTCTCTCCGGGCTCTGAAGGGACTCTTCCATGTGTGGTCATTATTTTTACCAGAGCCATAAATCACGGCGCGACATTTAGCCAAGTACCGCCATTAAGCCTCCTCCATGTCCGGAGGCGCCCACACAGTCTCTCCAGCAGGGTTCAAGTCAGCAAAGAAAAGCCTGGTTGCACAGGGAATATAAAGTCTCGGGTCTCTTTATGCTGAAGAAGGCAGTGTTTCTGTGGGTGAACAAACCTGAATAAACGAGAACTGGAAGGAGGACGTAATTCATCCGCAGGGGGGGAGCCTCCGCGTCCCATTCATCTCCAGCGGGAACCGCCTTTTCCTGGGGGCTCCGAGGTTGGGGCTCCAGATGAGCAGGGGGTAGCCACCCTCTGGGCAGAATTGCTAAACCTTTAATGATATTTGCAGGGGAGAGAAAGTGTGAAGTTGTGAGGGAAAGCTTGCCCAGCACATCCCCAAGGAGGCTGTTCCCAGGAGGCAGTGGTGGGGTTCTGTGATTGGGAGCAATCCCACTTTACACCTCTTTCTGCCACTTAGCCTGAGTGACCTTAAGGAAATCATCTAACTTGTTTATCGGATAGTGGGATGGCAGATTAAGAGCTGGGAGGGACCTTGGAACCCATTGAGTTCAACCCTGCGATTTTACAGAGGAGAAAATGCAGAATGGGTGTAAGGGACCTCTCTAAGGTCACACAGCCAGGAAGTGTCTGAGGTGGGAGTGGAGTTTGAACTTGGCTCTTCCTGACTGCAAGGCTAGCACTTTATATCTGTGGGGGTTTGGCCTAAATGACTTAAGAAACCTTTCAACTCTGCATCTCTAGAGTTGGTGCCTCTGAGCACCAGTCTCCAGTTCTCCCGGGGTCTCCATTCTCCCAGAAAATGAAAGGATAGACCAATAATAATAAATGTGAATCACAAACCTCCCTGAACCTGTCTTTTCCTCTGTAAAAATCAGTGCGTATGAGAGCATGATGTTTTAACATCTCCCATCCTGGGTTAAGGTCTGTGATCTCATGACATTCTTCTTACCATACTCGAAACATGTCAATCAGGGCCTTCACCATGTGCCAGGTCCTGTCCTGATCTCTGGGGGCTCGTGAGCATTTGACTCAGGGTCACTGGCAGTCCTGGCACTGCCCCAGAAAATCCCACTCCATCTAGAGTGGGTGCTCATAAGTCCCCCTCTTCGTTTAGTAGCAAATGTATGTCCAAGAAGAGGGAAACAAAGCAGATGCTCCCACTGAATCTGTTGCTCTCCTCCTTTTAGGTGGCTCGGCTGTTACAACCATCGGTGCTCTGGATCGGGGACACTGAGAAAACCTTCTACAAAAAAGTTCCAAAGTTCGAAAAAGAGGTGACAGCCCATTGCTCCTGGTTACTTTCTCACTCTTGATCCTTTCCCTGACCCCAAGGGAGGCCTTCTCAAGTACTGTGGGCCCCATGCTTCCTTTTCTGTCAAGGTCTGCGGGAAGGGTGCAGTCTGGGGCTGGCAACATCTCAGGAGGAGGCTTAGCTGGGTTTGAGACAAGTCACAGGAAACGAAGGTCATGAGCCTGAGACAGTGGAAGCAATCGTGCATTCAGTCAGAGGACCTGGGTGGAAGTGTCTGTCACTGTATCACCTTGGATGAGGCTCTTGTCTCTGGCCTCTTTCCTCCTCTGCCAAATGAAAGGGTTGGTCTAGAGCTGATAATAGCCAACATTTATATCTCACTTTAAGGTCTGCAGAGTGCTGGACAAATGGTACTTCAGGGGATGACTTTAAGATCCTTCCGATGTGATCTAAAGCACACAGGAACCCAGCAGTGACCCAGGAGGGAAATGCAGCCCCGAGGGGAAAAGGGTTAATGAGTGGAAGCACATCCTTTAGAGAATTATCTGATGGACTTGAGGAAAAGAGCAGCAAGAAAGCATTTATTAGGACAGGGGCTTCATTTCGTTAGTAACAATAGGCACCAGGCCCCGAGGATCCGCCCTGTCTTTAAAGGCACCTCCAGGGAGCAATTGTTTCCTTCCTCCTTTTCTCCCCTTTGGCAGCCCCCCCATGGGCCCTGCGACTTCCCCCTGCCAATCACCAGTACATTTCCCACAAGTTTTTTTGTTATTTTTTTTTTAAGGCAGCTCCCCGTGATTGTTATTCCGCATCAATTTGCACCACAGCAAATAGTGGTTAGCTAGGAATTTCTGATTAAATTCATAAGGGTTTTAATCACTGTGAGATCTTATGTTTTATACATCACTTTGAGCAGGTAGGGATGATTTGGATAAAGAGTGAAAGCTCCATCCTTTCTTCTCCTAAATGATCACTGATTGCCCTATCATTTCAGAAACTGTTTAGAAGCCTCGTTTATTACTTGACACGGAAATGGCAATTGGCTCCCTCTCGTGGCTGAGTGCTCCCTTAAAAGGAACTCCTTCCCATGTTTCTGAAATGCCCGGAGCAATAATGATTGGGAGCAATTAATCAATCAACCAGCATTGTGCCTCCTAAGGGCCAGGAGCTCTCCTAGGTGCTGAGGAACAAGGTTGAAGCGCTCCAGAGAAATTTGGTGGCAGATTTTAGCCATTTTACTCATCTGCATCCAGGAAAGGTTTCAATAAAGAGAGCCCCTGCTGTACTCACTCACCAGGCCATGAATCTAGAGGGAGAGGAACTGAGTTTCATCGCTTGCTCATTTATTCATCACTTAACAGCTCTGGGCCTCAGTTTGCTCATCCTTAAAAAATAAAAGGCTTGGACTCCATGACCTCCAAGGTTCTTTCCAGCTCTAGAACTGTGGTCTGATAAGAGGGGAATCCAACCTATTTAAAGGGTTTTCCTGTTGAGGAGAGGTTTAACAAGTTTCTCTTGGTCCCAAAGAACAAAATCGTGATCAATGGTCAGTGTGCTGGATAGAGCTCTGGACTTGGAGTCCAGCAGGTTTGATTTCTAATCCAATTTCAGATACTTAACTATATGACCCCAAACAAGTTACTTAATTTATATGCCTTAGTTTCCTCATCATTAGTTTACTCAAAAGGGTAATAATAGGACAACCTCTCAGGTGGTTATAAGGATCAAATGAGATATTATACGTAAAATGCTTTGGAAAACTTCAAGGGATACATAATTGCTAATTTATTATCATTGAGTAGAAGTAGAAAAGAAGCCAATTTAGATTAGATGTCAGGAAAACCTTGCTAACAGTGAGAGCTGTCCCAAAGAGGAATGGGCTAAAATTAGGAAAAAATGAGTTCTCCTTCCTTGGAGGTCTTCCAGTACAGGCTGATTGGCCACCTGTTGGGGATGGCGTGGAAAGGACTCATGGTGGGAGATAAATTGGACTTGAGGGCCCTCTGAGAGGACTCTGAGATTTGGGAGCTCAGTCTCCCTCCTTATTCTCGGAGCTCTGTTGTCACTCCAACCTCCCCTTCTGGGAGCTGGTCAGTGGTTTTTCATATGCCAAATGCTGCAAGCTAATCGGTGCCTGCATTTTCCACCCCATTACACTCTGTGACTTCATCTACCAAAAGCCATCCCGACACTTCAGCCTTGGTGTGCCATGCAGCAAGAGGACAGCTGCGCTGGCCATCATCATCATCATCATCATAGGGAGTTAATGGCACTAAAGCAAATTGGAATTGCCTTGCAAAGGCTTGCCCTCATTAGCAATAGGCTACATTCACATGGCTGGGCCAGTTCTGAGGCAATGACTTGAAAAGTTGCCCAGAAGTAGTGATAAGGAGAAGGAAGGGGATATAAACTGAATGTATCGATGTGCCTGTGGCCACATAAATAAGAGATGGGTCCAATCAAGATTGGGAAGAGCCCAAGCATAGGAAGACCTCCGATTGAACCCACCTTTCATTTCCTAATCCCCTGCTAATGGGAGCATTTACACACACACACACACACACACACACACACACACACACACACACACCATGATAAAGACTTTGATGCTGGATACTTAACTAGGAGCAGTGTTAGTGATCCAAATAGCAGCCTAAGGATTTTAAAATTTTTCTACCAGATAAGAGATTAGAGTGGGGGGAAAGAGAAAGTTTTGCATCACAAGAAACCTGTCCTTAAAATCCTTGTGGTTATTTTGTATTGTGGTCCCATCCACGTGTCTCTGGAATCTGTGATCTTGTTAGAAAGGTAGATAAATAGATGGATTAATGGATAGTAAGTATCTGAAAATTTCAGCATACTTTCCATTAACAAATGGATGACACCGGCAAAAATTATATGTTATTGGAAATCTGACACATAGCCTATGTCTGTTTATTCTGGAGACAGATTCTAGGACACCCAGACTGAGTCAGAAAAGTCTCAGCTGGTGCATAAGTGATTCTAATAGATCCCTAGAGCATGTTAAGTAACATGACCCTTAAATTGGTTTAGTTTTCTTATAGGTTGGGCATGGAATAGTAGAAAGGATGAAAGATTTGAAGTCATGGATTCAATCCCAAAAACTCATTGTGAATTTGGGTGAGACACCTTGCTTCCTCAGTTTGCTCATCTGCAAAATGAAGGGTTTTAGCTAGACTATGTTTCCAGTTCTAAATATATCCCAAGATTTCAAGATTCCTGAATTTCTAGAGCTGACCGTAAACTAGGCAGATCTTCCCTTAAGGGAACTGGGGTCGAGAGATTTTGGTCATTTTTGCAGAAGAACTCATTCACCCTGTGGCTTTAGAGACGGAGTAGAGACAAATTATCCCATGGTAGCTGAGTAAAACACTGACCTTGGAATGACCAGATCTGCCACTTCTTACTAGCATGACCTTTGGCAAATCACTTAATGCTTCTGTGAGGCTTGAGTCTTTACCCTATGACCATTAAGGTCTTTTTCAGCTCCAGATGTTGGCTCCCATTAAAGAAGTGGGATTCACATCTTAGAATTAGGCACCTTGGAGAGTGTTTAGTCCAACTTCAGATCTTATTGAGTAGAAAGACCACCTAGTCAGACTGATGGTTTAGCAAAAAGGAAAAGGAGAAAGCAACTCTTCCATGGTGATCCAGCTGGTCAGGGCCAGGGCCAGGACTTGAAACTGGGGGTTCTTATCTACACTGTCCCAGTCAAACATCAGAGATGAGTGTAACAAGATGCACTTCCTGTTGCATTAAGAAAACATCCAGACCTTGATTTAATCACAATTTTCACGTTATCCAGATTAATATAACAACAGAGAGTAGCAAAGTAAGTTGAATTCCCAGCTAATTTCACTGTCTCTTTAAGAGCAAGGCTGCAAAGATAAGCTATCACTTCTTTGTCAGGAGTGGGTCAGGTGCCACCTCAAATCCTATCCACCAAGTGCTTTCCAAGTATAAAATTAGTGTTGTTTGCATTATTTAATTTATTCGAATAAAAATGAATGAGCCAATTACATTATAATGTAATCCAAGAGATCGGCTGAAAAGGTAACCAATGATTGCTCTGTGGGGGTACTCATTTCTCTCTGCTGAAGAATAGCAGAAATTACATTAGAGCATCTTGGTAAATGAGTCACTTTCACCTTCCCGAGCCCTGCTGTGGCTGCCGTGGAAGCCCAGTTGTGGTGCTGGGAGGGGACTAAAGCTCATCTTCACCACTAGCTCACCCACAAGTTTTTAGCTTCTGGGGGGTTCAATTTTTCCACTTTGTTCTGGGAGGCCTTGATTCCTGCTAAAACGACCCATACACAGTAAAGGAACCTGTGACTGACTTTGTCATTCTGGACACTGAATTCTGGGTTCTCTATGGAAGTGGACAGAGTTTCAAATTGATGTGCCTCTAAATCAGAATGGAATTATTCATCATAGAAAGCTTATCAAACAAAATCAGAAATGAAGGTTTTTAAGGGTCATTAAGCAGCAAATGCCAAAAATGTGGGATCTTAATAACCAAAGAACCTTGACAGTATATCTAGTATCCATGCCCTTCTTTTACCATAAGTGAGCTTAGATTGTCCAGTGGAAAGAGGCTTGGATTTTAATCCAGAGGATCAGAATTCCCATCCTGAAAGTTCAGAAACCACCTTTTACTTAATAGGCTTCAGTTTCCTGGTCTATAAAATGGGGAAGCTGGATTTGATATCCTTGAAGGACATCCTTCCAGCTTTAACTCCTAGAGCCCAGCGAATGTTCCCAAACTATCTCCCTCACGGGATTCATATGTAGACCTACTAATATTCCTATAGGGATTTAAGTATAATCTAGAACATAAGATTTAGTTGCTTCCTGGAACACACATTTGCTTTGACCCCCTCTAGAATCCCCTTTCTCTGAAAGGGAAACAAAGACAAACACTGAAGATTGTGCCTAGAAGGGACCCCCTCAAAGTCATAACAGGTTCCACACTTAGCAAAGCTGACATAAGGGAAAACTGACTTTTTAAATGTAAATGTGGGAATTAATGAGTAAATCAGCCACCCAACCATTCCACCCACTTAACCAACAGAATACTACCCATCAAAAAGCTTTAGAATTGGATGAAATGGGGTAAGCTAACACAGGAAATATATTCATACTGGTCAAAGAGATTTGGTTCTGCCTTTTGGGACTGAGCATTAGAGCTTCTGACAACTTAGTGGGTTTCTACCAACCAGACCGTGTAAAGGAAGAGAGGGGAGGACAATATGTTGGCCACTGCTGTGCTCCTCAGCTTGTCTAGCCCAGGGAAAGACTCTAGGGACTTCAGAGGGATTGGGGATTTGGAGTTTTGACTGGTGTCCTCAGTATAACAATTGTCTGCTTTAGGAGTCGAAGGAATCTATAGCATCATATGTGTTTATGGGGCTATTAATGAATCATAGATCAAAGAACTGGAAGATGCCTCAGAGACCTTCTAGGCCCGCTCCCTCATTTGACAGGCCCATAAAGGGGAAATGACAAATGGAAGATCATAAGACCATAGACTTAAATCTGGATGGGATCTTGGAAGCTGCCTGATCCAACACTTCATTTTGCAGACAAGGAAAGTGAAACTCAGAGAGATTCAGTAGTTTGTGCAAAGTCACACAGTGACACAGAGGAAGGATTTAAACCATTCATTACATAAGTACTTTATTGTCATTTCACTTTTATTTTTTTCTCAATTTAAATGGAAACAAAAATGTTAACATTTGTGGGGGTTTTTTAATTTTGAGTTCCAAATTATCTTCATCCTCTCCCTCTCCAGCAATTTGTTTTTATTACATATGTGTCACTTTTATAATTTTAAAATTAGAAGGCATCTTAAACATCTTCTGGTCTGATTCCCTCATTTTAGAAAAGAGGAATCATGTCAAAATATAAACCTCTTGAGGACTGGGGAACTATCTCTGATTAGTTCCAGAGATAGACCATAGAGATGTTAAATCAGGACACCAAACATGCTGCAAGGACATATGTTTATTCTCCCTAGGACATGGTAAAAAGAAAGTTTTATCATTCTATCCATTCACTCTTTCTTCCCTGTTCTCCCTTGTCTTTTTCTCCTATTTCTCATCATTACATCTTGCTTCAATTCAATATGTGCAGTAAGTGCCTATTATGCACAAGACCATGTGATACAGTGAAGAGGAATCTAGAGTCGGGGGTCCAGAACAAGTCCCAACTCTGACAAACTGACCGTGTAACTCTGGACAAGTAATTTACCTCTCATTTCTCTAGACAGCTCTTGAAGATTCTAGAAAAGGCGTTGATTTGCTTTGGGAGAGGGGATTTACTCATCACATGGATCCTATAGGGATGAAAGTCACATGTTTGGTCCCACCTACTTTCCCTCCAAAACCGTGTAAATTATAGTATTTGTTGATGGGGATATAGGAAGAGATTGCAGACATAGTTCCTGACTCCAATGAATGTAAACCCATCGAAGTGAAGTGAAGGCCCTCAGAACTTCTGGGTGCCCCGAGGTGCTAGTCTTGTGCTCCCTAGGGTAGAAGGCACCCCACACCATGCTGGGTGGGGGTATCATCAAAGGCTGGGCTCCAAATCCCAATGACAGGAGTGAATTTTGACCCCACGAAGATCTGTCTTCTGACCCAGCCAGATCCAACAACATCTTCCTCACTTATCACTAAGCCTTGGGGGTAAGGTGGTCACTTAGAATGATATTTCATGGCTGTTGACCTTGAAAGCCACCTGAGATATAACCAGTCTTGTCATTAGGATCACCATAAATACCCCCTGGCTGGGTCCAAGGACAATGCTGACCTCAGCTACCATCTGTCAGTGATGAGGGCAGTTAATGAATTTTCAAACATCCCCAAAGGCATCCCCAGCCACTTCTCAGGCTACTGGACGATTTCTCTGTATGTAGCATGCACAGAAGGTTGCCTACGCAAGGACCTTGGAAGCCACCCAGTCCAATCCATGCCCAAAGTGGAATACCAATTATGACATATCTAATAAGCTTTGAGACTTCTAGGAGCCAAGATTCAGAGTCCAGCAAACTCCAGAACTCTCCCATATTCACCTCCACACAACCAGAAAATGGCACTCTGAAACAAATCCTGGAACAGAAAAAGCAGCCAAAAATGGGGGTGAAATCATCTTTTAACCCAAGAAACTTAGAAGATTGCCAGAAAAGGTTTGTCTCACTTAGGTAAAAGGAGAGTGCTGGACTGGAAGTAAGCCAGCAGCAAGCCCCACCTCAGCAAACCAGAATCTGAGCCCCAGGACAGGGAGCAGGCAAACGACAACATCAGGACCCTCCAAGTGCCCCAGCATAGCCAGGGGAATGGGCAGGCTCCAGCTCTGAGAGCTTCACCATGGTTCTGCACAAAAAGGCAGCCACCAGTGACCAGAACATGAGTGCTTTAGTCTAGCCCTGGGGGAGGCAGAAACACTCCCCCAGACTCAGGCAAACCAGAACTAGGACCCTGACTCAGCACAGGTAAGCTGCCAGATCCTTGCAATCACCAGCAGTGCCAGCTTCCCCCCAGTCACACACCCTCAGACCAAACCTGAGACTCCCTTATAGACCTCAAGGCAACAGAAATGCAGCACCAGGTAAACAACCAGGGCCTGCAGCCCCTGGCACAATAAACCTGAAATAATGCCCCTTCCACCCCAAGAACAAGAGCTCAAATTTAAAAGAAAGGGGAAAGGTCAAAAAAGGAGCCAAAAAAACCAATCTGATCATATAGAGTCATTATGGTGACAGGGAAGATGAAGACACAAACTTAGACAGGAACAATAATGTCAAAATACCTATGGGCAGATCCCCAAAGAATAAAGAGAAGTGGTCTTTGGCCCCAAAAAGAGTTCCAAAGAGAGCTTAAAAATCATATGAGAGAGGTAGAAGAAAAATTGGGAAAAGAAATGAGAGAGAGAAAAAAAATTATAAAAAAAAGAGTCAAGAGCTTGGAAAAGGAAAACATTTGCTTGAAAAGTACAATTGGTCAAATGGAAAAGGAAATACAAATTCTAACTGAGGAAAACTTAAAAGTTAGAATTGGACACACAGTCATTAATAACTCTGAGAAATCAAGAATCAATCAGAAATTTCAAAAGAATGAAAAATAAAAGGTAAAATACATCAAAGGAAAATCAACTGACCTGGAAAATAGATCCAGGAGAGACAAGGTCAGAATCACTGGATTATCTGAAAGCCATGACCTCTAGACACTATATTTTAAGGAATTATTAAGGAAAATCACCCTGATATCCTGGAACCAGAGGGCAAAATAGGCATTGAAAGAATCTACTGATCACCTCAGGAAAGAGATTCCAAAATAAAGATTCCATGGAACATTAAAAAAAAATTCAGAACTATGAGGTCAAAGAAAAATTACTGCAAGTGGCTAGAAAGAAACAATTTAAATATAGGGGAACCATACTTGAGGATTGTGCAGAACTAAGCAATAACAACACTAAAGGATCAGAGGTCATGAAATACGAGATTCCAGATGGCAAAGGGGCTAGGAATACAACAAAGAATCACCTGAAGTATTATGCCTAATACTTCAAAGGGGGGAAATACTTTTCCAATGAAATAAAAGGATTTCAGACTTTTATAAAGTAAAGACTAGGATTAAATAAAAAATTTGATCTCTAATATCAAGACCCAAGAGAAGCTTAAAAAGGGGGAAAGGAGAAAGAGAACACAAGGGATTCAATAGGGCTGAACTGTTTATATCCCTACATGATGATGCTTTTAATTCTTAAAAATTGTACCACAAATAGAAGAAATATACATAAGAGGGTATGGGAATGAGGTGAATTTGAGGGAATGAGATACAAAAAAAAAATTAAGGAATGAGAGGAATACATTGGGTGCAGAAGGAAGAGAGAAATAGAATGGTGTAAATTATTTTATATGAAGAGATGTGAACAACTTATTACAATGGAAGGAAAGATGGGAGGGTAGGTGATGAGTATTGCTTGTGTATTTCTCTTATTAGAATTTGCTCAAAGAGGGAATGATATACACAACCAATTGAATATAGAAAACTATATTCCCAACAAGGAAGTAGGAAGGAAGATTAAGTAAAGGGAGGTTACAGAAAGGAAGACTGGGGGGAAGGAGTAGATGGAAGCAAAATACTGTTTTGATTTTATTAAATTAAAAAGCTTCTGCATAAACACAGTGGAACCAAAATTAGAAGGAAAGCAGAAAGGCAGGAAAAACGCTTTACAATGTCTTTGATAAAGGACTGATTTCTTAAATTATCAAGAATTGAATCAAATTTTTGTATATACACAAGCCATTCCCGAGTTAATAAGTGATCAAAGGATACTGAGCAGGCAATTTTCAGATGATAAGATCAAAGTCATCTATAGGTATATGAAGAAGTGATCTAAATCCCTTTTGATTGAGAGAAATGCAAATTAAAACAATACCACATCATCCCTATCAGATTGGCTAATATGACAAAAAAAAATGATAAATGTTGGAGAAGGATATGGGAAAATTGAGACTCTTAAAGCATTGTTGGTAGAGTTGTGAAATGATCCAACCATTCTGGAAAGCAATTTAGAACGATATCCAAAGGACTTTAAAACTGTGTGCACCCTTTGATCCAGCAACACCACTACTAGTTCTATAACACAAAGAGATTGTTAAAAAAATAAAAAATAAAAAAAAAGATCTACGTGTACAAAAATATAGCAGCCCCTTTCATGGTGGCAAAATATTGGGACTTGAGGGGTTGCCCAAAAGTTAGAGAATGGTGAACAAATTGTGGTATATGAATGTAATGTAATTTTAATAGGCAATAAAAATATTGAACAGGCAAATTTCCAAAAAGATTGAACAGACATGTACCAAGTGACCAACTGATGCTAAGTAAAATAAGCAGAAAGAGAAAAATTGTGGGATGACTAACTATGAATGATTACTCAGCTCCTCTCAACAATACCATGATCCAAGATGAGTACAAAAGGCTCATGAAAGAAAATGATAAAGAAATGATAGACCTTGAATGTAGATCGAAGCATATTTTTTCACTTTATTCTTTTTTCATGTTTTTTCCCTTCTGATCTGTTTCTTTCAAAACTATGACTAATATGGAAATATGTTTTACATGTATAATCTATATCAAATTTCCTATCATTTTAGGAAGAGGAGAAGGAAGGGAAGGGAGGGAGAAAATTTTAGAACTCAAAATCTTGTGAAAATGAATGTTAAAAATTATTTTGACATATACTTGCAGGGAGAATAAAACACTATTGTAAAAAGTACATCCAACAAGTGCTCATCCAGCCTCTGCTTAAAGACCTCCGTGTGGACAAGGCAGCTTACCACCTGAGCCCCCTTTGTTTCTCTTCTCTCCCCTGGTTTTTCCTGTGCCTGCTTTCTCTGAAACCACTTATTCCAGCTCCAATGCACAGAAAAGAAAGTTCTGGGAACCAAAAGAAAATCCTCTTTTTAGATGTTTCACATCTATCGCTATTGTGTGGACTTCAAAGGCCTCTAGGCCTCCCAAGAGCCAGAAGCAGCTCTTTATGTTGCTTTTAGCTGCTTGTGGACACCAACTCCAAGGACCCGACACTACTTCTGGGCTAATTGTAAGCTAATGATGACCGTGGCACAGCCCAAAGCCATTCGGGACTGCTGGGTTTGAGGCTTTTCTCCTTAAATGCAGATTCTGGAATCAATGATAGGCCCATTTTAATATACTCCACATAGTCCTTTCCTTTCATTTGAAGCAAATATGTTGATAGTTGATAGGAAGATTCGTCTTCCTGAGTTCAAACCCAGCCTCCAATCACTAGGGATTGGAATAATTGACCTCTGAGGTCTCCCTAATTTCTAGATCAATGATCCTGTGATCTGTCTTGTGACACTGGGCAAGACACTTGACCTCTGTGGGTCTCAGTCTCACCATCTGTAAAATGAGAGGGCTGGACTCAGTGGCTTCCAAGATCCCTTCCACCTCTAAATGTGGGAGCTTCTGATCCTATGTGTTGTGGCTCCTACTTAGCCCCTTCCATTTGTGGCCAACCCCTACAAAAACAAGAAACAGCTGATTATGGAAGAACTGCATTTAACAGAGAAGTTCCATCCTCCTCCATGACCAGGTCCTTGATATACCAGACACTGAGAACACTGAGCTCCTCTTATGAAATCAATTCACTTAAAAACATACCAAGAGAAGGGGAAAAAAAGCCTGCTCCATCCGGATCTCATCATGAAGCCCAGAAAGCTTCCTTCCTGCAGAGAAGCAGTGGATGGTTCCCAGGCTTGTTCAGAAGATTGGCCTCTGGGACAGGTGCTTCCTTCCTTCCTTCTTTCCTTCTTTCTTTCCTTCCTCTGTTCCCTAAATGAATAATGGGGGGAGTACCAGCAGCCCAAACCACAAGGCCCTACTAGGAAACAAGTCCTGAACTGATCAGATGTTCCAGTTGTTGTCCCAGCCCTCAGAACTAAAGAGATGTTTCTCTCTAGGAAAAAATCCAAACTTCCTGATGCTCATTAAGTTTAGCAAAGAATGTAGTCTTAATGCCCAGGATATAGTAGGCACATGATAAATGTTTATTTATTGATTGATTTGCCCTACCTCAAATCCTTCCCATTTATCCAGGGAATATTTCTATTTCTGTCTCTCTCTATTTCTCTGTCTCTCTATCTCTCTTTGTCTTTCTCTGTCTCTCTTACCTTTCTGTGTCTCTCATTGAATCTCTCCACCTCTGTTTCTTTGTCTTTATCTCTGTTTCTCTCTCTCTTTCTATATTGTCTCTTTCTCTGTGTCTGCTTCTCTGTCTTGTCTCTTTGTCTCTCTCTGTTTCTCTCTCTCTTTCTATATTGTCTCTTTCTCTGTGTCTGTTTCTCTGTCTTGTCTCTTTGTCTCTCTCTGTTTCTCTCTCACTTTCTGTCTCATTGTCTCTTTCTCTGCATCTGTTTTTCTGTCTCTGTCTCTCTGTTTCTCTTTAAATCAGTCCCTCTCCTCTTTCTCTTCCCCAGATGGAACCGAGACGCCTGAAAAAACAGCTGCCCAAAATTATAAAACTGATGAAGCCGGAGGATCGAATCCTGATCGTGGGGACCACCAAGTGCCCTTTCGAGGCTGATATCAAGCCCCTGTGCAAAGTCTACCAGAAGATTATCATGATCCCCAGGCCAGACTATGCCTCCAGATTCGGCAAGTCCCCTTACTCCCTTTTACATGCTCACTATCAGAGCTCCAGCTGTTGGCTGTGTAATTGGGGGGGGGGGGGGGGGGGGATTGTCTTGCTTTCCTTTCCCTTTTTCTTAAGGAATGATTTAACCCAAACTCAAGATCCAAAGGAGCTTCCACACCTGAGACTCACTGAAAGATAATGTGGGGGATATAAATCACCTGCTCATGGAAGAGCAGTAATATGGCTTTGTTCTGTCACGAATAAGTTTCTATAGACAAACTGAAGCTGGATGAGGATGATTATTTGGGGCTGGGCAGATGACAAGAATTAGCAATTACGGTTGCTAATGTGACAGAAAAAGAGAACTGAATCCCTCATTGAACAAATATTTAGCATCTTTTTCTTAGACTATCTGTTTTCCAAAGCACTAAAATATTCAAGTTCAGAAAGGACAATAAAAATCAAATCTGGAGCATCCTCTGAGCTAAGGTTCTTAGTTGGCTCTGCCTCAGTTCAATTCAGGGAGCATTTATTAAGTGTTTTCTGTGTACCACCCAGCACATGTGATGTCCCGTCAAGCACTGGGCTGGGTGCCCATGACACAAAAATAAAAGGGAAATCAAAGCCCTGCCCTGGAGGAGGATGTATTCTCCGAAGGCTACACAAAATCCCACTCAGTCCGAACCAACAAGCATCTATTAAATGCCCACTATGTGTCGCATGTAGAATACCAGGTGCTAGGAAAACAGAAAACAGAGACAGCAACTCCACAGGACCAGCTTTCAAAGGGCTCATATTCTGCTAGAAGAAAGCTCGCACTCAGGTGAGCCTCCTAGCTGGCTCAGATAGTGGGGAGAGCCCTGGGCCTCCACTACTGACTAGAAGTGGGACTCTCACTTTACCTCTGTCTGCCTCACTTTACTCATTGTAGTAGCTATTTCTCCAGGTGGTTGAGAAGACCAGATGAGTCAACACTTACAAAGCACTTTGCAGATCTTAACGTGCCCCATGAAGGCGAGCTGTTATTATCACTCAATACAAAATATATGCAAAGTAAAGACGTTACCATTGGATGGGTGATGGGATCATGAGTTGGTCCTTGAGCTGACCTTGAGGTCTTCAAAAGGAAAGTCCTGGACCCGGGCTGGGAGAGGCATAGACCCAGTGCTGGAAGGAGCCATCTAGTCCAACCAGCTCATTTTACAGATGAGGAAACGGAGGCCCAGAGAGGTCCTATGAATTGCTGAAAGCCCTGCAGAATTAGCAATTAGAGGTGAACCTTTTCAGTCAGAATGTAAAGGGCATTAAATGCTAAGCAGAGGAATTGGTTTGCTTGTTGTTTCCTAGAGGCAATGAGGAGTCCTTAAAGGAATAACACAATCAGAAAGAGCTTTGGATGTGTCAGTTTAGGATGGACTGGAGACAAGAGGGGCATGATTATATTTTGTATAAGGTAACAGTCATAATCTCTCTGGGAAAGCTGCTGGATTCAATGGCTAATCTCCATTTCCAGTTCAGGGTCCCTGGGGCTTCCCCTTTAGCCCTTGTTAGTCTTTGGTGGAGTGCTTGCTGTGCATGGAGAATAGAGCTATCAGTTTAGATATCACTTTGGTTAGAGAGAGCAGTTTAGTTGGAAAGGGCCAGGCTGTAGGGCCACGAAAGCTTTGATCCTCCAGGCCCTAGAATATAAGAGCTTATAGTTATCTAGTGATTGACTATCTGAAAAGTGTGTCCATGTCTCACACAATAAACTAGGGGTGGAGGGGAGTGTGCAAAACATGGTCTGATGGTGATTAAGAAAACCACTTTGGCAGTTGATGGAAGTTGGCTTGGAACGGCGATCTCAGGGCAGGGTAACAAATTATTCTGCTCGGCACAGAGAACAGAGCTGGGCGTAATGACTGGAAGTCTCAGTGAGGGAAATTTCAGCTTGACATAAGGGTTGGGACAGTGCAATTCATCCCTCCCTTGTGGACCATCCCTAGCCGAATGTTCTTCCAGTGGTGAGGATTTACTGTTAGGAGAATGTTACCAGAGCCATGAGCACCATGCAGAAAGGCAGATTCTGCCTCAGAACATGAAAGTGAGGATGTAGAAGCATTTAAAAAATAACAGCTTATTAAAGAGTGCCCTACATGTGTTCTCATTTGATCATCCCTTGCTAGGGAAACTGAGTCAGGTGAAGTGGCTCCTTTTGGATTGGAAGCAGGATTGGAATCGGGGTCTTCTTGGTTCCAAGTTTACACACTTTTCTCTCTCCTCATGAGGTAGTGGGTGTTTCTCACTAGTGTTCTTCAGTTCATGCTTCTATGACCAGTCATTTGTTAGGGATTTTGGAAGGAGGATTCTGGGTCAGAACTCCCGGAGGGATTCTTCCAACTGAGATTCCCAGACTATAAATCTGCCCTTCTGGAACCCTCTTCCATTCCCACCCTTTGCTCCTGACTTTGCTTCCCAGGAACAGGCAGAACAAGGCTAATCCTCCAGATATTTAAGGATTGCTCTCATTATCCTCCAGCTCCGTCTTCCCTTTTCTAAGCTAAACATACCTTAGTCCCTTAATTCCTTTGATGACCAATAGCTGACCAATTGCCCAATTCTTCCCATGAATAACTTTGGGGGGATAGTTCACTCTTCCTTCATCCTCAATTCTAATGACATTAATTATTCTTCTTATTGCCAGCCCCTGGAGCAAGTGCTCATTACCACTTCCTAGACCATAACAATAGCCACTATGAAGGTCTTCACACTTTCACTCTCTCTCAACTCCAATCCATCATAATATACAAATTTATGCTTGTGTTTGTGTGTGATTGAGAGAGAGGATAATGTTTCTTACTTATAGACCTAGCCAACCCATTGTTTTGCTCAAAAGTCATCAATTGCTCCTTATTGTTTAGACTCTTGTGTCCGACATCCAAGGCCCTCTATGACCTGCCATGCTAACCACATATTCCCAAACTTGTCCCGTCCCAGTCCACTCTGATTCCTTTTCATTCCAGTCAAGCTGGATATCTCTCTGGCCCTGGACTTTTGCATCCCAACCCCTTCATATCTTCGCTCAGGTCATTTACTTTGCTGAGGATTCTCTCGACCTTGGTTGATAGATTGTTCTTGGAATATCACTATGATAGAGTCGAGTTAGCATGTCCAACTGTGACTGATCAGGCCAATATACACTCAGAATTCTCTGCCACAAATTGGACACAAATAGTCCCAGGGACTTTGCACATCTCGTGTTTCTTCTGAGCTAATTCAATCCTGCTTTGCTCATAGAATACGGCCCCCTCTCTGATGAGGGAACTCCATGCTGGACAGTCCTGTACCAGTGTCTCCCACACCATACAATCGATTCTAAAGTTCTTAAAAGAGACCTTGAGAATGTCCTTGTATCACTTTTCCTGAGCACCTTGTGAGTCAGTATGGGAGCTGACTCTGATGCCATGTTTGCCCTCATTGAAGGTGATTGACAGCTTAGCTGAAAACATCCTGCTGAAAAAGCACTCCCTTGGTGACTGGGAAAGCTCGAGAGTGTGGGTCCATCACCCAGATCCTGGGCAAGCGTTCCGTCATAAGGTAGACATAAAATAGATAATCAGACTCTACTGATGGACTCTGGGCAACCAGATTTTGACAATTTTCTGTAAGCCCTCGTACCTGATGGTATCAAACCATAGGGCTTGAAACCCTTTGGTTATTCCTCAGCCTGGTTTAGTCTGTCTGCTAAAATGGTTTACTAGGGTATAGCCACTGTGCATGCTGCAGGTTCTTGGAGAATTAGCTGGATCAGGTGGACACCAAAGGTGGAAAGCAGCCCTCAGCCTAGAGGTCTTAATCTTCCCTAAATACGCCCTATACCCTCCCTCTACCTACCTGCCAAATGTCTACCCATCTTTTAAAGTCCATGATGAGCAGTAGCTTCCGGAGCTCTCAGCCCACAGACAGTAACAGGGTTGCATTGTTCATCAGAAATTAGAGCCCTTTTGTTGGCATTGGATGCAGTTGGTGTTAATTGGCAACCCTGTTGCCCATAAGAAGTTCTGGGTTGAATTCCCAGGAAAGACATGAATGTTCATGATCAGACTCAAGGCAGCAAGAGCCCTGATGAAAATTCCAGAGGCAAGAAGAATACTAGCACTAATGAATTCAGGAAAATAGGGGATCTGGTCACAGGATGAGGGTGAAAAAGAACCCTAGTTTTGTGGCTTCAGGGAGCAGGGGTTTTTCCTGGATAAAGAGGGAGAGCAGTGATCACACTTCTCCAGGATAACACCACCTTGGAAGCATCAAAAACTTGCAAACAACCCAGAACTTGCTCCAAAAAGAAAAGCACAAAAGGGCCTAAAGCTTTGCACAGCATCACCTCACCTCCGGGTAAAAAGAGTCAAATTTTAACATAAAGCCAGTTCCCAGGTCAAGTAGAACGAACTGCAAGCAGACAGAATAAAACAATTCACATATTGTGGAATCAGGGTCAGGATCCCACAAGATTTAGCATCTTCTACATTAAGGTGCTTCTTCTACTTTAAAGAAGTGGAGCACTTGGGATATGATATTCTAGAGGGCAAAGGAGCTAGAATAACTTACTGAGAAAAACTGAGTATAATCTTTCCAGGGGAAAATGGATATTTAACAAAATAGAGACTTTGAAACATCCCTAATGAAATGGACAGAGCTAAGTAGAAAATCTGACATTCAAACAGAAGACTTAAGAAAAGCATAAAAACACATGAAAGAGTAATGAATCGGTTTAACAATCCTGGAACTATGTCCAAGAGACTCTAAAACTTTGCAGGCCCATTGACCCAGCAATACCATTACCCATCTCAAAGATATCAAAAAAAGAGAAAGGACCCACATTACAAAAATAGTTATAGCAGCTTTTTTCATGGTGGCAAAGAACTGGAAATTGAGAGGATACCCATCAATCAGTTGGGGACTGACCTGAACAAGATGTGCCATATGATTGTGATGGAATAAGAAATGAAGAAGAGCATAGTTTCACAAAAAATACATGGGGAGACTTATTTGAACTGATACAAAATGAAGAGAGAAGAACTGGGAGATCAGTATGCATAATCACAATGTTGTAATGATGATCAATTGGGAAAACTTGGTTCTTCTGATCAATACACTGACAAGACGATTTCAAGGAATTCATGATGAAAAATGCTCTCTATCTCCAGAAAGAGAACTTATGAATTCTGAGTGGAAATTGAAGTATGATTTTCTTGTTTTCTTTATTTTTTTCTTTGCTTTTCGTGTGATATGACCTGTATGAACATATGTTTTGAATGATTTCACATCTATGACTAACATCATTGTTTGCCTTCTCAAGGGTGGGGAAGGGATGGGAGGGAGGGAGAGAATATGAAACTAGAAATTAAAAAAGAAAAGTGTTAATAATAAAGAAATAATAAATATTTAAATGTGGAAAGGAAGACGTATTATTGTCTCACTAAAATTTTAATTAAGGGGTGCTACAATTACTTCATTATATGTTTCTGGTTAAAAAAAAAAAGTACCAGAGAATTTTCAGCAAATTTAAGCTTTAAGAAAAGAATCACTCAAGTAAACATTTTATTAAATTATTTGCAATTATGAAAAAGTTTAAGTTCATGGTAAACAGCACCTCTACACAAATTCTCCCCTGATCTTCTAATTGTGTCCAACTGCATATGAAGATTTGCACCTTTATATGCAGCCTAATATTTTACATTCTGCTCCCTATGCACCTTAACCTTTCTAGACTATAAGCCCCATGAAGACAGGTACTTTTTCTTTTTTTCTTGTTTACCCCTCTCCTTTTAAGTCTCCCAGTATCTGCCACCCAGCTCTAAGAAACAAGGTACTTGGGAAATGTTGAGTATTATATAGATCATGGTAATTTTCATTTTATGCTTATTTTTTCCTATTTCATCCCCAATTGAGAGTTTGTTAGAGAAGGATTAGTCAGGTACGCCTGTGGTTAGTTTCAAGTCAAAGTTTTTAACTCTTCTAACAAAAATTAGACTTTAAAAAATTTTTAATAATCTTTTCCTTAGGGAACATCAAAGTGCTTTAGAAATGCTGAGCCGGATTTCCCTGGTACCTAAACACATCTCTAGCTATAAATCAGGTCCCTTTGCAAACTGCATTTAAGTCTTTTATGCCACCAGGACACCATTCAATGAGTTGGGGAATATGGCCCACTCTTGGTTTAGCTCCCATTAAGAAGAGATGTGTTGGTGCAAAGATGATGTGTGAATGGAGGTTTTGTCATTGAAATGGGATTTTAAGTGCAGCTAGGGAACTTGGGCTTTTATTCCAGGAGCCCTGCAGTCAATCCTTTTTAATATAAAGATTTCTTGGGCAGTGGAAATAAGCTTCCTCTAATTTTTCTGGCTTGGTCCATTCTGAAGTTTGTAGCTCAGATCTTTGGAATTGTGTCTTTTGTTTTCATCATGGCTCAAGAGAAAAGTTCTGGGTTACCCTGATCCTCGCTGTCTAGCTGGATACCAGACATTTTCCCAGTGGTTTAGGGGTTACTTCCATCTTTGATTCATCCTTGCAGCGGAAAAAGGAGAGGATAAAAGAGAATTAAATATCCATGTTGAACTCCATGGCTCAGGGGAAAAGAGCTAGATGTGTTAGGCTCAAATCCTGACTCAGAGTGACTTTGGGCAAAGTACTTTTCCTCCTTTGTATTGGGGGGGGTGTGGGATGGAGGGTTGGACTAGATGTCCTCCAAAGTCACTGTAGCTATGCAGGGTCAATAAACCTAGCAGGACTTTAAATGTAGCAAAAATCCCATTGAACGATCCAGCTGGTCCACCCATAATCTTTCATCCTTCAGGGCTGTGTGGGAGAAAGCTCCCTTACCAATGGAGATGAGTAACTGACCTACAGCTTAGAGAGTTCCTCAGCTCTGTGAGAATTCCCAGCCAGGATAGATCAGAGGCAGCAGGTCTTCCTGATCCCAGGCCACACAATTATAAGGTTAAAATACACATTCAGGGAGAAGTCTAGGCAGAAAACTCCCCTTATCCAAAATGGTTGAAAAATGAGATGTTCCACTTAGTCTGTATTAAGCTAAACACAGACACCAGGAGAAGCAATTGAGAATATGGTGCAAATATGGTAGTGAAAAGTGATCTGGATTTGCAGTTAAAGGATTAAATTAAAGTTCGATTATTCGCTAGGTTCGATTTTGCTATTAGAGGACGTTGGACAAGTCATAAGAAATGTGCAGATTAGATCTGGAAAGGACTTTGAACGACATCCCCCAGTCCAGTTTTAGAGCTAAAGAAACTGAAGCTAGGAGATGTTGAGTGATTTGCCCAGGAAATGTCAGAGGCAGGGTCTGCACCCAGGTTCTCCCAATTCCTAGTCCTACAGTCTGTCTTTCCACTCTGCTCTGGATCTCACTTTATAGTCATAAAATAAGCATAATAATATCTTCCTGCTTGCTTCATAGGGTTGACATAATGTCATTCACAAAGGGGCTTTGAGAACCTTTCAGATACTACTAACAATGACAGCTGCCACTCTCTGGAGTCTTCACCCCACAATGTAGCTCTTACCCTTTGGGATGTCTGAAATCTGAGTTCTTTGGAGTTCCATTCTTTGCAGACCCACACCATCATCAGGAGAGTCAGAGATTTTAAAAGGAGATTTAGATTTCAGGGTTTCAGGGTCTAACCTTAGAAATGATTAGACCATCCAGTGGCTTTATTTGTTATATCTCTCAAAGATATTTCATGAGTGTGGCAACTGCCTTCACCAATGCACGTTGCAACCCATCGATAGTCCTCAAGTGTGGTCTGAAGTGCGGAGAATATGAGTCACTTACCCAATCCCTACAAGGCAGGGATTGGCCCTAGATCTTCCAACTCCAAGCCTAGAACCCAATGCTTCAATCTGTGTTGCTTCTCATTGTAACAAGATTGTAAGAAAACAGTAGCTCCTCTGGAGGGATGTACTGGAGATTGTGACGTGTTAAGATGCCAGCTGAGTGGGAACTGGTTAGGTCAGGACTCTTCATTCTCAGATGAAGTTTTAGAAGGAAAGCCAGAGTGAGAACTAATCCAGTTTCTCTCTCTCTCTCTCTCTCTCTCTCTCTCTCTCTCTCTCTCTCCCTCCCTCCTCTCCCTCCTTCCCTTCCTCTCTCTCTCTCTCTCTCTCTCTCTTCCCCTCCCTCCCTCCCTCCTTTCCTCTCTCTCTCTCTCTCTCTCTCTCTCTCTCTCTCTCTCTCTCTCTCTCTCTCTCTCTCTCTTTTGACAAACCAGTATTATGGAGGCAAGTGATTCAACAGGCTGGAGGGAAGATCACCAAGTCGTTGAACATCAGTTGTCTCTCTAAGGTCACCGATGGATTCACCCAAGGACAAATAGTCCAAGTGGTAAAGGGCATCCTCACTGACCGGCGAGTCCGGCAGCAGAAGCACAAGGCTCTGACGGCCACGGAGTTCATCACAAGCCTGGCTCGGCTGGAACCTGTGTACAAAGAGGAGGAGGAGACCTTTAAGGTAAGCTGAGCGCAGCCAGATCCGTGGCTTGGCCACAGAAGGGGATCTCAGGCTGTTCTTCATCTCTTCATCTTCATCTGCTCTTGGTCTGGAGAACCAGGGTGGTGACGGAGGAAAAGGGCACTGTATTAGAAATGAGAGAACCTGGTTTTCCAGATCCTTAATTTCTCATAGCCTCAGGTTCTTCATGTGTAAAAAGCAAGGATCAACCACAATGGTTTTCTAGCTCAATATCTGTGATTATCTACTATTCAGGGTTGCTTTGACCCTCCTAAGAAAAGACACATTCACATTTACTCACTTGCTTCCATGCTCAACTCTTGTCCCTCCCCCCAAAAAATTCTACTCAAATAAAATAGAGGGAAAATATCCCCAAATGTAGAAGCAATTGCTGATAAATAGCATCCTAATTTTGCAAAACACCTTATAAATATTTCATTTGATTCTCACGCCAGCCCTGTGGGACAAATGCTATTATTGTTCCTATTTAACAGATGAGAAAACTGAGACTGAGTAAAATTATATGATTTGCCCAGATTCATACAATTAGTGAATGCCTGAGGCAGAATTCGTCCACAGGGCTTGCTGGTTTCAAGAGGAGCCTTCTACCTTCTATGCTAAGGTAGCCCGAAGGAAATCTGTCACTAAGCATGTCTTACTTTACCAATAAAGGGTGTTGAGATTTTTTAAAAAGTCTTTGGAGGCAGCAGTAAATGAAGCATCAGCTCTGGAGTCAGGAGGTCCTGAATTCAAATCCAACCTCAGACATTTACTGGCTGTGTGACTCTAGGCAAAGTACTTTAATCCCAATTTTTTTTTTAAATTAAAGCACATTATCTTTGGAAATAAGATGCAGAGATCACAGAGATATCATTAAAGAAATAGTTCTATGAAATGCATCACTTTCCAACCAAAATTAGAGTCCTTTATTCCCCAGCAAAATGCCCAGAGATTCTGAGGAAGGTGAAGAGTGATCTTTCTGAAGCCATGAGAGCAGGGGTCTCACCTGGGGCAAAACATCCCATTGGCTTCCAGCTAGAATTCCATTTGGTGTCAAGACTAAGGGTTTTGGGGGGAGTGTCTGGGGGCGTAACTCTTTAAGCCTAATGACTGCCAGCTGCCAACATCTGTCTTCCAATGCTTCCTCTAATCCCGTCCCTCTTTTATCCTTTCCAAATTAATGAGTTTCCCCTGGTCACCTTTTCTTGACTACACATTTGCTTTTTTAACTCTTGCTTATGATGTATTTTTTTAAATCCTCTTTCCCTCCATCATTTGCATTTCTCACAAGTCTTTAAAGAGATTAGAGGTGCTAATCAGAGCATTGTAGGATTAGAGCTGGGAGCAAGCTCAGAGGGACCCGAATAGACATTTATTGAGAGCTTCTTCTGGGCCACACACAGCTAAGCACTTGACAGAGATCTTTGATGCTCACAGCAACCCTGGGAAGGAGGTGCTATTATTATCCCCATTTAATACTTGAGGAAACTGAGGCAAACAGGAAGAAGTGATTTGCCCAGAATCCCACCGAGAGTGAGGGGTCAGATTTGAACTCAAGAAGAGGTACACAAGCCCAGAGATTTAACTACTGCGCCTCTTGGCTGTCCCTCAGAGCCCCTCTAGCCCAACTCCCCCATTTTACAGTTGGAAAATAAAATCAGAGACACAATCCCAAATTGCCTAAAGTCACAAAGGTTGAGAAAGGTCAAAAGCCCTAGATTTGGATCTGGAAAGAATTCAGAGGCCATTTAGTCTAAACCCTCCAAAAAAATTTAAATAAACAGAACAACTGAGACACAGAGTTAAGACCCAAGGTTAAACAAGTATTAGGAACCCAAAGGATTTCAACCCAAATCTTCTTTAACCAAAATTCCCTTATGGAACTTAATTCCTCAGATGAGGCAGCTTTGTTGATTTCCCACATGAAATTGTCAGGCTGTGCAAGGGGAATTCCATATTCCCCCTTCTTCCCTTCATACCCTCACTCATCCCTCCCCCAGCCCGACCATTAGCACAGGCTAAGGAGTCTTGACCCGTGTTGTCCGAGTGATGAACAACTGGGAGTATACCAGATTACACGAGCTACCCAATGGTTCTTGGGGGGAGCCCTACGACATCCTGGCCCTGACTATGACCTTAACCAGCCGTGTGACTTTGGCCAGGTCATGTCACCCCACTATGCCTCAGTTTCCTTGTCTGAAAAACAAGAGAACAACACTAAGTGACCTCTAAGTTCTCGTCCAGCCCTGAAATTCTATGATTATATGACTTATGGCCTCCCTCCCCTTCCTATTTCACAGACACCTGGTTTCTCTTGATCCTGAAATGCTCTGAACAGGAAAAAAATATATAAAAACAAAAAATCCTTTGTTAATGTTCATTGAACACGGATTCCAAATGTGCAGATAAATGGTGCATTCGTGCCTAAAAGCGTGCTGTGCCTCAGTTAGCCCAGATTCATGACCTCTTCTCTCTTTACTGCAGTCTGACATCTCCTAAACCTGTCAGTTTTTCCCCCAAATTAAGCACTAGATCTTTTTCTTGATCAATGCATTGAATAATTGAATCATTTAATAAACCCACGATTCATTCCCTAGTGTGATACTTAGCACTCAAACTAATTACTACACTGAATTATGACTGCCACCTGCTGGCCCCATTGCCCAGTTTGTCACCATCCTGAGCTACTGGGGGCTCCGGATCAAAGATTCGCAAAGCAAGATTTGGAATCCCTCTCAAAGAAAAAGGATAATCTTAATGTTCAGAAATAAAGTTAATCTATTTGTGCCCAGGGAGGGTGGGGAAATCCCATCCAATCAACTTGAAAGACTGATCCCCTTTGGGTCCTGCTCACAGAAATTCTGAGTTGGGAGGCTCATCTTCCTGAGTTCAAATCCAGCCTCAGATTCTTATCGGGGTGACCCTAGTCAAGTCACTTCACCCTGTTTGCCTCAGCTTCCTCACCTGTAAAATGAGCTGGAGGCATAAATGGCAAAGCATTCCAGCATCTTTGCCAAGAAAATCCCAAAAAGGGTTATAAAGAGTCACAAACTGGCTAATCGGATGCACAAAAAAGTCACCAGATAGGACTTTTTTGCATTATTGCCTCTATAACCTAGGAAATAGATTTGTAATCGGCTAACAAAGTTTGGAATCTGGTGAATGGGGAATTTTAGTGCCTGAGCCCTGATTAACCAGCTTCCTTTCCCATGCTCCCCATGCTACACGGCTAGTTCCAGGTCAAATCAAACCTTCCAGACCAGTGCTGACAGGGCAGTGACAATGGCAACCAAGGAAGATCCTGGCATTTTAGACCCACTATCTGGTGGCCATTATTACCATCCAACAGACATTTATCACTGGGAATTTTAATGGCAAACTCTTGGAAGTCTAGCAAATAGTGATCATTAATTATGAGGATTCATTCAAAGGACAGTCCTTTCTCTCCTCTAATTTTTGAGTGATGTGGCTTTTTATATTTTATAATATATATATATATATATATATATATATATATTATATTTAGACCGTGTATCCACTTTGAAATCATTGTAGAAGATGACCTAAGATGTTGATTTCAGCATAATTTCTGCCTGGCTATTTTCTGGTTTTTCCAGAAATTTTTTTCAAAGAATTTTTACTCCAGCCATTGGTGTCCTTCAGTTTATTGAATACCACCTTACCACCCATTTATGGGACTGATTTAATCTACTCAAGTGATCAACAAACATCTTACAGACCTACTATGTTCCAGGTGCCAAGGATGCAAATACAAAAAAAAAAAATAGAAATCATCCCTTGTCTCTTAAACCTCTCTCTGTAAATGGACTCTTTTGGAGGAGACTTCATTTCTAATCTACTCTGTGAATCAGTTTTCCCTATGCTTTTAACCAATAGCCAGGGACTAGAAGGAGGATGACCAGGTATTATGGCCTTATATTTCTCTTAGATTTTGAGCCACTTGAGAAAAGGCTGGAGTTAGGCAGCACCTAGAATGTATAGTCATGTCAATAGTGAAATTGGCCCTTGTCAGATGCCTATTCCATTGACCCTTCGTCACGAAAGAGAAAGATTGAAATAAGTTTGCTAAGCCTTTCTCTACAGAATGTATGCAAAATTTTAATATTTTATTCCCTGGTTCCTTGATTTCAGACTTGGTACTCCAAGACCCCTTTGGGTAAGAAAAGAGCAAATGCATTGTCTGGAGCTGATGAAAAGGACAAAGGAAAAGGAAGAGGAAGGGGGAAAATAAAGGGAAAAGAAAAAGGGAAAGGGAGAGGGAAAAAATAATTCTTTACGTATTGATCATATTTAACTCTTTCTAATCGATGGTGAGGTTGACCATTTCTCTGAAAAAAATAAATCAATGCCCCAGCATACAGATGCAAGAAAATCCTGCCTATTAAAGAAGCCCAAAGGAAAAAAGCCCTGCCACCTGTGGTGGGCATTCAAAGGACACAACAGTTCCTGTATTTTTCATATTCATTCAACTAGTGCTTTGGCCATCTCAGATCCTAAGCTGACAAGCTACTGCAAAATATTTTGTCTCCTCAGGATGCTAGCCTTCCGAGGGTTTGTACAGAATGTAGATATACTCTGTGGATGTGCATAAACATACACAGAGAGACTTTGCATTGCTTGGGCATTCTACTCTAGTGCAGCATTGAATATGAAGCTAAAAGTATAGAATTAAAGGGCATTCTCATTGGTAGATTAATCAGCATAACTTCTATTTTTCTATGGTGCTATTTTATTCATCTGTGCACTGTGTGTGTAATATTTTTTTGCAATTAAAATATATTCTTTCCTATATCCATGTATTTTATAAAGCTAAATAAAATTTTTACACTTAATAGACTCCTAGCTTGATTTGTTATGAACTGCATGGAAAAGCACTGCCCAGAGGAGTATTCCTGATTTCCCAAAGGGACGCCACATCTCATCAACTGAGTATTGATTGAAAAATAGCAATAATATTTTCTTCTATTGAAAGTGGGCAGCGAGGTAGATAAGAGTTCCAGGCCTGAAGTCAGGAAGACTTATCTTCATGAGTTCAAATCCAACCTCAGACACTAGCTATGTAATCATGGACCAGTCATTTAATTCTGTTTGCCTCAGTTCCTCATTTGTTAAATTCACTGGAGAAGGAAATGGTAAAAAAAAATTTCAGTATCTTTGCCAAGAAAATCCCAAATAGGGTCACAAAGACTTGGACATGACTGAAATGACAAAACAACACAAATATTGAAATAAAATTTCTCCTATTCATCCTAGAAAACAGAACATCTGGAAAGGATGTAAAAGTTGATTTTAAGCATTTGAAAGGCTGTCATATGGAAGCCAGAACCAAGAGCAATACAGACTGATTCATGATTAATGTTAGGAAACATTTCTCAATTATTCATGTTGTCCAAAGATGGAATGAATCTATGGGGCCATCCCAGAATCCCTATCACTGTTCTTCCAAGGTTGGAATTCCCTGTCATGGGTATTAGAAGAGACATACTTGTTCACAAAATCATGGAATCTGTGCCCCAAAAAGGACCAGAGATAAAAAGGATTCATAGACTTCCTTGTCCAACTTATGCCTAAATGTGAGTGCCTCTTCCTCTGTAACCCACCCAACATAAACATCAGCCTTTGCTGGAATACTTTTCATGAGGAAGAATCTGTCACTAATTAAGGCTTACCTTTGAGTGGTTTTCACTCGTAGGAAGTTTGCCCACATTTTCTTCTTGCACTACTACCAGAACTCCTAGTTGCCTTCCAAAGCCATGACTGATCAAAACCCCTTTCTCTTCCATGTGACAGCCCTTCAGATCCTTGGATACAGGTGTCCAGTACACATCTGTGTTTTCTCCTCCATTATAAACATCCCCAGATCCTTCCAATTTTCTTGATATGTTGCTGAATTTTCAGTCATGACCCCATTCATGGTAAAGATACTGGAGCCATTTGCCATTTCCTTCTCCAGCTCATTTTGGAGATGGGAAAATTGAGACAACCAAACAAAGTTAAGTGACTTGCCCAGACTCACACAGCCAAGAAGTATCTGAGGCTGGATTGGAACTGGGATTCTATGGCTCGACAGGGAGAGTGCTTTGAGGTTTGCAATGGGCTTGGCTAGACTTATAACAATAAACTTTCTGACAACTGTTTTTGTTTGTTTGCTTGTTTTGTGGTGACAATTTGGACAGCTATCACACCTCCAGGCTGCTTGGTCCACTCCAGTGTTTAGGGCCAAAATGTCTCTAGAACCAAAATGTCAAACCCACATTTTTCCCATTGGCTGACCAGACCCAAGTATTTGAGAGTCATTCCTTGGCTGTCCCCTCCTATCTACAAAAAACTCTGGGCTTTGTCCTTGGATGCAGAATCTCTAATCCTATTTCCCCATACATGTGGCCTCCTGGTTGTGCTCCTTTGTTCAGACTGAACATCTGTGTGTAGGGCCCACATCCTACAGACTTTCTGTCCTGGACCTATCCCACTGCTGGTCAAGGCCTTATAAGCACTCAATCTCCAAACCCAGCTTGGAAGAGCCTGAAATATTCAGTCCTGGGGAAGAGCCTCTTATGCCCTTTTTCCAGCCAATTCAATCCAACTTTCCCTTGGCACAGAGGGAAAGCCATAGCCGACTTAAGCCGCAGCCCTCCTGAGGAATCGCCCAGCTCTGGGACTTGGTGTTAATTGCAGAACAATATGATTTGATATTTGTAGACAAATGAGCGTTAAATAAAAAACAAAATGAGAGCAATCTCTTTTTTAATCTCAGTTGAACTGACTGCGGGCTGATTAAAACACACTTGTTCAAGCTCTCGGGCTGGTAATGCTCGATAAACATTGCTAGGCATAAAAGCCATAATGCAACTTCAACATGTTAAGAACTAGGAAAGCAAATCTCAATGTGAAATCTGCACAAAGTTCTCAATGAGAGGAGGCCAGAGAAAAAGGAACTTTGCACAAAATAGTAAATCATTAAAGAGTGTTTTTAAAAAAAAGAAATTAAATTTTAGATGGCAGATAAATACATCTGACCTACTGGTTAAAACTAAACCTACAGTCAATGTTGAAAAATTACCCATGCATATGTTTTGTAAATAAAAAGCTATAAATAAAAAAGTAATCTTACATTTGGTAGGGGGCTGTTTGCAGCTTCTACTGCCCCCCAAGTCATATCACACAATGCTTTGTTCCTTTTTTCAGATGAATGTATAATTAGATTAACATTTATTTTGTACAGAGACACAGTAGATGATTATTGCATTGATAATCTCTCAAAATAAATAAAGAATTGTGGTTTCAAACCTTTGAATTCGATTGGGGAAAAAAACCATTTACATGTTTACCTGTTGTAGAACTGTCATGTTTACCAGCATCCTTCACCTTCAATTCCATGAAACAAGTATTAAATACCCACTTCTCTGTAGTAGGCACCTGAGAAATAAAAACAAAGTGACCAAAAATTGGGGGGGGGGGGGAAATAATCCCTTTCCTTCAAAGATTTACATTCTGCCAGAGAGAATAAACATAAGTAAGCATAAGTCAATTCATAATATTTGCAAAGCTTTATAAATTAATTTCAAAATGGAGAAAGTTCTAAGGACTAAGGATAGTAGTAATGGTCTCAAGTAAAAGGTGGCCTCTGAGCTCTGTTTTGGAATTATTGGTCTCATGAGAATATGCATAATGATTGGGCCCCTGAGCCCTAATTGGGCCAGGTTTCCAGGGTCTGTGGTCTCAAGCCCATTACTAACCTCAGTAGTTTGTGTGTCACCAGCTTGGATGCCAGTCTATAAAGAAAGTAATAATTTGTATGGTAGAAACAGGGAATTTTTTACTTTCTTGATGCACAGAAGAAACATCGGCTCCCCTATGGCCTAATTGGGATGATGAAGTAGGTCGTTATTGGTTATTGCTTGAGATGTTTAGTCATTCAAAGTTATTTTTCTTTGCAATAGAGTATAATTCTGCTCAAAACTCCACATCAGTCCATGCAAGTCTTCTCAGATTTCTCTGAAACCATCTCTTCTGTCATTTATTATGACACAATGATATTCCATCCTTTTAAATACCATATTTTGCCCAGCCTATCCCCCATGGACAAACCTTCCCTTTGCTTCCAGTCCTTGCACAAAGAAAAAGTGCTGCCATAATTACTTTTATAAGTTCTTATTTGATTTCTTTGGGATATAAACCTTATATTATTTTTCCTTTGAACTATACATAATTTATGTCACTTTGGAGGTATAGTTCCAAATTTCTTTCCAAAATGGCTTTCCAAACAGCTCCACCAGCAGTGAATATATACCTATCTTGTTGTCATACTGGTATAAATCATGATCATATTGTATAATCCTTTTAACTACTGCTGTAACCCCTTTGCTAATATTTCTAAAATATTTAAGTATTATAGCCAATACTAATTAGAAATATTGGTCTATAATTTTCTTTTTTGATTAGCTTTCATTTAAAGATCAAATTCATTTCCTATAAGGAATTTGGTGAAAATCATTTCTTAAATAATTTATGTAATGAAATCAATTACTCATTAAATATTTGATGAATGCATTTGGATTCCATCAAATTCTATGGTTTCCCTTCTTTAGAAATTCATTTTTGATTTGTTTGATTTATTTTTCTGATATTGGGTTATTGAAATTATCTATTTCTTGTTTTGGTAAACTGAGCATTTTATATTTTTGTATATATTTATCCATTCTTTTAAATTACTACTTTTGTCAAATTGGAGAAAGTAATTGCCAATAGTTTCCTTTATTTTTTCACTTATTGGAAATTAATAATTTCCTCATTTTAATATTGGCAGATTGGTTTTTTTCCATTTTAAAAATACTAAGTAGCTATTTATCTTGTTAGGTGTTTTAACAAAAAAATCTATTAGTTTTAATTCTCAAATAAATGGGAGGCTATTTTAATCATGTTTATTGCTTCTTTGATGTTCAGAATCTGTTTTATGCTTAGTTAGGCTTTTTGTTTGTTGGTTTTTTAGTTTTTAAGTTGGATGCCCTGTCTTTTGGCTTTTATTTTTCTTTTGTTGATGAAAATATGTAGAGATACAAATTTCTCTCTAATGACTGCTTTGACTGCATACCAAAAATTTTGGTATGTTTTCTTACCTCATTATTTTGTTTTATAGAATTGTCTATTTTTCTCTATTTTCTTTGAAACACCAGTTCTTCAGGATTTAATAATTTAGCCTCCATATAAGTTTGAATTTTTTCTTCAAATGCTCTCTACAATTTTTAGTATGTTTTAGTCAGTAACAATGTTATAGTAGAAATATCCTAATATCCCACCACATGCAATCTAGACTAATTTTTCTTAAAAATTATAACTGCCCTGTGATTTAATTGGCTCATGAGGCCAAGGCTCAGGTTACTGGAATAAATTCCCCTGAACCTATACAAAAAGGAAATAAAATAGCCAAAATATGAAGAGCTTCAGCTCTTCCCTCAGGCTTCTGACCAAAAAGCATAGTAGAGATATGCTTAGGTGAATCAACTCTGTATTTTCACGGAATATACTTTCTCTGGCAAGCCTTCCCCTTCTATAAGTAAATTCCTTTTTATAAATTTCTGAATATTCCATGTCTCATTTTGTTCCAATATTGAGCTACCAGAAAACTGTGTCAGACTTGGCCTGCAACAGTAATCTTAATAGTAAATTAGCTTTACTAACTAAATTAACAGTAAAAAAAACAACAGTAAATCTGCTTTTCTGTATTTGTTTATGAGGTTTTTATTCTCTAGCATATGGTCAAATTTTGTGAAGCTATCACATGAAGTCTATAAATACCCATATTCCCTTCTATTCCCATCCAGTAGTCATCAAACATTTATAAATGCTAACTTTTCTTAAATTTATTTCAAGACCAAACTCCTTTCATGTTTATCTTATTAGCTAGATTTTTCTTCCCCTCATTCCTATTTCTGCCCTCAAGAGAAATACATAAAAAGTCAAAATCTTCTCTATCTTGATAGCCCTGGAGATACTTGAAGACATGTTTTATCATGTCCTGACTCATATCTTCTTTTCTACAGATTAAAATTGTCCTGTTCCCTTAACCAGTATTTGTACAGCACAGTCCTTAGGGTTCTTCCCAACCTGGTTTTTGTTCTCTGTCAATTTATTTTGACAGTCCTTTATTAAATGACTTTCTAGGTAACAAAACAAAAGAATTTTTGAATTCAAGGAGCTCAGCTTATACTAGAAAGATCAAATGAGATCATCAATATTAAGTGTTTCAATAATCTAAGAGTGCTATAGGAATGCCAACTATTGCCTTAGCTTAAAAAAAAGCCAAGATCTCCCATTTCATCCAGGGCCATCCTGATCTCTCTTTGGCCACTGGACCCAGATGGTTCTGGAGGAGAAAGTGAGGGAAGTGACCCTACCCAGCCCTCCTTTTCTTAAATCCAATTCATTGCATGTCATAGCAATACTTCCCTGATGTCCTGGTCCTCTTTGAGAATGAAGGACAAACAATAACTATTATTATAATGAGGACAATGTCTTCCTGAAATGTCAATGACCTTCACAAATAGAGTTACCCAGAACTGAAGACATTGAATGCTAAATCATTAGACTTCTGAGCTCCTCAAGAACAAGGACTTTCTTTTGCCTTTCTTTGTATCCTCTGGGCTTAGCCCAGTGCCTAGCACATAGTAGGCAACTAATATTTATTGACTGACTTCTCAATTCAACCTTGAGTAGCAATGACCACATGAGTCAGCCTATACATAGTTCCTCTGCACACCTTAAAATACTATCTAAGTAATAGCTACTTCTTGTTATTACTAAAATTGCCTGTTATTATATTTCTATTAGAATGAGTAGGAATTGTTGTTTTCTTTCTGTTAGCAGCTAGCACAGTACCTGGTATATAGTAGATGCTTAACAAACTCTTGCTGACTGATTAAATAACTTTTTTTTAGTTGTGATGCTCTGTTGATTCATGTTGAGATTGCCGTTCACTAAAGATGTTCTGAACTTGATTTTGTTAACCAAACTTAGATCATTACTTGTGTAACTTCACAGGACCTCGTGTCTTTAATCTTGGTCTTTGGCCAACCCATCTGCCCTCTCTCGGCTTCAGTCTCCTTACCTGTACAATAAAAGGGGTTTACATTAGTCTTATCTAGCTACAGCTTTTATGATTCTGACCATTCTGGGCCAGACCCAAGGATAACATCCTCAGGAGCCATCCCTTAGCACAGGAAGCCAATCCTAAGGCCAGCTTAACAAGCAGGAAACTATTGCCCTTCCCCCTTGGGAAGTATATTTAAACCAAGTGCTTCCCCTTCAACCCCACCCAACTTGAAGAACTTTCCCAATTTGCTGGATTTCCCATTTGACAGTTTGTGACTGTGACATACTGACAGCAAGTGGGGCTCTTCCATAATGTGATGGATCAGTATTTTCCTTAATGTGATGGTCAGTCACACCTTCAAAAGGTTTTCAGTGGTGCGTCCAATTGCCTCACCCCCAACAGCCTTGCTTGGCCGTATATGGATACGTGTCCATGTGTGTTCTTATAAAGCATAATACCAATATCCTGTCTTGTTAGGATTTCTCTTCAAGTCATTGGAAGCACAAGGACTTTGAAACTGGTGAAATCAAATTATAATGCACTCAGCCTGGGCCTTTTGTCAAAGGACATTTCAAAAGACAGGCACCCTTGGCCATCAGGAAATGCTGAAAACACTGGAGTTCATTTGAAAAAAGCTGCAGCCAAAGTTGGTCTTGCAAATTAGCTCCATGCGCCCTGAAGTTTCTTTTTATTTCTCTCATGGCACCAAAACACTTGGAATCCTACTCCCTTTCTCTTCTTTCCCACAACACACACACACACACACACACACACACAAAGGGGTGGATTATCACTCACTGGGATTAAAGGAGTGTTTACGCTAATGAGCTGGAAGAAAAATAGAACCACGGAGGTGGCTGCTCGGTGGCGGGAGTTGGTTGTGTGGCTCCAATCATGGGGGAGCAGAGCTGACTCCATTCCTGGTGAGCTCACCCTGGCCAAGGCCGCCTGGCGTCAGACCCCCAAGTCTGGCTTCTGCTAATCTCTGAATATAAACTTGAGGGCCACAAGGAAGAGCAGGGACCCACAAATAGTGCACATCAAAGGCAAATGCGTTTGGGAATGGAACTGGGATGGAAAGACAACTGAATTTGGAATCAGAAAAACTGGATTTGAATCCCAACTCTGTCAATCACATGGAGATGGATATTGGATGATACTGGATAAATTACTTCTCTCTGGATCTATTTCCTCTTCTGCAAAGTGGGACAGGGGAACTTGATGGCCTCCTAGACCACTTCCCACTCTGAACCTACGGCTCTTTGAATGTAACACTCCCAAGCCCAATTCACTTATCCATGTAAAGAAGAGAAAGAAATGTAGTGGGGAGCAGAGATAAGAGGGAGCAGCTGAGCCCTTGAACTGTGGGTTCCCAAGAGCCTCCCTCTGTGTCCTGGCTTCTGAGGGCACCCGGGGCAGGGCTGGCTGACTTGCTGCTCCCTCCCAAGGGATGCTGCTGTGGTCAGCCTATCAAAGGGCAGACAGGGCAGCAGCTGGTGGAGGGGAAGAAAGCTGGGCTCCACCCCCTGCAGCCTCATACACGGACTCCCGTGGCTTGAGAGAGCGAGCCAACTAAGCAACAGCTGCCATCCCCTCTGGGAGTAAAATCTACGGGAAGTCAGGGGCGGCAGAAGAAGGGCTGAGAAAATGACCTCGGATTCCCAGGGCCTGTTTGGCAACAAAGACTTAGGCCACAGTAACCTCCTTTCCAACTGCTTTACCTTCTACTCACCCACCCAGTCCACAAGAGTGACAGTAATAAAAGCTAATTTTTTTTTTTTTTTTTTTTTTGCTGAGGCAATTGGGGTCAAGTGACTTACCCAGGGTCACACAGCCAGGAAGTGTTAAGTGTCTACGGTCAGATTTGAACTCAGATCCTCCTGATTCCAGGGCTGGGGCTCTATCCACTGAGCCCTCTAGCTGCCCCTTCACTTGACACTCTTAGCTTGATACTGTGAGGTAGTTGCTGTTATTATCCCCATCATACAGATGAGGAAGCTGAGGTAAAGTGATTTGTAAGTGTCTCAAGTCATATTTGAACTCAGGTTTTTCTGACTCCAGGCCAGTTCTACCCATTGCACCGCCGGGTGTGTACGTTTCCCCTGGAATGCCTTGTAGCAGATCTCTTTCAGAATAAGCATTGAAAGAGCGGAGGAGGAAAGGGCTTTGTATCTAGAGGCAGTTTAGAAATGAAAGGGGCAGTCCCCCTTTAGGGGACCTCAGTGGGGGGGGGGGTCAGGAGAGTAAGGGGAGGAGAAGTCGGAAGGGAGAGGGTGACAGCTCTTCTCCCAATACGGGGCTCAGCGTGGAGCTCTCCAGTGTCTGTGAACAAGCGCCTCAGCAATATTCCTTTCTGTCCACAAGGGCTCCCTGGACACTGCTTCTTCCCAGGTGCTACAAGGCCATTGTTAACAGCTTTGCAACCCTCTGACCTCCTCACAACATTCACTCTTGACTCTATTGTGCAGCTCTGAGGCGTTTGGTCAGACCCTGCCCACATGCAGCTTATTGTCTGCTAGGAGATAAGAGACGGGCACAGATTATTCAAATACCCAATATTCCATGACCGGTGCACAAGATAAGGAGCAAACAAATATGGCCATGAGTCTGAGGGGCAACGTCATCATCCTCTTGGAGCAGGTGGTCTCTGAGGTAATAGCTACTTTTACTCCAGCTCTTGAAGGTCGGGAAAGTGTTTCCCAACTGTCATCTCATTTGATGCTCACAACAACTCTGGGAGGTAGGTTCTCTTATCATCCCCACGTTACAGATGAGAAAACTGAGACACAGACACATTAAGAGACTCATCGAGGCTCACAGAACTCGTAAGTATCTGGGATGGGATCTGAAATCAGCTCTTCCTGACACTGAATACTCAGGTGCTTCAGCACTAGACACTAAGTAACGGGGAGCAAGGAACATTCAACCTCCCCATAAGATCGTTGAGTCAGAAATAGGAATGGAAGTGCCACTTTTTCTGGGGGAGATGATTGGGAGAAAGCCATGTCTCAATGACTCAGGAAGATGCAAGCAGCAAGAAGGGAAGAGGTTCAAGGTGAAGGCAAGTGTGTTCATCATGGATCGGGGCCAGCAGCACGGTGGAAGGGCAGGCAGATCTGGCACGGTACCTTGGACAATAGGGTTGAAGTAGATGGGAGGAAGATAGCGGCAGTAGTGAAGGGAGAAGGGGTTTGTGCCTCAGGGACCAGGAGCTCAGGGTGAGCAGAAAGATGGCAGAAGTTTAACTGACCATTGAAGATTGAGTCCACGCAGTGTCCTTGTGGGCGGAGGGAAGTCCAGAAGGTGAATGTTTCGAGCTCAGGGTCTTCTGGAAGATCCAGTTTCGTGGCAGGCAGAGCAGTGTGACATCCTGTGAAGAAGCGTGTCTCAGCCAGGAGGAATGAGCAGGGGTACGTCTCAGGGAGCCTGGGGAAGAGGTAGAGGATGGCACTCCCAGATGGGCCTGGTGGGAGGAGATTCTGGGGCAAAGATGGAAGCTGGGAGTGTGATTCCAGGAGCTGGAGGAGGCCCCGGAGGTGAAGACATGAAGAGATGTCTCCAGGAGAGGGACCCAGGTTTAGCTCCATGCTTTATCAATGGCTTGGATAAAGGCACAAATGGCTGCCAGCAGATTTGCAGATGACTCAAACTAAGGAATGGCTCCCACTGGATGGTCGTGATCTAAAATTATCTGGAAGTGCTAGAACTTTAGCCAATAGATATAAATGTGAGGCTTGTGACTGGGAACAAAAAAGTCAACTTCACAAGTATAGGAGGGGGGAGATATGGTTAGACAATGGTTGTTCTATCAAAGACCCAATGGTCATAATGGGCCACAAGTTTAACATGAGTCTACAGAGAAGTAGAGCAGCTCAAAAAGCCAGTGAGATGTTGGGCTTCTTTAGGAGGGTCATATCTTCCAGAATAAGAAGGGGCCGGTCCCCCTGTGCTCCGCCCTGGTCAGACCTCATCTAGAACATGTTTGTTCCGGGCACCACAACTTAAGGAAGATGTTGACAAACTGGAATGTCCTAAAAAGGGCAACCAGAATACAGAAAGGCTTCGGGAGCCAGTCATGGGAAGACTGGTACAAGGGACTGGGATGTGAAGCTGGGAGCCTGGACTGCACCATGGGGTGATCCCAGCTCTGAGAGATGACATTTGCACAACATTCTTAGCCATCTCTTTACCATGCAGGTTCTACCCCCGTCCCTTTATTCAGAATCCCTTTTTATGTTGTCTTCTATTAAACTATCAACTAATGGGTCAATAAGCATTTATTAGGCACCGACTATATATATATATATCACTGTGCAAAGTACTGAGGATACAAGGACTGCCTTACTGACTTGTATGTGTATTCCTGGTCCTAGAACAGTGAGTAGCACATTAATAGCATTCACTCTATCCCTGTATCTAGAGCAAAAGTCTCAGATGGGATGTGGGACCTCTCCTCAAATATCTGAAACCTTGTCATGGGGCAGAGCTGGTTTAGATTTGGTGCTGGTTCTAGATCTAGTGGACCTGGAGGGCAGAATAAGAAGCAAAGGGCAAAGAGGCACATTTAATCTCCATGTGTGATAAACTCCCTAACCCGGAGCTGTCCCAGGGGAGAGTGAGCAGCAGTGGGCGCCCCTCCTGGAAGATCCACTTGTTGAGACAATGGCTGTGGACGTTCCTCTTCAGATGAATTGGACTAGAAGAGGCCCCTTCTGGGGCTCTAGTGTTCTGGTGATATGGCCAACGAGACAGGGCGAAGAGCCTCGGGCTTTGGTTCTGACGTGGCATCTCTTCGGGTGGTTCCCTGGAAGGCAACAGCAGTGTGAAAGGACAAGGGGAGAGGCCGGGCACCAGAGGGGGGGGCTGTGACCTGAGCTCTGGTCCCAGCAAGGCTTTTAAACCACCTGTTTCCATTCCAGTTCATTAGAACCCACGTACTTGGGGAATTATCCCAATTAGGGATCACAGAGGAAAGCTGGAAAACAATCTGTGCAGTTACTGTGAAGTAATGGGAATGAACACCACATCTGAGGGTGGGGGGGTGGCTTGGAAGAACAAATCATTTAGAAAAGTTTAACCACAGTATGTTGTGCTTGTGGCCAGTCTCCACGGAGGAAAGGTTGGGGATATTTGGGAAGCATCATGGGAAATCAGAGATGCTCAGAAGCCACTTTGCCTAGGAATTCCCCCCCTTACCCCACCCTGAAATGGTTTTTCAATCAATTCCCATTTATACTTGAAACCTTGTGCAGATAAAAGCAGCAAGCATCAAGCTGACAATTCTGAGGGCTCGTGGCCCACTTAGAAGGATGCTGACCTTTGAACCATGGGACCTCAGTCCAGAGCCTGGCTCTGCCACTTGAACTGGCCCTTCTCTGACAAGTAGTACATTCAGCCTTCACTTGAAGCCTTTGTATGAAGTCCTCCAGTGACCAGGAGTCCACTGACTCCTGAGGCATCTCATTCCCATTTAGGCCATGAACTCCCTTGGCTTTAGATTCCTTATTAAATGAGGGAGTTGAACCTCATAGTTCCCTTGGTCTCTTCCATCTTTAATTCGGTAATCTATGAAAAAATTTTAAAGGTCTAATCCTGTGTTTATGTCATTGAAAGGATAAATTCTGTATTGTCTTAGAGCATCGAAGCCTGAGTCTTCTGAGAGCCTTGCATTCAATGTGATTAATTATTTCTGCAGTTCTAGAGCCCGAGAAGGAGGTCAATGGCCAAGAAAAGAAAGACAGGAGGGTGCTGTAGACAAATCATTGACCTTAGAATCAGAGAGTCCTGGGTTCGGATCCTACCTCAGACACATTTAAGCTCCAGGGTGATGAGTAAATCATTTAGCCTTTAAGGATCTCAGTGTTCTTCCCTATAAAACAGGAACAAAACCAGTAGCCCTCCCCTAACTCAGAGGGCTATTGGGAGAAAAGTTATTTGCATCCCCTAAGACACCGAAGAAATGGAAATTGAGATCATCAGGGATAAAAGCCAGGGCCAAGCCTGAAAGATGGAAAAGGATAACTTGAGTTTTGATGGAAAACTTCCCCCAAACAATTCCAGAATAAACAGAGCTTCTTCGGGAGTTCCCACCCTTCAGTAGGAATTGTTGTTTTTTTTTTAAAGCTGAATGGTCACTTGTCAGGTATATTGTACTGGGAGTCTTTTCTAAGGATGAGTCGAATTAGATGGCTTCCAGGGAGCCTTCCAACTCTGAAATCCTATTATTCTGATTCTGTAATGCTTCCTGTGGTTAATACTTTCTATTGTTCAGTACATGTGACTCAACTCACTAGGAGCCTCATTGTTCTGAATAACCAAAATTCTAAGTGGTTGAGGATAGTTAGAGAATTGATGACATAAAAATAAATATCTTAGATTCTCTGCATTGGGTAATAGACTGGGGAAGGGGGTGCATGTCTAGGGACCGATTGCTCACCATTGAGGACAGAGTTCAGGAATTCACTGGGGAGAGCTGACAAAGTGATCTATTTGGCCAGGTGGAGCTTTCAACTCCAAAGTCCTGGCTGCATGATCTGGTAACCTGAGCACCCTGTAATTTAGCACATAGCTCCAGTGAGGTATCTCGAGTTCAAATGCAGAAGTCCACGCTGGAGGGATCATGTCTATCCTCCCAGTCGTTCAAGGAAATCATAAATAAAGTCTAGAAAGGCAAGGAACCAGATGGCTTCTCTTGAAACCAGAGGCCACCGATATCCACAGGGACACATTTGAAGCCCCTACTAATCAATGCTGACAGGTGGCACTCACCTGCATTTAGTAGCGAGAAATAAATCATTCTTTTAAAAATGGAGGTAAAGTACTTCAAAGGAATCAAGAATCAGAAGAGAATTCCAACCCTCCACTAAATCCCAACAAAAGCCCACATCCAGCCTTTGGTGAGAGTCTTTAAGGACAAAGAACTCACTACCTGCTATGGCAGCCAGCCATCCCACATTTACTTAGCACTCATCTTTAATAAAGTTCTTTGTTATGTAGAGCAGAAACCTGTCTCTTTGCATCTTCCATCTATTGCTCTTTTTGCCACCCTCTGGATCAAAATGAGTGCAATTTCTCTTCATAGTGGAAAATCTTCAAAGATTTGAACGCAATTAAGCATGTCTTTCCTAAGTTTCTTCCAGTCTAAATTCCCTGAGTTCCTTTACCTAGTCCTTGTCTGGCAAGAATTCCATTCCCTTCATCATCCTAGTAAAAACTCCCTGTGGATAAGCTCCAACTTGTCAATGAAATTCCTAAAATATGGCCCCTGAACTGACCAGATGTGCTCTGACCAAGAAAGAGGATACTGAAAATATCCCTCCTCTCTTTTTAGACAATATGCCTCTCAAGAAAAGCACAAGCTTCCTTGGTCGGGATGTAACGCTGGTGACTAAAATTGAGCTTTCACTACATTAAAACTGGAGATCCTTTTTTACCAACCTAGAGTTTACCCATGTCTCCATGATATCAGACATAGAGGGTTGAATTTTAGACCTAACTGTAAGAGTTTATATCTATATGAATTGTATAAAGTTTTTTTATTATTAACATTTTTTATTTTTTATTGACAAAAATCTACTCTCTCTTTCCCATCCCCTATCCCAATAATAAACAATTCTCCATAACAACTATACATAATTAAGCAAAACAAATTCTTTCATTGTTTGTGTTCAAAAATATATCTCTCATTCTTCACTTTGAATCGATCATCTATCTGTCAAGAGATGCTTCCATATGAGTCCTCTGGAATCATGAATAGTCATATTGATTATAGTTCTTAAAACTTTCAAAACTGTCCATCTTTACAATGTTATTAGATAAATTATTCTCTTGGTTCTGCTCATTTCATTCTTCATCAGTTTATAAAACTCTTCAAGATCTTTTTTATAATATTTATAATAATATTTTATAATATCCTTGTATAGATTTGTCCCCTGTTCCTGCTCACTTCACTTTGCATATATGCCTTCCCAGAGTTCTCAGAAATCATCCCCTTATGGAGTCAAGAAGACAAATCCCTGAGCTCAAATTCAGCCTTAGACACATATTATCTGTATAATCTTGGGTAGTCATTCAACTCTGTTTGAAACAGTTCCCTCAACTGTCAAATGAGCCAGAGAAGAAAATGGTAAACCACTCTAGTATCTTGGTCAAGAAAATCCCAAGTGGAGTCACAAAACACAGCACATGACGAAAAATGACTGAACAACAACAAAAATACTCGAACACATTCATGCACAGCAACCTGTTTGTCCATTCTCCAATATACATATATACATGTATAAATATATACATGTATAAATATATACATATTTATTTGCAGTGCTTGGCACTTTTACTCAAATTGAACAAGTACTAAACTAAACTAAAAACTTCCCAATACATGTGGAAAAGCAGAAATAATTAACATATCTTTACTGAAAACATAATAGATTAAAAATGGTAATCACCTTTCAAGAAAGAATTTAAACTTAATTGAAGACTGAACAAGTGTATGCTAAAGAACTGTTGGCTCAAAGTCTAATTTGCAGAACCAATAGATCATATGATAAAAGAAAATGACACGAATGAAACAACATGCCCAAAACTTTGGGATGTCACTGAAGGATTCCTTAAGGGAAAAGTTATGTCAACAACAACAACAAAAAAAAATTCACTAGTAAAGAAAGAACTACATCAATGATTTGACCATGCAACTAACTAAAAAAAGCTTTAAAAAAACAATAAATCAAACAAGCCAATTTAACATAAAAATAGTTCTGAAAATCAGAAACATCTCCATCTGTAAAATGGGACCACCAATACTTTTACCACTTCCCTCAATGTTGATATGAATGAATAAGAGAAGCATTTATTAAGCACTTAATATGTGTAAAGCACCATTCTAAGCACTAAGTAGAAAAATAAGACAGTCCCTACTCTCAAAGAGTGTCCATTCTAATGAAGGAGACAATATTTATGGCACATTTCAGCTACAAATCAGATTGGAAAAGTTCTGTGATCCTTAAGGGATAGTTGCAAAGCAAATGGTACCTTTTGTTTTATAGCAAAATGGGTTGCTACCATGATATTGATTGGAGGAAAAGAATCTGGCTTTTATATATAAAACTTTTTTTTTATTTTCAAAACACATGCATAGATAGTTTTCAATATTGACCCTTGCAAAACCGTGTGTTCCAATTTTTTTTCTCTCTCTCCCCCTTTCTACCTACCCTCTCCCTTATATAGCAAGTAATTCAATATATGTTAAACATGTGCAATTCTCCTATACATATTTCTACAATTACCATAAGAAAAATCAGATCAAAAAATGAGAAAGAAAACAAAATGCAAACAAACAAAAAAAAAGTGAAAATGCTGTGTTGTGCTCCACACTCAGTTCCCACAGTCCTCTCTCTGGGTGCAGATGGCTCTCTCCATCACCAGCTTACTGGAACTAGCCGGAATCACCTCGCTATTGAAAAGAGCCACGTCCATCAGAATTGATCATAGTATAATCTTATTGCTGTAGAGAACCTGGCTTTGAATTCTGGCTCTGGCATTTATTAGCTGTGAAATCTTGAGCAAATCATTCAAGCTGTCCGAGCCTAGGTCTAAACTGGAAATAATCCTAGTGCAAGGGTAATAGTCAATTGAATCAATCAACAAGATTACCCCATCCCCACTTAAAGTAGGAGACAAAAAGCTACACACTAAGACCATTACCACATGAGAACACATCTTGATGATTCACTAGGTGAAAATGAGGCCTGAACTAACATTTCAACCAGGTGAAACAGGAGTCTGTTCAGATTGACTGGAGGACTCGGTCATGCACTGTGTGGCTTGCATTAAATCAAGTTCATTTGGGATGGAAACAGACTGAACACAATGAGGTAAGAAAGTTTCAAAATGATATAAAGATCTCAGTGAAAATGACCAGGGGAGCCCCAAAACTCTCTCTCATTCTCTCTCTATCGGACTTTGGGGGAATCCTTGGAGAGCTCTCCCCTGAGAGACCCACCCCAGGAATCGAGATAAAGCGGTTTCATTCTGTTATCTGGCTGGGACTAGTTGAGTCCAGGACCACTCCTACTTAGCCTGAGCTGGAGATTTCTATCCAACTCTATTGAGTTGGAGATTAGTCCAGAAACACTCATTCAATTCTAAGATTTCAACTCAAATTGCTCACAACCACCACCTAGAGCTGCCCATAAAACAAGCTTTCTTCAATCCAACTCCTCTTCCCTTGGCATAGCTATGCCTTCCCTTTGTCTCTCTCACACATTTCCCTAAAAGGACTTTTCCCCTATTTACCTCTCTATTAGCATTTCTCTGCTAGAGAATTTTTCTACCAGAAACTCTCTCTCTCTTTCTGCCAGGACTTCTCTGCTAGATCTTTACTTCTCCACCTGCCACCAAGGAAGTCAGCCAGCAAAAGCTGACTTCTCAGTTCTAATAATAAACATCTTTTGCCACTTTAACTTTTAGGGTTCATAAATTCATTTATGAAGGATCTGTGCAGACCAGAAGGGAGTTCCCATGACTCCCTGCTCTGTGCCGAACCTCATTTTAAAAAGATATAATAATTAAGGCAAATTCCATAATTATTTTCCCTTCCCCTCCCCACAGAGAAGAGGAAAGGACTTCGAGAAAACTAACCAAAATGAGTTACTCATTTGTTCTCTAAGCTTGAATCCACTTTGCCCTGAGCTCCATCTATATACACTCATGGGAGAATGTGTCGGGCATTGGAGAGAGATGTTTTGTACCCCAATACCAACAATGTCATTCTGTTAAATACCCAATTCTTAAAGCTAACTAAGCTTGCCTACCTTGTTGATATCAACTAATAATCTTGAAGAGAATCACATGGTGGAGCTCTTAAAAGCTACCCCTAGACTTTGGAAGGAGATAATCTCGAGATCCAGCCTGCCTATACAAGTGGATACTGGAAGAGTAGCCTCAGAATATGGGGACAAGAGTGCAAATCTGTTGGAGAAATATAAATTGTTATTGTTATTCCCACTTTAGCCTGTCGCTTCCCTTTGTGAGGATCAACTCTTCACTTTTAGAGAGAGAGGTTAGCCTGGCTCTTTTGATCTCACTGAACGACATCTGTATTTGTCCCTTTGCCACGTCTCATATCACAGCATCCTAAATCTAGCCCTGGAAAGGACCTCAAAGATCAACTAGTCCAGCCCTCTCATTTTATAAAATTAAGCAACTGACCTGAGATCATACCATTAGGGCTTAATAGAAGCAGAGTTTAGCTTTAACACAGAGATCTCAGCTATCCCAAGGAGCTGTTCCCCCGGACTGAAGGAGAGGTTGATTAACTAAATGGAGATGAAAATCTTCTCAGGAAACATGCCCTCAGGAAAAGCCACCTATTACAGGATAGGGCCAAGAGCCCTTGGGGGTCATCCCTGAAAGGGTAGAATCCATAGACTAGCGGGGTGACCTTCTGCCTTCTTCCCCAGGAGCTATAGAAAGGCTGTTTCCATTCTTCTTGTCCCTCCCTCTCCCAAATCCACCCCCCCATGTGAGAGATAGCTTTTAGCCAGAATACATTTGAATGGTAAAATAATTTATGCCTAATTAGGGTGCTGGTTTTAAAATTAGAAGTTCAAATGCATAATCACACGGACTGTTTAATCTTATTGTCTTGCCTCTCAGGAGCTGCTGGGTATTTTCTCATTCTTTTCTGATTTCTGAGATGCTGAGCCAGTCTCTTAACCTCACTCTACTTCCCCCCCCCTCCATTCTATTCCATGCAGGAGAATCTTTCAAAAGTACAGCTCTCATTATATCTCATCCTCCTCAAAAGCCTGAGGGGCAGCTGGGTAGCATAGAGGATAAGGGATCAGACCTGAATACGTCATTCAGAGTTCAAATCCAACTTCAGACATTTACTAGTAGTGTGACCCTAGGCAAGTCACCTTGCCTCAGTTTTGCCTGGGTTTTCTCAGCTGTTAAATGAGTTGGAGAAGGAAATGGCAAACGACTCCAATATCTCTACCAAGAAAACCCCAAATGGGGTCATGAAGCGTTGGGCAAGACTGAAACCATTAAGCATTCCAAAGCCCACAATGGCTTCCCATTGTCTAAAAATACAACACAAATTCTGTAGACTGATATTTGAGGATCTCCATGATCTGGCCACAACCAACATTTTCCAAAATTATTTTCTACTCCTCCCCAACACAAATTCACCATTTCCACCAAATTATCCTATTTTCCAACTCTAAAAATATTCTTGTTTCCTATCTTTACAACTTTGCTCCTTCTTCTTCATATGAAATGCCTCTCCTTCCCATTTCCATTTCTTCATCAATAGAATATGAATTCTTTGAAAGTAGAACGATTTCTTAGCACCTAATAATAGAAGTTGAAAATGCTTATTAATTAACTAATTGATGTTTGCTCATCAGAATTTCACCCCTCATTTAAGTCCCAGATTAGATGCCCCTTCTTCCAGAACCCAGTCCCTCTCTACTCCAGCTAAGAATGCCCTTCCGTCTCCTGGAGACTCCACAAGCCTATCCTATTAGAAACAGCATTCATATACATGTGTGAATAAACATATGTGTGTGTGCCTACATTGTAATGAGTTGTGTACTAATTTAGCTCCTCAACTACACTGTGAGCCCATGAGAACAAATACTAGGTCCTCCACTTTCTTTGTACTATCAAAGCCTGACTTGGTGAGTTCAATGTGGCAGGAATTCTTGGTTTCACGCAATTTGTAATTGTATCACTGTAGGAAGCTGCCAATGAGGAAACTCCCCCTGCCAATGCAGATTAGCACCTTGTCTTCAATTTGTAGTCTGAGAGAGTTGCCTTTTCTGACTCTGAGACCAATTATTTGCTGCAGCATGCTACTTTCAAAGGAAATTCAGTGTATAGACAATGACTGAGTAACATATAGAAAGAGCTTTGGATTTGGAATCAGGCAAAATAGGTTTAAAAGTCATCCTTGACAATTTAGTGTCTGTCTATTCACGAGTCATTTAAACTGTCAAAGTTTCATCATCTGTAAAATGGGCACAAATTGCACTGTGCTTCTTATGAAGCAGCATACTGTACTGAATAAAGAGCTAGCCAGGAAGGTCGAGTTTAAGTCCCAGATAGGAAAGAAAGGGGAAAAAATATGGGGTGCATTTCACCAGCTTAGAAAGATTGAGGCATGTAAATGATAGGACTAATGTCACTTTTTCCTGAGCCCAATGAAAAGTGGAAGTTCATGTATCAATAGGGAGAAAAAAAAGGATTTTAGTCCCTTCCAGCTTTACAATTCTCTCTTATAACTGAGGCAGCCTGTTCTGTTGGATAGGACACTGGCCTTGGAAGCGGGAAGACCTGAATTCAAATGCTCAGCTCAACAAATGACTCTGAACAAGTCATTTAATTTTTATCTGCCTCAGTTTCCTCATCTATTTGGGAGAGTACATGTGGGGATCACTGAGGTCCTTTCCACTTCTAAATTTAATCCTATAAAGTAGATCCTGATGATTGTATCTTCACATATCCATATTTGAGGACTTAACTTTCTCCTAATAGAGAAAAAAAATGAATCTCTAAGAAGTCATAGATTAAAAACTAGAAAGGACCTTAGAGATGATCCAGTCCAACATCCTCTTTTTACAGAGAAGGAAACTGAGGCACATGGAGATTAAGTACTTATCCAGTATCAGACACAAGATTTAAAATCCAGGTCCTTTAGATTTCAGAACCGCTGCTTTATCCACTATATGACATTATCTTCAGGCTAGCCAGCAAACTTTATATAACCCTGCCATTGAAGCCTTTGTAAGCCAAGAGGGTTAGGCAAATGGCAACCATCATCATCACTGGAGGGCTCCACAAGTTACTCCTGGATCACTCAAGGTTTCTCTGCAAATGCTTCCTCCTTTGCCCAGAGCTTCACCCACTTATACTGTACCAAGATCCACAATATAGAAAAGGAGCCCTGGAAGCCCCTTGTGTGGAGCAGATTTGCTCAAAACCTTTTCACCTTTATTCTATCTGACTTGTCTCATGGAGGTAATAAAAAGTAGGAACTAAAGATCACCTAGCGTCTACTCCCAGTGACATATGCAGAGTTGTAAGTAATGACTTTGACCATCATCTTATCATCATTGTCATTACCAATTAAACCGATGTCAATCAAGAAACGTTTAATCTGTCTCGGTTTCCTCAAATATAAGATGGAGACAATAGTAGCACCTGCTTCCCATGGTTGTTGAAGGATCATATCTACAATCTAATGGATGTGACAACTTGTATTGATCAATAAGCATTTATTAAAAATAACAAAAGAGGAGAAGGAACTTATGGAAATTAAATTAATGAATGAATTTAGAAAAGAGACAAAGTAATGTCATGACATGGAGGGAAAGGGATTTCCAGGAAAGACACATAGTGATATGTCTAAATAAATGTCAGATTTTTAAAAATAAGGTTGAGACAGAGATCTTACATATGTGAATGTGGAGGAGTGTCACCAGTGCTGAGTTTGGAATCAAGAGAAACGTGCCCTGGTATCCTGCCCTGCCTCTTACTAGTTGTATTATGATGGGCATCATTTTAATTCCCTGAACCTTGGGTTTCACATCTTCAAAATGGGTTTAAGAATCTGGGAGGACGTATTTCATTGGGTTATTTGAGGATCAACCCATTATTGTGAGTGTAACACGCTTTACAAACTATCAGCAGTCATTAGGATTGTTTTTATTCTTACTCTTCTCTCATATTCAGTGGAGTTCAGGCCAACATCCTGGGATAAGTCAATAGCCTGGTATTCCTCTTTGATGTTTAAAGTCCACTGGGCTCTCCTGCTGATAGATTAAAATGGCAACTTTGGGCAGCTGAATCAGCACTTTGGCATGAAAGTTCATCAACTGTACTCTCTGCAAGAATCCCACACCCTTGGCAGACGGGACAAAGTAAAATGGAGTGAAGCCTGTTCCCATGTGGTTTTAACTTTTATTTGCCTCCTTGTTTTGAAATCATTACTTTACTTTGTAGAGGATACTCCTCTTAACTATTGTTAAAGAGATTTGAAACATCTAATATAAAATATACCAAAATAACATAAATATAAAATACAAAAAAAATTTAACCCTTAGATAGCATTTTAAAGTTTGAATATAACATCTCTTTTTATTCTTACAACAATCCTGGGAGGCAGATGATCTCTATTTTACAACTAAGAAAACAGAGGCAAAGATGAAGTGACTTGTTCAAGGCCACACAGCTCATTAAGTGTCTAAGGCAGGATTCAAACTTGGATCAACTCTACTCAACTCCCAGCTGTGCCGCCACCTAGCTGCCAAAGTTAAATGGAGACACGATCTGTAATCTCTAAACCTTAATGAAGCGCCAATTATGTGCCAGGACTTGTAAACAGAGGACAAATCAGAGCATCCTCACCCTCAAGGACCTCACATACTTAGAGGAAAGACAACATCTATAAAATGTAAACATTTACAGGATAAAAACCAAAAGTAATAGGAAGCATTTGAGGAGGGAAGTAGGAAGAGTGTCAGAAGGTCCACTCATCAAGAAGGGCTTCAAGAGAAGGGGATATTTGAGTTCATGAAGGAAACAAGAAATTCTCTGAGGCAGAGGTGAGAAGGCACAGCACGTCAGGTGTGAGTAAAGGCCAGTGCAAAGTCACAGAGATGGTAGATGGAGTGTTTTGTGTAAATATAGAAGAAGACAGTTTAGTGGAACATGGAGAGCAAGAAAGTGGAAAATGTACGATGAAGCTGGAAAATCTGATTGTGGACAAATTGTAAAGGATTTTGAAAGTCAGCAGAATTTATTTTGATTGTAGAAGCAATGAAAAGTTACTGCAGTTTGCATAGAAGAGTTATCACCATTTTTGTGTTTAAGGAAGATGTTTCCAGTGGGGAAAAAATATTGAATTTGGAGCCTGAGAATCTGAATTCAGATCTCATATCTGTTAGGTATTTCTGTGTGACCTTGAGCAAGGTACCTAATGTCTCTCCATCTTGATTTCCTCATCTTTACAATGAGGAAGTTGACCATATGACCTTGAAATCCTGCAGTCCCGAGAGTCCTTTGAAGAACCCTGTGATATAGGCCTATCCCCTTCACACTGGCCACCAAGAGAAGAGCTGAGAAAGGTGTTTGTCCCACAGCAGATAGCAGGAACAGAACAAGAAAGGAGAGGAAGTCACAATGATGAAAAGACCCAATGCAGAAATCAAGATATTCATGTTGCCTTAAATATAATTTGTGTTAGTTACATTTCAATCCCTAATTTATACATAACGTGGTTGACAAAGAATTACATTATAACAAAATTAGCTGGCGTGATTAGCCCAGCGTATGTGCTGCTGATTAATACCAAACCGAGAGCTCAGTAATTAAGATCTGTGAGCTCTGTATTTGGAGGCTTTTGTCTTCTTTATTATCTGCTTAACGAGGGTTCCAAGCTTACCTCCCTTCTGATTTGGCATTGGAGAGCAGTCTCGATTAATTCCCATTTATTCCTTTAAATTACCTTATTTTGCTTTTTGATATTTTGCTGAAGGTACTACAAGATCCACATGGGGAACTTTTCTTTCTCCCCTAATCAAATCAACCTCTCCTCCTAACTTCCCTGTTTCTGTCAAGGGCACTGCCACCCTTCCAGTGGCCCAGATTTACACCCTCGCATCCATCTTCAATCCCTCCATCTCGCTCACCTGGTATAGCTGATCAGTCGCCACATCTCGTCAATCCAATTTCCACATTGTATTTCCCAGTGACTTTGCACTGGCCTTTACTCACACCTGACGTGCTGTGCCTTCTCATCTCTGCCTCAGAGAATTTCTTGTTTCCTCTTCTCTCCTCTTACAAGGACCACAAATCCACCGACTTAGTTGGGAAGAAAGTGTTTCTTCTTTCCAACTCCCTTTGTAAGCCTTCCTCTGCACATCTGTTCAATTGATAACCCTAAAACATAGATCTTATCACTTTCCCACTCTAATATTTCCAGATGATCCTTCTTTACTTGAGGACAAATTGCAAAATTCTTGGTCTGGCACTTACAGCCCTTTACAATGTAGTTCTCACCCATCTTTCCAGTCTTCCCTCATGCTACTACAGTGAGAGACATACTAAGTCTATCTCTTGTGAGAATGTACGGCAGATTTAGTTGATGGAATCCCCACATATCTGGGCAAGAGCCTGCTCTCAGAAAGGTATAATGACATCTAATGGAATGACCTTGCACCCCAATGGTACAGGGAACATGGGAAATAATTGTTTCGAGTCTGTTTTAGATGTTTAAAAGAAGAGCCTTTTGATTGATAGTTGAGTTGGAAGTGAGAACAATTACAATAGGTACTAACTGGAAGATTCCCTTCTTCTTTGTCCTTCCTGGCTGCATTAAGTGCACCTGAGCCACCACCATGTGGTCCATGAGTGTATGACCCTACTGATGTTGCTTTCTCTTCTCCAGCTATTCTTTGCCACTTTTAGGTAGGTGTTATCTAGTAAAGCTGCAGCCTTATGAGTTTCCAAAGACCAGGACAGTCAGCTGCCGGACAGCTGGAAGCTAGAGCCTGTGCCAAATTTTAGGGACAGCCAAACCCAATGAGGAGTAAAGACTCAAGTAATCTGCATGACCACCCAGCATCAAAGTAGGTCAGAAGCAGCCAGGAGGGAGAAAGTAACTGATGTGCTGCTATACCACGTTGGGAAATGAACTTGGTGGGGTGAATGCTTTATTTAAAAAAATTAATACAAATTTGAGCACACTTCCCAAAGACCACTAGGGCAGAAGGTGATCCTGATTGTTAGTCTGAAAGAATGCTCTGTAACTTCTGTTCTTGCTCTATCTTCTCAGAAAATGTTTATTCATAAAAACTAATTGATGTTAATTGGTTAAATTATAATGGATCACGAATCACTGGAGTATATCAATGAAATAATAATGATAGCTAGCAATTATTAGTCTTCTAAGATTGGAAAAACACTTTCTATATATCATGATGTTTGATTTAAACAAGCCTCTGAAATAGGTGATCTTATTATTCCCAATTTATAGGAGGTACTAACTACAACTGGTGGTTAACACCGGGAAGAACTCATAAGAATAGAGATCACAGCTAATGGCATTAGAGAAGCATCACCCCAACTCCTTGAGGGCACTTCTAAAGCCCTTACAAGGAGATCCTTAAAGACATGACTTAACATGTGGGAACTGAGATAAGGAGCCCCAGAAATTAGAGTGGCTCCATTGTAGCGCTTCTCCTTGCATTGATCCTTATGGATGCACCAGCCTAGCCATGCACGCTGATTCATGTTCCATTTCAGTGTTTTGCACAGGCTGTCAAGAATATTCACACACACACACACACACACACACACACACACACACACCTCTAAGACTCCTTAGCCTCTAATATAATAAAAGTAACAATTCTGCCTAAATCGGTCTACTTGTTCAACACCATACCAATCCAACTGCCAAAACATTATTTTATAGAACTAGAAAAAAATAACAAAATTTATCTGGAAGAACAAAAGGTCAAGAATATCAAGAGAATTAATGAAAAAACAACAACAATAAAGGATGATGGCTTAGTAGAACCAAACCTAAAACTATATTATAAAGCAGCAGTCATCAAAACCATTTGATACTGGCTAAGAAACAGAGTGGTAGACCAGTGGGATAGATTAACTACACCTGACACAATAATCAAGGCCTATAGCAATCAGTATGTGATAAACCCCCAAACTCCAGGTTCTGGAATAAGAACTTACTATTTGACAAAAATAGCTGGAAAAACTGGAAAATACTATGTCACAAACTAAGCATAGAGTCTCATCTCATACCGCATATCAAATTAAGGTCAAAATGAATACATGATTTGGGCATAAAGAGTGATACCATAAGCAAATTAGGAGAACAAGGGATAATTTACCTATCAGATCTTTGGAGAATGGAGGAATTTATGACCAAAGAACTAGAGAACATTATGAAAGATAAAAATGGACAACTTTGATTACATTAAACTAAAAAGTTTTTGCACAAACAAAACCAACAGAAACAAAGCTGAGAAAAAAATCTTTACAGCTAGTACTTCTGATAAATGTCTCATTTCTAAAGTATATTAAGAACTGTGTCAAAGTTATAAGAATACAAGTCATTACCCAATTGATAAATGGTTAAAGGATATGAATTCTATTACCCAAGTAGAACAGAAACTCCTAGAAGGGAAGAAAATTTTTTTGTGTGTATCTGTGTTTCCCCATCACTTAACATAGTTGCAAGAGATCCTTTTTGAAAATTCCCAAATGACATGGAGTTGAGCCAAAGGGAAAAGAGATGTTCCACACTTTGGCTCTAAAAATCTGTGTCTCATTATTGCCCAGATATAGTGGAAAACAGCATAATCAACTCCAACTCAGGTTTGGGAATAGAGCCAGCAAGGCTGTAGCAGAGAAAGGAAGGAAGGAAGAGTTGAGAGAAAGCACTGGAAAGGATTGGGAAAGTCTTGCCTATTGATCACTTCTTACCTTGGATACCTCTGGTGTGAGGGGCTACTGATCCCTTTTTACGGCTGTTCACCCACCTGTGGTGTCCACCTTTCATCCAGCTATCACGTGGCTCCAAGAAGGTGTATCATGTGTGGTGGCCGCATCCTGATAAAAATCAGACGGGCTAAACCAGGTTGAAGATAATTAATCCATCAGTGAGTTAGGAAATGTCTACCTCAAGCATGTTAAAATGGACTGATGAGAACACTTTGTTCCAAGAGTCATGAAGATGGCTGAAGCAAGTGCTGTGTGCTGAGAGCTTGGTCAGACATTAAAGACAGCAGGCTCATCCACTGCATCCTAGGCTATCACCAGTCATCCTGACTTTTTTTTTGCCATTGGACTTGTATGTCTCTAAAAAAGAAAGTGAGCCTGACAACTTTGTGCAACTCTGTCTTACTTAAATCCAATTCATGTGCAAGTCAAGATATCACCCATGATATTGATGATCCTCTTTAGAAACAAAGGATCAGCAACAGCACTTTGGATAGCTCATTACAGCCCAAATGGGATACTTGCAGTGAGTTGCATCTACCTCATAGAGCTGGGATGGAAAGGACTTTTCCATACTCTTGGGGAGTGATGAAAAGAGCACCTCAGACTTACATTCAATCTGGGCTCTGACACTAACTAACTATGTGACCTTAGATATTTCAGATTAATGTTCCTAAGACTACAATTCATAATTGGATGTCATAAGCCCGGACTAATTTGCCTGGCTTAGCAGACAATTATCAGACTCACATGAGATCATGTAAACGAAGCACTTGGTAACAGTAAAACATGGCACCGTGGCTTCTTCTCCATGGAATTTTGTGTCCTCAGCACCTAAGACTCAGGAAGCTCTTAAACACTTATTGACTTGAAGGGAGTTGATCTCATCCCAATCTCCAAAGTATCCCAGCTTGGCCCAGTTCCTTAAGATTCACATGTATTGAAAACCCCAGTGACTGTCTATTTTCAGTTGTTGGTTATCTCCAGAGAGCAATGATCTAGTCTGGCATTCTCTGGATCTGTCCCAGCCACACTCTCAAACTCAGCTGTAAGACCCAGAAACACAGGCACATAATGTAGTAAGCTCTATTCCCTGTGACCTCCCATCTTCTAAAATTATGGGTAAATATAAAAGAATTATCCTTTGGTTTTTAATAATATGTTCTTCCATTTTTTAATGTGGAAAACTCATGGTGTTGAAATTCCCTTTAATTTTTCTATAATTTCATCTTAGCCCTGGACATGCTAATATGATAAGTGATCTGCCTTGAGCCACCCTAGGGTGCTGAGTGATCTGCCTCAAGTCATCCCACTAGCCAGTCATTGTCAGGTACAGAACTTGAACCTGGGTCCTTCTGACGCTAAGGCCTATCATCTAGGTACTCTAGCTCATATAATAATATGCCATAATTGTTTGCTAAATGTTTGTTAAATTACTGTTTGGTTGGATAGAGAGGTTGCGCTCTAAACTTAAAAACTGATGTTGTCAGAGTGATTGAATAAGGCAGTTGTCAGCTGTGTAAGCTAGCCAAAGCTGTCCACACAGAGAGCTGGAAATGTCCCCGCTGCTCAAAAGCTTCCAAACAGGATCTTGTACAAGTCTTCAAGGTAACCAAGCCTTTCAGTCACAAGGCAAGAGATTTCCCAAGTGCCTCCTTGCCCTTTTGTGCTCTCCTCCCAGAAGCCCCCGCCTTGGTGAGACCTCCTCATTGGGCATGACCAAAACCAAACAAATATACCTCTCTCACCTTGGGAGAGCTACTTCTCGGGGCAGGGCGGGACTCGTGGCTCCCTCTCCACTTATGGTAATCGGTAATCAGAGCCGAGTTGATCCTATTTATAACACCCTTTCTCCCCCCACCACACTCTCTCAGTGACAGCTGCTGGCTTTGGACTCGATTGAGAAGAATATTCTGCTGCAGTCTAACTTGCTAAAAATGTCCAGCTCGGACTGTCTTCCTGACTACCCGCTCAACTCCGATCTGGTGAAGAGATTAAAGTCCTCCCTGGAAGCCAGGGATGAGAAGGCAGTGCTGGATTTGATCTGTACTGAAGTGAAGCATGTGAATGCTATTATTGAACTAGCCAATGATGACTGGATGAAAGAGCCCGATGAGCCTCTGCACCCCTTGGTTCTAGTAGGTAACTGGAATGAATGGGCTGTGTTTGAAAGCATGAAATGGCAAGCATGGCAGGGGCCGGCTGGCTATCACATCGGGCTCCCAATGGGTGACAATGTCCAGGACAGAAAGGAGAAAGGCAGGTGACTGAGGGAAGGAGAATGTGTGTCACTTGGATACCTAAGTGTCTTTTAACAGGAAGTCGGCTCATCCCAAACAAACCTCCGAGCTGGCCCCTTCCTTTGCTCCCTCTCGCAACTACTTTGCTGGATTCTTAAAGACGTGAGCTAGACAAGTCTTGTCCCTTCTGTTCAGCGCTCAGAAAAATCACACAATAAACGTCTTGATGATGCCCTTGAAATGTTCTTTGCCCTTTTCTCTATTGTGTTCTCTATTGTATAAAAGACTATCTCTGGTAATGAAGAAGATGCATTTCCAGCAACATACTAGGTTTTTAGAAAGTTAGCAGCAGGAGAATCAAAGCAGGGACAAATTGGTGTAAGTACTGGATTTACAGTCTGTGGACCTGGGTTTGGATCCTGACTGTCACTATCTATGTGATGCTGGACTTAACCTTTCTGAGTTTTGGTTTTCTCCTCTGGGAAATAAGAAAGTTGAACTAGGTGATCTCTGAAGTTCTTCCGGTTCTAAAGCCAGATCCTATTTTCCTGATGCATTTCAGGATATGAACTTACTCCCACTGACCTTCAGTTTCAAAAGATAAGGAACATTTTGGCCATAGGCAACTCAAAAAGGCATGTATAAGTGGAGGGCTGGCAATGTGTTTATGGAGGGAGTGGCCACTCCAACAAAATCCTTGAAAATCCTGGTTTTGATGTGTAGTGTCTCTCCCTGGGCCACTTTGAAAAACTATCAAAAACAGAGTGAGACTTCACTACAAAGCCCTGGGCTCCTTCTCTTGAAGGAATAAAGGGGAAAACAAGAAGGCCATCTGTAATCTGGCCCTCTTCATTCATACCTTCTGTAGGCATTATGCTATGGGTGCTGGGAATACAAAGAAGGAAGAGTCCCAGCCTTTAAGGAACTTACATTGCATTGGAAGAGACAGCATGAACTTAAAGTGAGAACATACAAAACAAATACGAGATAATATTGGGAGTGGCAGAGAGGGAAGCACTCCTAGTGCTGCTCCAGCTCTCCAGCTATAATCTCATTGATTTGTAATCTCACCAAGGAGGCAGAGGAGCATCCTTCCCATGTGACTCTTGTGCATGACCTCCCATGAATTCATCACCAATCAATGTAATAGGGCCCTGCCTTTCAAGGATACTGATAGAGCTTGGGTCTGTCCATTGATTAGCCTTCACTCCTATAACCAACTCTTCTTCTCTTCTAGTCATGCAATTCTTTGATGACATTTTGTCTGGGTGATTCCCTGCTTGAAGTGTGATCCATATTTCCATCACCTTTTGGGTAAACCTCTATTTCAGTCCTTTGGAGCCTGTATCACTCTATTATCCAGTCATGCAACATTACCAGAAGCTTATGAGTTTTACGCTCTTTGTCTCAGAAAGAAAGTTGAAGGGGGCATTAAAAACATTACCCCATTTCCCAAGCCAACCAGCTTCCTTTCTTCTGTAAAATTCTTAGCCTAACTCATTTTCTATTTGCAGAATCTGTCCAAGTTACAGCCACAGATGCACCAGTTCAATGAGTTTTATGTATGACTGTGTATGGAAAATTAGTGTTTTCTTTTCTGATTCTACATTGTGGTAGTGTACAAATGAGGTGGTGCTGTGAAGCTGGAGGTATTAGGTAGGACTCATTGGTAAAGAAGAATTCTAATAATTGCTTATGGACTCGTTGGAGATCTGCATTTTCTATGAAGTGGAATAAAGGCTGTCCTATATCTAATACACACCGTTGCATTGAGTACTTGAATATGCAGGTTCTGAAGATCCTTTTATACACGTGTGCAGAGACCTCAATTTGTGCTATAATAATCTATAATAGTCAAGTTATATTCTGAGATTTCCCAGAAACTACTTTGGAGGGGAATATCAGTAAGAGAGATGATTTGCACTCTTCCTTTGACTCCTGATGACAGGACATGTTTCATATTAAGTTCAGATGTTAAAAAACAGGATCACAGTTTATATGTCTATTGTTCTAATGGATATATCACTATATATGTGTATATGTAGGTATGTTTCTTCTGTATCTGAATGCCTATGTCTGAGTTTCTACAGTCTTAGACCATGAACTATAAAAATGACAGTGACTAAATATGGATGAAACTTCTTGTAGAGCATGTGGTACAATATTATGCTCCCCTGGGTACCGTGAACAGTTAATTGTTATTTAGTTGTGATCCCATTTGGGTTTTCTTAGCAAAGATACAGTAATACCCTTTCTTTTGGGGATGGGATTCATAAGACAAACAAAAATCAAGTCTGTGAAAACCAAGAGGACATCATTAGTTAGAAACAAATAGTGAGCAGAAATTTCCCAGCCAGAATAATACAGATCATTGGTTAAAGGCTTCAAGATATCCCGAGGCCTCTATGCTATAGTCTTTCCTTAGAGATCTTATTTATATGATTTTTGCTGCTGCCTCTTTATAACTGAATTTCAAATCCATGTCTTAGACATGCTTTTCCAAACTCAGACCCATGTTCCCTACTGGCCACCAGAAATTTATATCATATGCTCTTTTGTCCCAAGGAATCCAATAAATTCAAAACTTAACTTACCTTCATTGTCCCAAGATGAGCTTTACCTCTGCATCTTCTCGATCTCAGCGAATTCTCCCATATACAATCACTTATCCTTTCTAAACCTCAATTTCCTATAAAAAGGAGATGATAATATTATACTACCTACCTTGAAGGCTTATTATGAGGCAAGTGCTTTGTAAACCCCGAAGCCCCATAGGAATAGGAAGGTTTATTATTGTTGTTGTTATTCTTGCCCCTCAAAGAAATGTTTATTTCTACATTTTGGTTCATTCAAGTTTATATTTCTAGGTTGAGGATAGTCCATTGTTTTCTTTTTTTTTCTTGGAATAATGGGAGCCAGAAGAAAATCCCAGAAGAGAAGAGGAAGATGGGATTAGGCCATTCCCTTCCCCCCACCACATACTCCCTAATCAGAGGACGTATGAGACAACTGATTACTAATTGCCATTATTAAGGGTGTCAGCATTCCATGATTTCATGGCTGATCTGTTATAAGAAAGTCAAGATGGCACTTGAATTTCTGATTGAAATAGGAAACGGGGTGCTTGAAGTTGTGTTTGGAGTCACTGGACCTACATACCTAGAAGCAAGTGAAGATATGATGATGGAAGCTTTTTATTAAAAATTTTCTCAACTGCCAGGAGAATGAGAGAGGAGAGGCTTATAATTACACACACACACACACACACACACACACACACACACACACACTCACCTTCTCATTTCAAACTATAGGGCAAAAGAGTAATGATGATGCAATGAAATGACCTTTGATTCTAGAGGCAGAAGATCCAGCTTGAAATCCTGCCTCCACCACTGACCTTGGGCAAGTCATTTAATTCCCCTGAACCTCAGTTTTCTCATCTGAAAAGTAAGAAGCTTAAACTAGATGATCTCTGCTCTATTCTACCTCCAAATCTATGACCAATTAGCCACTACAACCTTGGGTTCTGACCCTGACCCTGGCCCCAGGTTGTAATTGGTAAACTATCACCTTCTCTTACCAGACCCAGGCATTCCCTTCCAGCTCATCTCTACAACTCTCCATCACCCCCTGCTGCCCACCCTCTTTCCCAAATCCCCTTGCTGTACTCCCTGAAAGCTGATGCTTCTATTATCTTGTTTTTATTTGTACACACACACACACACACACACTTAGCATGTGCCTAACAAATAGTAAATGTGTAACTAATGTTTTTCTATCTTCGTATCAAGTGAGGAGATTGAAATAGACAATTCCCAGAACTCCTCTAGCTCTTAATCCAGGAGCCTATGATTTAATTTGTCCTCAGTTTCCTTACCTTAAATGAGGACATTTAAGTAGATATTACTAAGATTTCTTTAAGGTCTTATATATAAGCCCCTCTAAGACACAGTAGGGGAGAATGGAAGAGCACTGGATCTGGCATTCAGATGTCTGCATTCAAATCTTCTTCTAAGCACTCAATGAGGTGGGTGACTACTCAGAGCCCCCACTTGCTAATCTGTAAAATGGGGATAATAATGCTTGTACCGTCTCCTTTGCAGAGCTATTGGGTGGAAAGTTCTTTATAACTCTAAGAATACAATAGAAAAGGGAGTTGTTAATATTAACCAGATAAGATTCCTCACTTACACCTCCCAAATGTAGGAGGAGAATGGAATAATTATCCACTAGCTACACCTGAGACATGTAGCAGCATCTTGGGCAGGCATAGTAAGAGTAGGGTTGAGTAGGATTGGTAAGGAATCATACCCTGTGGCTCTATGAAGTTTAAAGCTAACAAGGGGAAGGAAGATCCCCTAGGATGAGTGAAAGGTAAAGGATAAGAAGGAAAAGGACAGGAAAAAAGCAGTAGTTCCCTCAAAATTTTCTGGGGCAAAGCCCAAATTACTCTGTCTTAGTTGCAGCTCTAGCAGTAACCAATGCTTCCTTTAGGACCCATGTGGCAAACCTTTCAAAATCTCCTAGTGAGTTTTACAGGGCATACCATATAAGAGTGTTGGAAAGAGCCCTGAACAAAGAGTCAAGAGAGACACTTACTGATTATGTAGCCAAGAAAAGTCCATTTCTCCTTTCTGAGCCTCAGTTTCCTCATTTTTAATGAAGGGGCAAGAGTTGCAAAATGAGTGTCACAGAAATATTGTGGGAAAGTGGATTGTGTGCCTTAAAGCCCAGTGGCAATGAATGCAGTTAAATTATGTAGGGCTGTAAACTCCCTGAGGACAAGCACTGTACATTTTTGGCCCGAGGGCCTAGCACTAGGTAAACACTAAGAAAGTATTTATTGAGTCCTTGCAAGGGTGAAAGTGCTTAGTGAAGGATGGGGTTGAGCTGGATGAGAAAGTTCAGTGACTCCTTTTTTTTTTTTCACTAGAATTCCTGCAAACAGGTTTTTAATGGGGAAAAGCCCAATTAGTAACATCCACCCTCCCGTCGCCATCTTGTAGAACCCTGATCACCTTCTGAACACCTCCCAGGTGCCAGCTCCCATACAGGGTCTTTCCTGATCCCTCCACTTGTACAACTTTCTCCTTCTTGGAATTACTTTGTACGCCTTTAGTTATACTTTGCATTTATTCACTTGTGTACATATATGTGTCTCTCCTATCAGTTGTTTGAAGCTGGGATTTCCCTTCTGTCTTTATTCCCCAAAAGGTGACACATCTCCTGAAACAGAGTGAGTGACAGGCTCATCAGTCTAAATCTAGAAGGGCCATGGAGTCCAGTCCCTACCCCCTGTACAAATTTAGGGCAGACAGGGCAAAGGCAGGGAAGTGACTGCTCAGGCTCACACAGGAAGGAGGCATCAGGAGTGGAAGGTGAACACAGTTCCTCTGATTGCAGAACCCACCTTACCAGTGCTTAAAAAAGTTTGCTCATTTGAATCAATCAAACTATACTTTAGTGCCATAAAGTAGTAATAGTAGACCCTTAGCTTATCAGAGTCCTAAGTTCCACAGCTTTTACACTTGGGCTCCCACTGTTTACTGCCACTACTGGCCAGGACCGTTAAATCTTGAGTTCATCCATCCATCCATACAGTCATTAGGCAAGGGCCAACACTAAGACCTGTTGGAGGGAGAAGAATGAGTAACACAGTGCACAGCTTCAAGGACCTTACAAGCGAGTCTAGGTTGAGGCTCAGTGAGGTGTGGCTATAAAATTCATATAGGCATGTTCGAGGCAAGATCCATCTGTCTAAGAGTTCAGGGCTGGCCTTCTGCTAATAGTATTCAAGGTCTTATTATTGTTATACAGTAATTTCTGTCATGTTCCACTCTTTGTGATCCCATTTGGGGTTCTCTTGGTAAAGATATTGGAATGACTCGCCATTTGCTTCTCCAGTTCATTTTACAAATGAGGAAACTGAGGCAAACGGATGAGTGATGTGCCCATAGTAAATGTTTGAGGTCATATTTGAACCCCAAATCTACATGAAACAATTACCAGTCACAATTCCAGAGGACTCAGGAGGAAATGTTACCCACCTCCTGGGACAGGGGAGAAACTCAGAGATATGATCATTGTTTACTTAGAGGAAAAAGAGAAAAGGGCCAGGGAAAGAACCCTGAGAAATATTTGCATGTATGGGGTGGGAGGTGGATAATGATTTGCAAGAAAACATTGAGAAAGAGCCTTTGGACAGGTAGGAGAAGAAGCAAGAGATGCAAAAGTGACCAGAAGAGCCAGCAGAGCCAGAATTCAAAGCCAATACATGATCCATGGCATCCAAACATGTAAAGAGAACCAAGCAGATGAAGACTAAGGCAGGCCATGGAACTTGGTTCCTTATGAGATGGCTGGTAACCCTGGACATCCCCAGTCAGATGGCAGATGAAGGGAGTGGGTAGAATATGAGAGAATGAAGGCACTGAATGTAAAGCTTAGAGGAGTATGGCCATGGGCATAATAGCTATCGGGGTGGCAGGACCAAGGGAGGGTTTCCTTATGATAGGGAAGATTTAGGTACTGGCAGAATTCATTTTATTGAGCTCTGTTGTGTTTTGCAAATATTGTGGGTTGGGGGGTTGTTTTTGTTTTTTACAAAGTGAAGCTCTGTGGCAACCCTGCCTCGAGCAAGTCTATCAGCACCATTTTTCTAACAGTAGGGGCTCCTATCATGTCCCTGTGTCACATTTTGGTAATTCTCACAATATTTCAAACTTTTTCATGATCATCACATCTAGCATGCTGATCTGCGATCAGTGATATTTGATGTTAATATTGTAATTGTTTGGAGGCCCCATGAACCACTCCCTTATATAATGGTGAATTTAATCAATAATAATGACAGCTCCACTGACCAGATATTCCCCATCTTTCACCTTTTCCCCAGACCTTTCTATTCCCTGAGACACAACAACATTGAAATCAAACCAATTAATAACCCTAAAATGAACTCTATGTGTTCAGGTAAAAGAACATGTCGATCTATATGGCAAATTTCATTGTTGTCTTATTTTAAGAAATTGCCACAGCCTCCCCCACCACAACCTTCATCAATAATCCCCCTGAGCCATCAACAGCCATCAACATCAAGGCAAAAAGATGATGACTCATCAAAGGCTCAGATGATAGCATCTTTAGCAACAAAGTATTTTAAGTAAGGCACATACATTTTTAGACATAATGCTATTGCACACTTAATACATTGCAGTTGTGTAAACATAACTTTTATATACACTGTGAAGTGAAAAAACTCACATGACTCACTGTATTGCTATGGTCCAGGACCAAACCTCCACTATCTCTAAGGTAGCTTGTATAGGCAGCAGAGACAAGTCAGTGGATAAAGAGATATTGGAGTCAGAAAAATATGTGGATTATTAGAAGGTCAAATTTCCAGAAAAGAAATATAAGATCAAAGAAAGTAGAGAAGTTGCTCTTAGCAAAGAGATGGATCATTTCTTCCTTTGGAGAAGACAGAGAGTCAGAGACAGAGACACAGAGACACAGAAAGACAGAGACAAGAGATAGAAAGAATGGATGAAGACTTTGAGAAGATTCCAAATGTAGAATTGGGGAAAGTAGAAAAGACAAGTAATGGCGGCCATTTGAGGTCGTTGAACAGGAGATTGACCTTGATTGATATAAGAATTAGAAAAATTATATTGACAACCATGTGAAATAGGGAGTGGGAGGGGAAAGATTAGAAGCAAGGAAGCCAGTTAAAAGGTTATTGACATAGTCCAGATGACGTGTGGTAAAGGTCTAACCTAGAGTGATGACCATGTGAGTGAAGAGAAATGGACATAAAAGTTACATAGGGCATGGAGGTAGCCTAGACCAGACAAAAAGAAAAGCTACCATGTTAAGATTTGTAAAGCACCTCACCTCTCTTAGGATCTCATATGATTCTAAAAACCACCCTGTTGAGTCAACGCTATTATTATCCCCATCTTATGGATAAGAAAACTGAGGCTGAGAGAAGTTAGGTGGCTTGTCGAGTGCCACATGCTAATAATAAATGATTGAGAAACAAGATTTGAACTCAAGTCTTCTTAGCTCCAGGAGATTCTAGAATGACATTGAGGTTGTGAACCTTATTAGCACAGGAGAGTGAGAATTTAATTAAAAACTGGAGAATTTGGAGAGGGAGAAGAGAAGCAATAATGAATTTCTGATGCCTGTGGAACATACAAATGTCTATTTTTTCCAATAGACAGTCGATGTTAAGGGAATGGAGCTCATTATTTTTTTCCACAAGCAATTGGGATTGTGTCCTGCCCAGGGCCATGCAGCTAGTGAATGTTAAGTGTCCGAGGCTGGATTTGAACGCAGATCCTCCTGATTTTAGGAGTGATGCTCTCTTCGCTACACCCTTTAGCAGCCCCATGGAGCTTATTATTAAGCTCTTACTGTGTGCCAGATCCTATGCTAAGGCTCTATACATATAACCTCATTAGATCCTCATAGCGATCCTGGGTGATCCAGTGGCTTCAACTATTAAGGTCCCTCTCAATTACTTTGCATACATTTTGTATCTATTCACCTAAGTGCTGATTCCTCCCCAATAGAATGGAAGCTCCTTCAGGGTCTCAGTTGTTTTGTCTTTGTGTCCAAAGTGCCTCCCTAAGAATAAAGGGCACTCCCTAAATGCTTGCTGACTTACTGGCAAGGAGGGCTCCCATCCCAAGTTACTTTGCAGCAATCTGGATTGTGTACATGCGTACATGTTGTTTCTTTCCTGAAGCTCTTGAGAGCCATTCCATTACCATCTTTTTTCTCCCTAATGACTAATACGATCCCTGGCAAATACTCGGTGATTAATAAATGCATATTGAAAGAAAGAATTAGTCTATGAGTGCAGATGCTTCTGTTGAAAAGTTTGCAGAAACAAGACCACAAGAGCTGATGTCTTGCAATGACTTGCTTGTCTTTTTATTCCCTCTGAGACAATTGGGGTTAAGTGACTTGCCCGGGGTCACACAGCCAGGAAGTGTTAAGTATCTGAGACTAGATTTGAACTCAGGTCCTCCTGACTCCAGGGCTGGTGCTCTATCCACTGCGCCACCAGCTGCCTCTTTGTCATTGCCCTTATGGTTTCAATCTGTGGTCTTCAGAAAGCTCATCACGCATGTAAGGTCGTCAAACAAAACAGCTACTGAATAAATAGGAAAGAAAAAATTTGGGGGGGGGTGGAGGGGGTTTGGTGCAGTGCAAAGAATATTAAACACATAACCAAAGGACCTGGTTTGGTTCAACTACTTATAAACTCTGAGATTTGGGATAAGAAATAAGCTCTCTGAGTCTCAGTTTCTCCTTCTGTAAAACCAGGAGTCTGGCCTGCATGATCTCTAAGGTCTTTTCCAATCTTGCAATCCTAGATTTAGAACTAGAGGAAACGAGACCTTTGCAGGTTCATTTCCTGCCACTTTCCATAGGAGAGAGTCCAGGTCCAGTGGCACTAGCCCTCCCAGGGTCAGGAGTAGGATTAAACCTTTCATTTCAAATCCATTATGAGAGGAGCGAGTGACAAAGATGGCGGCTCCTCGTGCTCTCCCCCTCGTCCCCGCTCTCTGTGCTTGAAGCCCCTTTTCTGGGAGGGGATTGGGGGTCGGGAGACCCTGCTCCGAGCTCAAGGAAATTAGAGCCTCCTAAGTGCTTATAAATCAGCCTCTAATGACAGCAGCCCAGCACCAGCCCGAGCACTGCCCTTATTACCGTGATTCACAAGCCAGGAAAAGCTCCGAAATTATGCAGGAATTATTGTCCCATCTCCTTAATTAACGCTGATTGCGGAATTCTTGCTCAAGTCCTTGCGAGCAGACTCAATTATGCGCCGTCTGAACTGATTTGCCCAGATCAAGTGGGATTTATTAGGAATACACTTCCCAGCAATAACAGCAGATTACCTTTGAATATGGTTAATTCATTTAGGGAGAAAATGGTTTCAGTCCAAGAACTGGCTGGAGGGGCCAAAAAGCTTTCCCCGACCCCGAGAATCCCGGGGCGCAGTTGGTATCCCTGGGACATTTCTGGGAGCCTTTTTGTTCCCATGAATAAGGTGCTTGGGCCTAGGATGGCACGGGGTGGCTTCTGGGGGGTCACTCTGGGTAAGAAAGCTGCTAGGACTGGGTCCTCCCTTCCTGCCCCACCGACCAATGGAGTCTAATAGCTGCTACAATTCTGTTGGCAGCACGCCCTCAAATCTGGGGCTCCCTCGGCCTCTCAGAGTCATGTCCAAGACACAGGTCACAGTATCACCAGCCTGGGGCTCGGGGAGATCTCCCACAATGTGTACCAGAACAAGGATCTTCTCTTCAGCTTCTCTGACAAAGGGTTATCCAGGGCTGCTTGGAGACTTGCAGGGACAAGGAGCACAGGACCGTGGCAGACAGCCCCGTCACCCTAGGGTAGCTCAGTTTCAAAGTTTTCTGCACCTGAGCCCAAGTTGGGGATCTCCTTCGTGATCTCCTGCCCTCTTGTTTTTATCGGTGACAGATTAAGGTGGAAGATGGCACCCTTCTCAGCCCTGCAGACGATCCAAAGCTGGGAAGGAGTGCTGATGGAGGATGCACACACACACACATACACACACACTCACACATTCACACAAACACACACTCACACACACATACACACATTTACACACAGACACACACACATACACACACTGACACACACAGACACGCTGTTACTCACACAGACACACACTCACACATACATACATACACACACTGACACACTCTCACACATACACACTCACACACACACTGACACGCACACACCCTCACACTCACACACACACACACACCCTGACACACACACACACACACACACACACACACACACCATGGTTAGTTAGGCTGAATAAGGCAAGATGGAATTTTATAGGGATAAAAATGTCTCAGCAAAATAGATTCAAAAATCAAATTAAGCACTACATGGAGGAAGCAGGACTGGATAGTCATGTGAAAAAGATCTGAGGGCTTTAGAGGACTTCAAGCTGACATGTCAGCAGTGGGATATGGAGGCTAAGAAGCATGATGCAGCTTGATAATCCTTAAGGGAACTCAGCCTGGGCCAAGGCAGCTCCTCAGAGAAGGGAGATTTCCCTTCTTTGTGTATCCTTGGATATTAGCTCGGTGCTGGGCACACAGTAGGCACTTGTGGAATATGTGTTGGCTAGTTGATCTGGGGCTGCAGATTTAGGGGGTCTCTTCTCATCATCAGTCTTGCTGTGTTTCAGTGGGAGCCAACTCTTGGGGACCCCAGAAGCTAAATGACTTGCTCAGTCACACAACTAATAAATGCCTGAGGCTGGATTTGAATTCTGGTCTCACTGACTCCAGGCCTGGAGCTCTATGCTCTATGGTGCCCCCCAGCTACCTAATCATCTACTCTAATGCTCCTATTTTATAGGGAAAAGTGAAAACTTAGAAGTTAAGGGATTTAGTCTAGAGAAACAAAGGTTGGACTTGAACCTGTGACCTCTGACACCCAATCCAGCTTTCTTCAATACCCAACTGAGCTTTGTGTTCATTGTAAAAGGCCGTGGCAGAGAGAGCCATCACTACTGGTGCTGAGAAGCTTGAGTGCACAGGGCAGGTCTTAGGATCCTTCAAGTAGGAGTCTGGTCAGTTTGGGGATGACAAAGTTCAGCACTCACAGCCTTCCAACCAAGAAGGACCTGCTACAGCCTCTATATCTCTGGCTGGCCCCGGAGACCTCAGGTAGAGCTGTCAAAGCAGGCCTCGGGTGGCGGATCCAGCAGAGGGGACCCCAAGTGGGCGTCGTAAGCAGAGTCACCGGGAATCCCATTCTCAGTGATGGGTACACCTCCCCCGGGTACATTTCTCCTATGGAGACGACTCATGGCTCTGGGCTTGTAGACAAGAAAGTGATAAAGATGCTCAGGTTTGAGCCTTGAGCTTTGTCTATGCTGAGGGCCCCAGCAGTTGCAGGACTGAAGGGTGTGTGAGTGTGTGTGAGTGTATATGTGAGTGTGTGTGTGAGTGTGTGAGTGTGAGTGTGTGTGTGTGTGAATATGAGTATGTGTGTGTGAGTATGTGTGTGTGAATATGTCTGTGTGTGTGAGTGAGAGTATGTGAGTGTGTGTGTGAGTATGTGTGAGTGAGTCTGTCTGTGTGTGTATGTGTGTCTTTGTGTATATGAGAGTGTGTGTGAATCTGTGTGAGTGTGTGTGTGTCTATGTGTGAGTATGTGTGTGAATGTGTCTCTGTGTGTGTGTGAGAGTATGAGTGTGTGTGTGAGTATGTGTGTGTGAATATGTCTCTGTGTGTGAGTGAGAGTATGTGAGTGTGTGTGTGTAGGTGTGTGAGTGAGCGAGCGTGTCTGTGTGTCTATGTGTGTCTATGTGTGTATGAGAGAGAGTGTGTGTGTGTGTGTGTGTGTGTGTGTGTGTGTGTATGTGCTGGGGAGGGGGCATAGCATGCTCTGCCACGGGATGCCAATGAGTTCTGCTAATAATGTGAAATCAGAGCAGACAATCTAAGTCATTATTAATAGATTCACTTGATCGAAGGAAGTAAAACGTTTTAATGTTCTGTTAAATGAGGTGTGCGGCACAAACATTGGTATTCAGGAAGAAGGTTAAGATACTTTCACATCTTAGAGATAAATGTACATGTGACTAGTGCTGGGGCGGCTGTGTGCGTGGCTGATGTTTGTATGGGGGTGTACACATGCTTTGTGTGTACATTTACACAGGTTCAGTGTGTTTGTGCGTGTCATTGTACATATTTCTTTGATTATCGTTCTACCTGCGTTTTTGTGTGTATTTGTGTACAGGTTTTAAGTGGAAGTATGTGTATTTCTGTGTATTTGTTTTCTTAATGTATGGATATATACATATTTTGTGTGAATGTAGTTTATATATATGATTGTATTTCTTGTACATGTATTTGTGTCAATGATTTAAAAGTGAATGATTATATTCTAGTGATATTTCATGGTTACTCATGTGTTTGCCATATGCATTTGTATTTGTATACATGTGTTTCCATGTTTTTTGTATATGGATATGTTATATTTCCACATTTTCTGTTGATGTGAATATGCATTTATATATATATATATATATATATATATATATATATATATATATATATACTCTTTGTGTATGTGATTTTGAAGTGTATGACTATAGATTGTAAGGGTGTTTTGTAAGTATTTGTTAATATATAAGTGAATTGTATTTGTATACATATGTTTCCATGCTTTTGTTTTATATGTATTTTAGACTTGTGTTTGTATATGTGGATGTTGTTTATATGTGATGTATATCTATGATTTGAATTGTATAATAAATTACATGTATTTTTATTGTCTTTTATTATTGTCTTTTATATGTGTTCAGATATATTTGACTGTGTGTTTTTATATCATGCTATTGATTTATCTCTATTATATGTTTATGGTTGTGTACCTGTGTGTATGGTTGTGGAATTATGTATGTGTTGGGTGTGTGGGTGTGCATGATAATCAATGCATGTGACGGTCCATGTCTGCCCTATAATTGCCTGCTGCCCCTTCAAAGATCAAGCATTTTTTCTTTACAAATTGAAGAGCAAGAAAGAAAGGCTGGAGGGGAGAGCGGAGGTGTGGAAGCTCACTAGAAAGCTGGGGTTATTGGGAGAACTCATACCAATGGTATAATAATCCAAGAAATTCATTCCGGCCCAGTTCCCAGCTCCTTTCAGGAACAGTGCCATGGCAGAGTGAAGTTAGGCCATGGCCAATGAATTTAGGATCTCACTGAAAAGGGGTCTCCAATCCATCTGTGCCCTGGTTTTCTTATATGGATCTAATCCAAGTGTTGGATTTGCTGTTTTGCCCAAAGACTATAAGCACCTTGTGGGCAAGAACTGTTTGATTTATCTTCCAGTGCCTAGAACAGAATAAATACTTAATACATGTTTGTAGCTTGACTGATTGACCCATCCATCCTCCGTAGAGCTATCCAAGGTCCTGAAGTTTTTCCTCTGGGTCTTGTAATTTTTGAGGGCATCAGAATTGTTTCTCTCTCATCCCTGCCTCCCCACCTCCTTTTCAGATAACACAATTCCCAGGTAATATCCCTTATTTAGCTAGAGAAGGGGAATTGAATCTAGGACTTAGTGGCTTTGAAGATAGCTCTCTCTCCACTAGAGGGCAGCTGCCTCTCCTAGTCCTCAGGAAGACCTTCCGGGGGTGCTCTCGGACTGGCTATCTCCATGAAAGCCTTCTAATGTTGACAGCTTTCATGATTAGGAAGTCTTTGGTGACATCCAAACTAAGTCTGCCTTCCTGAAACTTCCACATGGCTCCTACAGGGGTGGGCAGCCTTGGGAGGTGGCGAGCACTCCCTAAGGCAAGCCCAGATGATCTCTTGTTAAATCACAAGATTGTGATGGAGTTACAAAAATATAGGGTCCTGGATCTCAAACTGAAAGGGACCTTCAAAGCCACCTCATCCAGTCCTTTCATTTTACAGGGGAGGAGCCCAAAGTCCAGGAGTTAACCTGAGTTGTACTAATTGGTCACAGAGATCTCTTCCCATGGAGATTCTGTAATAGAATCTCTCCACTCCTGAAGTCACCGATAGCCCACAGGCGTTCATTCCATGCCCAGTGGGGGCCACTGTGGGCTATTTTTAAAGTTCTCTGAAAAGACGCCAGCCTGCTTTGGGACCAGCTTCCCTCTGGCCCTCTATTTGGGTATTTTGGGAGCTGTAGATAAATCATGTCAGGGAAGCTAAACTTAGTACAGAAAACATCATCCCGGGACTTACCTTCAGCGTCCTCCCCACCCTTTAATAGCCCATGACAGGAGGTGACCAGGCAGGTTCAGGAGAAATTCCACCCAACAGGCTGCTCTCCAGCCAGACTCCAGTCAGAGTCAGAGAAGTTCTCACCAGAGTTTTCAGAAATCAATCTAATTACCAACATAATCAGTCTCCAGAAAAATGAAAAGATGACAAAAAGACTCTGAGAGCTGGAGCCCCCTAAGAGCAGGGAGATGTTATTAGCATGACAGAACAGCTCTGGAATTTTAAAACAGGAAGACAGGAGGAGCCCACGGTGGGGGGGGGGGGTGGAGCTGGAGGGCTTTAGCAGGGGGACTTGAAAGAAGCTGCCTGGTTAGCTCTCACAGATGTATCCCCACCTTCCTTGACAAGGATCCTTTATTATGGAGAGGGGTGACTTGGGTTCTCAAGGACTAACTCAGAAGAGTCAGGAAGTGCTGATTTCATCTCACTCTGACACATCTTTTTGACTTATCATGTGACATTGAGCAAATCACTCACATTTCTAGGTCTCAGTTTCCTCATCTATTAAATGGGGGAAATAGTGACATCCACCTTTCAGGTTGGCTGAGAGATTCATTTGAAATCATTGGTGATTTCAAGTAAGTGATTTAGAAGTCACCCATTCTTATGACTGATTGTCATATCATTTTTTTGTATGGAGTTCAGACTGAAGCAGCCCACTGCCACAATTCTATTTTGAGAACCCCTAATCCAATGTCTTGGAATCAGACCCCAATGAAGTTGACCCATCCTTGAATATTCTGTGTTTTGAATTGGAATCCACTCTTCACCAGTTTTCCTCTCCAAGAAAAGGTCTTTCCTGAGCAAATTTCATAATGGGGAGAGCCAAATAAGGATGACTCTCCCAGGTGCCCATGTCCAAGGGGGCACTCTTCCTCCCGCTGCCCCATGCCCAGCTGTCTTGCTCCCTCACCTGATTACCATCTCCAGGGTGCCTTGACCACCACACCCCTCTAAGATCTTCCAGCCTGCAAGAGCAGACTGTGCCCCCTGAGCTGCCTGAAATGGGGATCCATGTCCCACAAGACTCCTCAAGATTTAGAGGTATCAGCATCAAAGTGTCACAGCTGCCACTTCCCCCTGCCCAGAGTAAATCTGGCTCTACCCTCCCTGACTCCTCTGCACTTACTTTCTGGAACCCATCTCTATCATTAGCAAACTTTTCTTCCTCCTGGGTCTCCCCCATTCAGATTCCTTCATCCCTGGTGTTCACTGACTTCCTCCTGAAGATCCCCCAAATCTTGGCCCTTTCTCCCAGACCAACTGTACCTCTTCTTCTCTGTCCTACCACACAGGGTCAGGAGGGGGAGCTGGCCGGGTCCTTACTTTCCACCCCTCCAGCTCCTATCACCAATCAACCACCACTAGAGTCCATCCCATCTCATAAACATGCTCACTGCTGTCATCCGTGAGTGCTCAGGTCACGCTTGTTGTCCAACGTTCTGTGACCCCGTGGGTCATTGTGCCAGTGCCATCTGGGGGGTCTTATTGGCAAAGTTCCTGCAGTGATTTACATTTCTTTCTCCAGTGGAATAAGGCAAATGAGGTGAAGTGACTTGCCCAGAATCACCCCCGCTGGTAAATGTCTGAAACCAGATCTTTGCAGACTCCAGACCTAGCACTCTATCCATTGCAACCACCAACTGCCTCCGGTTCCTTTTCCTCCTCCCTAGTAAATCCAATGGCTAGTTTATTATCTTCTTCAGAGGCACTTAGCACAGTAGATCAAGTGCTGGACCTGGAATCCAGAAGAATCCATCCTCAAACACTTAAGAGCTGTGTGATTCTGACAAGGGCCTCAGGTTTCTCATCTATAAAATGGGGCAATAACAGCACCTTTCTTCCAGATTTGTTATAAAAATCAAAGGAAATGACACATGTAATCTGTTTCACAGATCTTAATGTATTAGGCAAATGCTAGCTATTGTTATTTTTCCCAACCCGGCACCCTTCAAATGCCTCAGCTCCCCAAACTCCTTAGTGCCTAAGATCACTGTCTCCAGTCTACCTCAGCACTGAACTAGATGGCACTAATTTGTGCGATCTAACACCAAATTCAACTGATCCAGACTCCGGGGCCATAAAAGCTCTAATTATAGAAAATTATTTTTCCAATTAAAAAAAATTACTGATGTAACATTTGGTTTGTAAGTATCTTGGTTAGGAAGTAACATGACAGGGATGGAGAAACAACTTCAGATTTAGAAGATCTGAATTCAGGTCCTACCTATGAATCAGACAAATTATGTGAACCTAGACATCACCAAGCAACTCTCAAAGAATATAGTTTTCTAATGAGTCAATGATACATTGGTAAAGGGAGTTTCCACACTGGACATTCTAAAAAACAAGATGAAAGCTCTGGACCCTCTCCCCCTTCAAAAAAAAGTAAGTAAAGAAGCATTTAATGTTTCCTCCCTCAAATTTCAAATCTATCTGATCTAAAAAGTCTGCTCAAAAGCAGAATATCAGTATTTAGACTTGTCTGCTGAATAGCTGAACTTGCCAGGTTTGTGAAGTAGTTTTTAATCAATAGATATAGTTGTGTCTAGAATAAACATGACAAGTGTCATCTGGAGGTCCTGGCTAACCGTTTCTGCATCTAGAAACTCACATGACCCCGATCCTATCGGCCAGCATTCTCCTCAGAGCCCACAGGAGTTATAAATACCCCCTTGATCAGCCCTGGCCAGACTACAATGAAGAGATGACAATAGAAATCACTGCCCCTGTATAAGGTCATCTTTCCCCTCCCAGAGAGGAGGGCTTCTGCTCAAATAAACAGCATGGCCACAGATGGACTGCCAGAAGCAGGGAGGGCAAAACTCCGAATCTTTCAGAAGATGGAAAGAGACCCCCCTCGGAGTCCTGCTCCTGTGGACCAGTACCACACAGCCCTGGTCATGGGCGACCTGGGCAGCCTCCAGCCACTGATGGCCCAACACTATGGAGATGCCAATGTGGTCTTTGAGATCCATAAGAATGAAATGGAATGGCGGGTGAAATCTCCAGCCACTTTTGGACTATCAGGTAACTTGCTTACTGGCAAAGACCTGTTTTTAAATTATTATGGGATACTAATGCTAGAGAGAGAGAGAGAGAGAGAGAGAGAGAGAGAGACAGAGACAGAGAGACAGAGACAGACAGACAGACAGAAACATCTCCTATATTCACAAAGAGATTTTATAATAGTAGTATAGACAGATACACCTCCTATATACATAGAGAGACTTTATAGTATTAGTAACTTCAAACAAAAACAAGAGATAGAGAAACACATTAGATGGGGAACTCCTTGAGAGTGGACATTGTATTCTGCATTGTTTTGTATATTCAGTGCTCTATGAAATCATTGGCACATAGTAGGTGCTTCATAAACAATTGACTGACTGAATGATATAGGCAGCTGGACAGCCCAGTGGATAGAGTGTTAACTTTCAATACTGTTACAAACTGTCTTTTAGCCTCAATCTTCTCTTTCATAAAAGGGGGATAATAATATCTACTTTCCTGGGAGCATTAAATGAGACAAAACTTGTAGAGTTTTGTTATTAGGAACAAAGTCATTTCGCAAATCCAAATTAGGTCTAGAGGTATATATTTCCATGTAAAATTAGAGTGAACAAGTATTTATTAAGCACCTATTAATTGACAGGTGATGTACTAAGTGTTGTCATACTAAGGCAGTTAACTAAGATACTGGATCTGAATGAAGTCAAGGAAATCTTGGGTTCAAATCCCACCTGTGGTACTTGCCTGATGTGGATATCCACAGCACAGGTATAGACACGGTGGAAAGAACACGGAGTTTGGAAGCGGCCTAAGTTCTGGTCCTTCCTCTGGCACTTAATTACAAAATAATCCTGCCCAAGGCATTCTGCCTGGAACCTCAGTTTTCTTATCTATATGGGGAGACTATAACCTTGTAGCACTGGTGTCCTCAGAGTTGCTATAAGGATGAAGTGAGACAATGGCATCAGTAAAGCGCCTCACCTGCCTTCAAGTATGCTCGCAAAAGTGTGTTGTTGAGGCAATAGCTATGGACCTACTGAAAGAAGACAGGAAATGAGAGGGGCCCTTTAGAAATAGACTTGTGTGAGCAATACAAAGTGAACATATAGAAAAGGGAAATTTGTGAAATGGGTACAGGAATTGTCCCTCCTCAAAGAAATACAAGCATTGTTTAGGGCACCCTAAGATTTAGAGATGGATAAATCTGCTATATCTAATCAAAATGCTAAGAGGGATGGGAAAAGAAAGAAGTCTCCTTTTAAGAGGCTCAGCTCCCCCAGGAATAGTTCCCATGGCTGCCAGCCTATGTAATGCAAATGTAATAGGCTCCCCCCATTCCAGCAGTGGCAACTCCCAGATCAAGACCTCAGGAAGAGCTATTCAGTCTCAAAAAAGAGATATCCAGAAAGATCGATCTCCTCAAGCTACACACACACACACACACACAGAGAGAGAGAGAGAGAGAAAGAGAGAGAGAGAGAGAGAGAGAGAGAGAGAGAGAGAGAGAGAGAGAGAGAGAGAGAGAGAAAGAGAGAGAGAGAGAGAGAGAGAAAGGGGGGCGATATGCTGCTAACCCTCTGCATGGAGCTGCTGAAAGCTTAGGGAAAAACCTGGTAGAAGGAGTAGAGAGAAAGACAATGGAAACCAGTCATTTTCGAAACTACATTGTCAGTGCATTTGGGTAACCTCTTAGCTGTTTCCCCTAGATGAAGCCTTCTGAATTTTTGCTCCAGCTGACCCCTCCAAGCCTGAAATGTACTCCCTCATCACCTCAACCTCACAGAATCCCTGGCATCCTTCAAGCACAGCCCTTGTCCCCCTCCCACATAAGGCCTGCCTTCCCCTCCCTCCATTGTCCGTACTTCCTCTTTCTTGAAAGTACCTTGTATTATTTATATCCATTTTTTCCCAATCCCAGTAGAATATAAACTCCCCCATGGCAGAGATTGCATGACTGTCTTTATCTCTAGTTTCTGGTACATAACACATACCTTGGGTTCTCAGGATCATTTATTTAGAGGTTTAGGATTCATTTGTCCATTTCCATCACTTTACAGATATGGAAAATAAAGCCTGGATATATTCAATAATTTCATCAAGGTCACACACGTAGGTAGGGGCAGAGCCAGGATGAATTAGATTCTCCTATTTCAAATATAGCACTCTTTCAAATACTGCATCCTATCGTATTACCTCCTAATGAATGATTTTTGAATTGAATTGAAATGATAAATGAATGAAATGGAATGGCCACTGGAAAGCTCATCACTCTCCACTTTGCCTCCATATGAAGAAATCCCAGAGACAACAACAGATTCAATAACAGCAGATTCAATAGCATAAGCTGTTCATGTAACACTGGGATATAAGCCTCTGATTGAGAGGGTAACGAGTGGCCACAGAGGCACCAGTGGACTGTACCTAGGTCCTGGAAACTAAAACTGGATAAATTTTTGAGGGAACGAGGGCTCAAATTACCTTATTAATGGCTTGAACTCAAGCATACAATATATGCTTATTTCCAGACTTCAATGATGAACTAGCTCATCAATGGGAGTGCCCCCTTCACCATTGAGATTGAAGCAATCCATGTTTTCTTATTTTATGTAACTCTGGTCCAAGACCAAGTACTTAATAAAATAATGACAAAATGTCAGATTTAGAAGGGGTCTTTGTGGTGTCTAGTCCATCCCATAACCCCCCCCCCAAAAAAAACTCTGCTACAATATATTCTGGGAATAGTCATTCACTCTCTGATTGAAGATCTCTAAGGAAGAGAAACCTACTGCCTCTTGAGGAAGTCCATTACACTATGAGACAGCTCTCATTGTTATGAATTTTTCCTGACATTATTCCTAAATCTGCCTCTTTGAAACTTCCACCTCCTAGGACAAACACATGACCCCAATCTCAAGTTGCTAACATTCTGTTGGAAGAGGCAATGTGACAATAACTGGCTACACATACACTCTCTGTGGAATAGATAAGGGAGTATGCTGGAAGTTAGAGGGGACAAGGAAAGACTTTCTCCCAAAGTTGGAATTGGAGCTGAGTCTTGAAGGAAGCTGGGAATACCAATGATTGTCAGGAAAATTTCCTCCCATTTAGCTTCATCTTAGACAGGGGCTCAAGTAGTCTCACCAGCCTACCCAGATCAATCAATAAGAACTTTGGGGGCACCTACTATGTGCCAGGGATTGATGTGGTCTGAAAGACAGTGGAACTTTCATCTTTATTGTGGAACTTGAAATCATAAATATAGCTCAGGGGAGTACCTCGAAGATAATCTAATTCAACTCCAAGACCTTTTAATATAATAGACAACGAAAGTCCAGCGAGACTAAACAATTTGCCCAAAGTTCCATGGGTAGTAAATAACAGAATTCCCCTCGTCTCCAAATTTCTGCACAAATCCAAGCTTTTACTCTAGACCCAGTTCCCCATCTTCCTAAGGACCAATGAGCTTCCCGCTCAGGTATCTCCTATTCCCATTCTCCTGGGCCCTGCCATGGTCATCCTATCTTTAGCACCTAACTAACCTCTCCTTCCCAGAGCCATGTGTACAGCATCCTCAAGGTGGCAGGGCTCCAAAGCTTGCCAGGTTAGGAATCTGTCTTACACGGTGGTAGGTAATTAAGGAGTGGTCTTTCAAAACTTCTCAGCATGGGCTCTGGGGAAGGAGTTGGCCTGTGAAAAGGGTCCCCTTTGCAGCTCATTACAGCCATGCGATCGATTCTGCCATCATTAGGAGCCGGCATGCCTACCGCGTGAATTCCTGCCCCTTGATGTGTATTCACCAGGGACTGGCTCCCCCCCTACTTAGACCATTGCTCGATGCAGCTAACAACCTTCAACAGGGCTTTTGAAAGCACCAAAGTTTTCAGAAAGTAAAGTACATAGCCCCTGCTCCATTTTATTCCTTAAGAAAGAACAACCCTCTACACACACACACAAAACCCTAAAGAGCTCGAAGCAACAAACCCGAATTGTGTGGAATGTGGAGCAACACTTCAAAGTTGGTTTTTTTTTCCTCCAACTCAGAGATTTTCAGGAAGACTAAAGCTTGTTCTCCAGCCCTTCCTAGAACAAACCTGATAATGTCGGCCAGTTGTTTTGTGTTTGGTTCTCTTCTTCCTGCTGTTTCAGTGGACATGGAGGGGTAAGGGTTGGGGGTTTTCAAATGTATTTTGATGTACATTTCTTTAAGCCCCTTCATCTCAACTCTCACTCTAATTGGCCAGGGGTGAGGGAGGCACAAGGATGGCAAGCACATTACTGAACGGCTCCCTGATTTTGCATTGTGGCCGTTTTTCTCCAGTACCACCGGAATTACTGTGTACATATATTTTATTTATTTATGTAGACCCACTTCTGAATGTACTTCCTTGACTCAGCACTCACAGGCAACAGTTTGAGTTCAACTACCTCCGGGACTCAAGGCTATTCTGCCGGGCCATATCTGTAAAACTATTGCTCCCAAGGCCCCACCAGTAAACCTACTTTAACAGTCAGACACTAGACACAATCAGTCCAAAGAAAAAGCATTTATTAATGTGGTCTAAGCAATTGCAGTCACTACAAAACATCTGCCCCATAACCGGGATGATGGTCTTCCACATGGGGACCTGGTATCAGAGAGAAGAGTCCTGTATATAGGCCATAACTAGTCATGCAGCTGTTCCTGCAGGGCTCTGATATCTCTTCTCATTAAATCCTCCCACTATTCCCCTCTAGCTGCATCTCTGCTGAGCAGGTAATTTCTCCAGGCTCCCTGGATCTTCTCCTCTCTTTTCTTCTGCTTAGCTCCCAAAAGCCAGGACTCTTGAATCTCCAATTGGCTTTCTTCTCTGCTGTCGAGGTCACAGCCTTGGAACTGAGGCACTGTGGCTCCATCCCTGTGTCTCTCTGTCTCTGAATGTACATCTGTCCCGACAAGTTCCTTGTGCTATCTGTGTCTCTCTATCTTTGTGCCTCTATTTCTGTCTCTGTCTTTGTTTCTCTCCACTTCTCTCTATGTCTGTCTCTGTGTTCCTCTGTCTCTGTCTCTGAATGTACATCTGTCCCGACATGTTCCTCGTGCTATCTGTGTCTCTCTATCTCTGTGCCTCTATTTCTGTCTCTGTCTTTGTTTCTCTCTCTTTCTCTCTGTGTCTGTCTCTGTGTTCCTCTGTCTCTGTCTTTGTTTCTCTCTCTTTCTCTCTATGTCTGTCTCTGTGTTCCTCTGTCTCTGTCTCTGAATGTACATCTGTCCCAACATGTTCCTCGTGCTATCTGTGTCTCTCTATCTCTGTGCCTCTTTTTCTGTCTCTGTGTTCCTCTGTCTCTGTCTCTGAATCTCCCTCTCTCAGTGTTTCTTGGTGCACCTGTCTCTGTCTCTATTTCTCTGTGCCTATTTGTCTGTAGTAGAGCCACTGGAGTTGATTGGATAAAAAAACTGTCATGGTCACTCCTCTGAATGCAAATGAATGAAATAGTCATTCTTCCAAGCCCAGGTAAGACCTGTGCTTTAAGAAGATTAATTTGATGCCTGAATGGAGAATGGACTGGAGTGGGGAGATGTTTGATGCAGGGAAACTGACCACCAGACTCAGCCATCATCACAGCATGGCCTAGCCCAGGATGAGAACAATGAGAGAAAGGGGTGTGGACAAGAGATGGCATAAAGTAAAAATGGCAGAGCTCAGCAACTGTTGGATCTGAGGGTGGGGGGAAATGAGCCATTGAAGGTGACACCCGTGTTAGGTGCTGAGGAAGAGGATAGTATCCTTGAAAGGAATAGGGAAGTTTAGAAGAGGGAAAGGTTTGGGGGAAAGACAATGAGCTCAGTTTGGGACTTGGGGAGTTTAAAGTGTCTGGAAAACATCCAGTTCAAAATGTCCAGTAGGGAGTTGGAGAAAAGAGAGAGTGAAAATTAGGAGAAAAAATAGGATTGGATAAATAGATCTGATAATTCCCCCTCTCTTCTCTTCCTCTTCCTTTTCCCTTCTTCCCTCTCCCTCTCCCCTCTCCTCCCTTTCCATTCTCCTCTTCTTTCTCCCTGTCCCTGTATCTCTGCCTTTCCCTCTCCTCCCTCTTCTTCTCTCTCTCCTTTCCTCCCTCTCTCTTCCTCCCTCTCCCTTTCCCTCTCCACCCTCTCTTTCCTTCTTTCTCTCCCTCCTTTTCTCCTTCTCCCTCTTCCCTCCCTCTCTTTCATCCTCCACCTCTCCCCTCTCCATCACTCTCCTTCCCACTCTTTTCCTCTCTCTCTCTCTCTCTCTCTCTCTCTCTGTATGTGTGTGTGTGTATATAAAAATACATACCTGTCTAGAATATAGTTCCTTTGAAGGCCAGGGAGGATTTTTGTCTCTGTTTTCCTAACATTTAGCACAGTGTATAGTACATAAAAAGCATTTATTTAAGATATGGTATTGGCTCTTTGAGAAAGAAAGAAAAACAAAGCCCATTACAAATACATATATATATATATAAACATATATGTGTGTGTTCAAGCAAACAAACTCACATCAACTATGTTTTTAAAAAGTCTAAATCCAATGATTTCTTAATTGTCAAATATAATGGTCTTTTCTCGGTGCTCATCCTTGACCTCTATGCAGCCTCTGACACCGTGAATCACTCTCCTTCACACACTCTTCTCTCTAGGATTTTGTAACACAACTCTTCCCTCCCCCAAGTTCTCCTCCTCCATATGTGACCACTCCTTCTGAGTCTCCTTTGCTGGACCTTCATCCAGGATCCTGTCCCTCAGGATCCTGTCCTGAACTCTCTTCATTTCTCTCTACATACTATTTATTTCATTAGCTCCCACAGACTTATTCTCTCCTCTGTCTTATGATTCTCAAATCTATCTCCGCTGACCTCCAGTCTTGCATCTCCAAATCTTTGTTAGTCATCTAGAACTGAAAATCTTTCTAATCCTGACTCATCATATCCAAAATCGAACCCTCCCCACTTCCAAATCTCCCTGTTACTGTAGAAGACAAGACCATCCTCCCAGTCCCTCTGGTTACAGCCCTAGGAGTCGCCCTAGAATTCCTGTCTCCATCTCTCACTATCTCTCACTCTCATATCCAATATGGCACCCAGGCTTGTCATTTTCACCTTGGCAACATCTCTTAAATACACCCCCTTCTCTGCTCTGATACCACCCCCACCCTGCACCCTGATACAGCACCTCGTGCTTCAACTATTGCAGAAGCTGCTTGTTAGGGAAGGGGGTTCTTCCTGCCTCGAGTCTTTCCCTACTCCAGTCCATTCTCCATTCAGCCACCAAAGCGGATTTTCCTAAAGTAACAGATCTGACCACAGCATCCCCTACTCAATAAATCTGATTGGCTGCCCACCACCTTCAAGATTAAATACAAAATGCTCTGCTTGGAATTCAAATCCTTCATTACCCAGCTCCCTCCAGTCTATTTACATCCTAGTCCCCCATGACCTCTTTGATCAAGGAACAGGGGCTCTTGACTGCTCCTCAAAAGAGGCCCTCTATCTCTCGGCTCTGAGCACTTTCTCTGGCTCTTCCCAGAGTCTGAAATGCTCATCTCTGCTTCCTGGCTTCAAGTCCCAACTTAAATCCCACCTTCTCCAGGAAGCTTTTCTGAACTGTTCTTAATTCCAGTGTAATTCCCTCTCATGATAATTTCCTATTTATCCTGCCTATAATTTGTTTGTCTATATCTCTTTGCTTATTGTCACCTCTGTTAGATTGTAAGCTTCCAGAGGGCAGAAACTTTTGACTCTCTGTGTCCCAGCTCTTAGCACGGAGCAGGACAAATTTAATAAATAAGCATAGACACTTAACATGCTAATTGATCGATTGGCTTCAAGTTGTCTCCCTTGATAGAAAGTAGCCTCCTGGGGAGCTAGGACTGTGCCATAGCCGATGTCTAGCACACCTTGAGCACAATGACAGAGTGGAACTCCGGGCGAGCCAGGAGCTTTGTCTTTCAGCACTTTTCACAGGGCTTGCATAGGATGTGACTGTAAAGTGCTTGGGGGCTGATGGATGGGTTGACCCGTCTCTCCCCTTCCTTGCCCACCCCCAGGTCTCTGGTCCCTGGAGTATAAGAGAGAGCTCACCAACCCTCTGTGCATCACGGCCAGCCATGGCCACACGGACTGTGTGCGCCACCTGCTCCGCTGGGACGCTGATGTTAACGCAGCTCCAGGTGGGCAGAGTGCCCTGCACGAAGCCTGCCGAGGAGGTCACACGGCCTGCGCAGAGCTGCTCCTGGAGCACCGAGCTAACCCCGACCTGCCGAGCGAGGAGGGCCTGACTCCGCTGCACCTGTGCACCTCCCCAGACACTCTCGGGTAAGGAGGCGGCAGCAAGAGCCCCCATCCCCACCATACCTTCCCAACCCCACCAGAAGCTCTAGCTTCTTCACTTCTAAAAGGAGCCCTGGCTTCTTAAGGCTGACTTAGTATTCAGCTGTTAGGGCTAAACTCAGTTACTCCCACGTGAGGATCTGGCCTTAGGAAAGGCTCCCAGCAGAGCATCACCCCATCCGAACCAGGCTTTGGCCCAGAGCGGGTGATCTTCTCATGCCAGACAAATTATGACCCTCCTGAGGCTTGCTCCCCCAGTCCTGTCAATCAACCTGCCAGGGGCCCGGCACTCACCTACCCCTGGCCAAGCAACATCCCCCCTTTGCTTCTGGCTGAGTCTAATTAGAGCTTGATTACAAGAGAGAGAGCAAGAGACACCAAACTGAGGTAATGAGCTGCGTGATCAGAGGCCTAAATAAACCCGTGTTTGAATAATGCTAAAAGGCCACTGACAAGGGTTGGAGGCTTAAAAATTAGGGATTTTAATGATAATTTTATGCATCCTAATTGTCACAGTGTGAGAGAGATAGTGAGCTTGTTGGGGCTGGGGCTTCAGCCGAAATCTGAGTCCCCCTCCCAACAATGCGCAGACCAACTTCTGCTGTCTATGGTGGGAGAGACCCAGGGGCACCAACTCCTCCTTAGGAGGACTCCAAGCAACTTGGGCTCCCTCCTCTGAGCAATGTAACACTATGAAAAACCCTCGGACTGGACTCTAAGGAAGCTTGATGCTGGGCCCCAGACAGGTACTTTAACAGAGCTGAGGTTCCCAGGAGCCTTTGCAAATGATGGCTTATCATTTGCATAAAGCTTCATAAATTGTGTCATTTAGTTCCTAGCAATTTTCATGTTGAAATGTTATTGTCTTCACCCTTGAGGTAATGGCTTTTTGGTCTCCCTAATCTCTCCCAGAATTTGCCATTAGGAGCAAACAAAAGAGATGAACAGGGCGTGATAGAGTCAATCAGCATTCATTAAGCGTCTGCTGTGTACCAAGCACTATGCTAGGGACGTGGAGATTAAAATGAATCAATCCCTGCTCTCAAGGAGCCTACCCTCTTATCAGGAGAGAAATCATGTATATGTGCATGGGCACACATATATTTAGATTTTATTTATGGATATAGACAGGCAGACAGACAGACAGATAGATAGATACTATATATGTGTGCCTAAGTTGAGAGGAGAGAAAGAGAGAGAAACAGGGACAGAAACAGAAGAGAGAGGAGAGTGAGAGGAAGGAGAGAGAGAAAATCAGAAAATCAGAAAAAGAGAAAGTGACTGGATCTGGGTCTTAAAGAAAACAGTGGTTCCAAAGTGATGGGGCTAGAAGTGGGAGATGGAGGAGTGATTACTCAGGCAAAGGCTGGAAATAGACCGTCGTAGGTAAGCAAGAGTTAGAGGAACATTCTAAACAGACTCTGGACTACCTGGAGGGGACTTGGACACAGTATGGCTGGAGCCAGATTGCCAAGGGCTCTCATCGTCTAACAGAGAAGTTCATATTTACTATTAGGTATGTTAGGAAACCATGGAAGCTTACTGAGTAGGGGGTGACAGAATCATCATAACTAACATTCTAAAGTCTTTTCAGGTTTGCAAAAGACTTTACATGTATTGTCTCATTTGATCCTCACAGTAATAGAAATTTCCTACTATGTGCCAATAAATCACTTGACTAATGGGTAGAATCCCCAGGAGGCAGTTCCTTCTACCTTCAGGAGACAATGTCTCTAGTATTATGGCTCATGAGCCCCCACTAGTATACTGCCCCCTTGATTATCTGATTTAAAGGGCATTTGGTTTAGGAAGGGCACTTTGAGCCAACTGGTTTAATTCTTGAATTTTTATAGGTGAGAAGAGTTATATGACTTATATGAGAACCAAGTTCTCTGAATCCCAGTCTAATAGTCTTCCCATTCTACCTCACTGCCTCCCAAGGAATTTACATCCTGCTTGGGAGATTACACACACACACACACACACACACACACACACACACACACACCCTGCAAAAACAGTACAATTCCTTCCCCTCCCAAAAAAGTACAATATGAGGTAAGAAATGAAGAGAAGTAAAAAGAGAGCAGATTAAAAGCTACTTACAAAGGAGGGGGAGAGTAGTAGTAAGCAAGGGAATTCAGAGGGGATTGGGGCCACTTCAGATTTTTTTCCCTTGGTATGTCTTGCACTTGACACAGTATTGGGGTTAATGAATCCGTGGAGTTTGACTGATCTCCTTATGTTCACACATTATGGCATCCTCACAATTGATGTTTCATGGGAGATAAAGGATCCTTCTTTCTTGAGAGGAGATTCATCCCCTGTCAAGGCAGACCCTTTCACCTGGACACAATTCAGATTTCAAGAAGGTTCTCCTGCTATCAAGTCTAGATTGGCCTCCTTGTAATTTCCACCAAAAGCACGGTTTATTGTTCTGCCTACTGGGGTCAAGCAGAGCACAACTCATCCCTCTTCAACATGGGACCCATTCTTTAACATTGCAATTAGGGCCTGACACATAACAAGCCCTTAATAATGACTTACCGACTGTCAGATAATTATATGCCATCTCCCTCCCCCACTATTAACCTTCTCCTCTACAAACTAAACAAACTCCATTCTTTCAATAGAATCTCACATGACAAAGACTCAAAGCCCTTCAAGTGAATTTGTGTTCAAACCCTTTGGAAAGGCTAAAACTTGGGGCAGCCACATGGCTCAGTGGATAGAGCACCGACCTTGGAGTTAGGAGGACCTCAGTTCAAAGTCAGGTTCAGATATTTCTTAGCTGTGTGACGTAACCCTGACTGCCTAGATAGATTGACTATCTGAATAGGTCTGGACCTGACAATAGCCATGGCAAAATAGGAAAATGTTGTGTTTAATGTTATAGAAGATAATTCAAAATTCTCAAATAATGAACATATTTTCTAGGGAAAAAAATTAGTTTTAGTCTCCAGCAAGTTGGAGCTGAAGAGGTATGGTGAGGTCCTCTGAGTGCCCCTGTTTAGAGATGACATTTTGCTGATTGCATCAAATCCTAGAATAATGCAAAGCTTCCCAAATGAAATTCACACTTTAAAGAATTTGGCTTAACTATCCACACAGGAAAACCAAGTAGATGAAAAATATTTATTCCCAGACTATAATATCTTACTGGATGGACAACACAGAACTCATCCATTTTGGATAATATATATGTGTTGATAGGAGACGAGAGAGATTGATAGAGATATGTCTTTCACAGATTCTACAAATAAGTAAGCTCAGAGCTGGATGGGCAGTAGAGAAAGAGCTAGATTGCCTTTGGGAAACCAAGTCAATTTTTTACTACTCCTCTCACCTTCTTTCTCCCTAACCAAATAGCTATGTTTTTAGTACTAATATTCTTCCAAATGATCAAAGAGTAAGAATCACAGAAAACTATTGGAACAATAAAGTGGTATATAATGAGTGTGCACAGACTATCAGATGTCACAAAGAGGGAATTCTACAGGGAAAACTGGATCAAGATTGTCATCAAAGCAATCTGCAAATAGGGAAAAAAGAAGGTAGTTCTGGTCACGGATCAGGAACAAGGGAGAAATGAAGGCCAGCTCCTGTGTTCCACTGATATCTTCAAAAAGTCAGGAGACCTGGAAGAAGGTTTCCAGGACATAACAGGAAGGGAGAGAACCTTGCTTATCAGTCAACAGACAAACGATTAAGCATCTATAATTTGCCAGGCACTGTGCTAAATTCTGGGAATACAAAGAAAGATAAAAGACAGTCCTTCCTCAGCCATCCTTGTGGTGAATCTATGCAAAAACCCAGACCAAGGGATGCTCATGATGGGCAGACATGGCTGGCTGGGCTGTGAGTAGCAAATGGTGCTCCCTCAGTGAAATTGGCAATTCATAGGAGTGTTGTAGAAGGCATAGAAGGCATGATTAAGGAAGGCCGGACAGCAGGTAATTCTGGTTTTCCCACCAGGCAGTTAAGAAAAGTCAATCAGCACTATTTTCTGATCCCAACTGCCAGTATTCCGAGATCAATTTTGTCCAAGCAGATCCTTTCTCTACCAAGACAGATCACAGTCCTTTAACTTTTCAACAATTTGGTTACTTATCATAACCAAAAAGTTACCATCAGTTCCTGAATTTAGACATGAAAGGAATCTTAGAAGGCATCTCATTGAAGACTTCTTCATTTGGGGGCCAGAAGCCTATTTTTTCTAATTATTCTTGCATTTCATCAAATGTGGTTTCCTCTGTCGTCCAAAGAAGTTCATTTCATGCAATTAAAAACATGATTCTAAAGAGGAATCCTTAGGTTAAACTCTCCAGATCCAGTCCAAACCCCTCATTGTTCCTTACTACTCTGTGGGAGACAGTAGGAAACATTTCTATCTCCACTGTGTAGACTGAGATTAGACTCTTAAGCAGTACCCAGATGACTGGGGACTCAGAATACTTCAGAGTAATAGTTCTTAACTTCTGGGGATCTGGATAGATTTTAGAGAGTCCACGAATTTGGTTTTGTAAAATATTTTAGTTAATTGTGTTTCAGTAATTGGGCTTCCTTTATAATCCTATGCATTTAAAAATCTTATTTTGAGAAGACTTCACGCAACTGCTGCCCCTTAAAGAGTCTGTGGTGTAATAAAATAAAATAAAATAAAAATTAAGTACTCCTTGACCAACCAAGTAACCCTGCCCCTTTAGCCTCAGCATGTCCAAGGTAGTGTGGCAGAATTTGGCAGGCTGAAGACCAGGGCTGAAATCTCAGCTATTTAGATCTCCCTGAGCCTCAGTTTCCCCCAATACAAAACAAGGATAATAATCCCTTCCCTGTCTGCCTCACAGGGATCAAATGAGGCTGTGTGTAAGTGGAAATCTCTGTCATCAGTGCCAGTTAACACTTCCATTATTGTTGTGCAATTAGCAGAGGGCAGGGGAGGGGGGGGAGCAGTGCCTGGCCTTCTTCCTTGTGGGGAGCCCTGATTTCAATTGCAAATGCCTGCAAATTGCTTTGGAGGCTCTTACTGGAAGCACCAGCCCCAGTCCAGGAAACCTGGCTTTTTGGTTCAATGTTCTTTTAGGTCTTCAGATGCACTTTCTAACTAGGCCACTGCGATTCCTCCCCAGTCGAGGGCAGAGGACACAATGGATGCAGCGCATTTGACTCATTGCCACCTTTTGGCTTTGCATTATCCTTGTCCCAAACCCCTCAGTTTTCCATTTCCCACTTCCGGCCATCCACGGACACGTGCAGTTGGGAATAGCTGCCCAGGACCACCCCCAAGCAGAAGCCTGAGTGCTGTCTTCCTTCAGGGAGGCTTCAGTCAGCAGAGTCAGCTCTGTTTGCACGTGGGCAGGGACTGTTTCTTGACGCCCATGACTCAGAACCTCTCCTGCTAAGGCGCTCATCCATAAAAGAAACACTGGGCCAAACTGCTCTAGTCCTGAGGAACTGCTTCTAGTTTTAACTCCCCCACGCCAGGTTCCAGCCCCTGAACTGAGCGATCGGCCTCCAACAAGCAGGCTGAAGTTCCCACAGGCCCTTTGTTCCATCCTCTCCATATTGGGGCTTCTGAGAGAGAGGTCAGGAGGCAGTGCTCAGGAAGGGGACGGGCTCTGTTCTCCATTTTAGAAGAGGAACCCTCCCCACTCCCATCCTCATCTCACCGGGTAGACTTCCAGCCAGCCAGATGCCTCATACCAGCCTGGAGGCCTTGAACCCTGGCAATTATCACAGCTACCAGCCAATAGGCACTCAACTGCACAGCCCACTTGGCACCTGTACAATAACTTAAGCAACTTCCTCGAAGGATGAAAAATTAACAGATGTGTCGGCCCGGCTTGAGGTTTCAACCAGAACTTTTCAACTTAAAAGACTTCAGGGAAAGTTCTATGCTGAGAAGGTCAGGCATTCAGTAGCATAAACATTACCCCTTTGATTAGGAAGGACTCCTTTCCCTGGCACCTTTTTTAAGTAGTAGATTTTAGGTCATCCTTAATTTCTTTCCTGACAATAGGGAAGGGGGGGTCACTGACCTACATCTAGAGAGATTTTATTTTTTCTCACTCCTGATAACAATGGTCTGCACACCTGTGTGCTGCCTTTTTCTATAGGACCATTGAGTAGGCCATTCGCCACGGGGCAGGACTTTAAAAACCTTCCCGTCTATGATTGCCTGGGATAAAAAAAATATAGATAGATAGATGGATAAATCTAGGGTTCCTTCAGACCACTGAGCCATTCAGAATTCACAAGAATTCATCACGCAAAAAGGATATTGGGACTTTAATCTAGGTGCCGTTTGAAGAGATTTGTTGCTTTTTAAAAATAAAAAAAAGTTTTTTTTTAAGTTTCAATAAAATCCAGTCTCTCATTTTTCACTTTGGGTGCCAGGAATGCCCACCTTGGCCTATTAGTTAGAGTTTTCCTCGATGACCTTTGGACAGCCACAGTAATTAGCTAGAGGGGGTGAGAGGAGTCTCCATTCACTCTGCCTTCCTCTCTCTTTGGGGTCTACATCTGGCATAATTCAACTTAATTAACAACGAGAGATTAAAGTCCTCCGATAGGGTCGGTACTCTTCTGAATGCCGAGATCCAAAGATGAAAGTGAATTTTTCCCTAATTGAATGAAGTTTATGGTCTCTGGGTGGAGATAATGGGTGCAAAAATAAAGCCAGAATATGTGCAAAATAATATGAAGGAAGATTCATTTGGAGAGTTAGTAGTAACCGGGGAGTTCAAGCAAGGTCTCACCTACAAAGGGGAATCACAGAGATGGCTCAAAGGGTCTCACCTGCAAGGCGGAACCACACAGATGGCTCAAAGGCCATAAGTGCTTATTCCCGCCTTCTCTCCCTTTTTAAGAACACAGGGAATAATAAAACCAACAAGGGGGAGAATTATTTTCCTTCCTGAACATTGCAGTGAAGATCCCTTAAGTTTTCTTTTTCTGTCACCAAAACAGGGGAAAATATAATTCATGAGCCTGGATCCATGTTTTGAAAAGAGTTAATTATCTGGTCAAAAGCATCTTGATAATGCTTTTCTGTTTCAGGCCCAGCAGGGAGAAATTTGGGCAGAGTTAAATGAGATATTGATTCCCCTGGGGTAGGAGAAGTTAACTCTGAGAGGGTAAGACCATGCAGTATGGTGGTGATGTGACAGAAGGCAAGGGCAGCAGGATGTCCTGGCACTGATGCCTTCAGCACCTTCCTGGCCTCTACTTGCACACCACTAAGGTGAGGGGGTGTAGGCAAGATCTCTTTGGGCCAGGGACATTCACCTCAAACCAACTCATTTATTCATATCCCACATCACTGGACTCACAGCTGCTCTGCCAGGCAGGGGTGCCAGGGTCATAGAGCCCTCATCTTTTTGAGGTGGGACTTGATGCTCACTTGGCAGCATGATGGGCCCAACTTTGTTTCAGTAATGGGAAAGGGGGGACGTGGAACAACTCTTGGTTTTTAGATGCTGCTAGTGACCCAGAGAGTTGGGATTGTTCAGGAATAGAGAGCCTCAGAGGGACCATTCACCATATATGCTCTCTCTCTATCTCTGTGGTCTGTTTCTTTCTGTCTCCCTCCCTCTATCTGGGTTTCCTCCTCTTCTTTCTCCTCCTCCTTCTTCTTCTCTGTCTCTGTCTGTCTCTGTTTCTGTCTCTCTGTCTCTCTGCTTCTCTGTGTGTGTCTCTCTCTGCCTCTCTGTATCTGTCTCTGTCTCTCTCTCTCTCATTATTATAGTGCTGTCTTTAGAGCCAGAGAACCTGGCCTGGAATTTGGAATCCTGGTTATATATCTTATTCCTTTTATGTTCCTGGCAAATCAGTAGCCTTCCCTAGTCAAAGAACCATGGCTCACGTCATCAGAGATCCCAAAAGGAAGAGATTTCAGAAATCATCTACCAAGCCCCTCAGTTTATAGTTGAGGAAACTGAGGCTCAGAGAAGAGAATTGCATTATCCAAGGTCTCCCAGCTAGTTAACAGCAGAGACAGAATATTGAATCCAGTTCTCTGGCTCCAGAATCAGTGTGTATCACCCCAATATCATGTAAACTTCTGTTTACTCTGTTAAATAAAGAGATTGGATTAGACAGTCTCTATAAAGTCCTTTCCAGCTCTCAGTATTATTCTCTTTAAAAAATGAAAGAAAAGAAAATAAGGAAGGAAGGAAGGAAGGAAGGAAGGAAGGAAGGAAGGAAGGAAGGAAGGAAGGAAGAAAGAAAGAAAGAAAGAAAGAAAGAAAGAAAGAAAGAAAGAAAGAAAGAAAGAAAGAAAGAAAGAAAGAAAGAAAGAAAGAAAGAAAGAAAGAAAGAAAGAAAGAAAAGAAAAGAAAAGAAAGAAAAAATAACACCTCCATTTAATGACCATGAATCAGTTCCCTGGGCCTGTGATGCTGGATCCTCGCTGTGACATCTCAATCTCTTGCCAAGCACTTAATGAGGATGGGTTTAATCAGATGATTATGACTCCAGGTGAGAAATAAGGAGCAGGCAACCAAGAGCTCTTCGGAGATGAGTTCTGGCTTCCATATAGATGCCCCAGCTAAGAATTGAGCACAAGGAGGCAGCTGTGAGAAGGCAGCTCAGGGCTCCTGAGGAACAAACAGTGGGGCCACAGGATTGTCTTCCTTGATGCTGTGGCATCAGGCAGTTTGCTTGGGATGATGACACGTTCAGCTAGTGATCATGGAAGGTTTGCCCCTAAAACCTGCAGAATGTGGTGCAGGTGAACAGGAACCTTTTTCTTGGTGTATCCATGATCTGACACATAGGAAAGGCCTGATAGTGATGGGAGAAAAGAGGGAAGGAAGGAAGGAAGGAAGGAAGGAAGGAAGGAAGGAAGGAAGGAAGGAAGGAAGGAAGGAAGGAAGGAAGGAAGGAAGGAAGGAAGGAAGGAAGGAAGGAAGGAAAGGAAGGAAAGGAAGGAAGGAAAGGAAAAAAAGGGAGAAAGGAAGAAAGGAAGGAAGGGGAGAGGGAAGGAGGGGAGGACGGAGGGAGAACCAAAACACTTCATCTCTATAACCATCATGTGGTGATCAATATAGTGACCAGAATAGTGATCGATGTTGGCACCCCTCTTTATGGTCGCAAAAATCTTTTGAGATTCATGACAACTCTGGGAAGGCAACAGTGCAAGTTACAGCTTAATTAAATGGCCTCAGGCAAATTACATAGTTTTCTCATCCATTGGACTCCTGAACACCTCAGTGAGGTAGCAAGCTAGTAGAATGGATAGAGTGCTGGACCTGGAGTCAGGGAGATTTGAGTTGAAATCTTGTCTCAAACACTTACCAGCCACTTGACCCTAAGAGAATTACTGCAATTGCTTCAGTTTCCTCACTTCTATGTGTGTCCATACAGGTTGTCTAAATGTATAGTTGTAGCTCTCAGGTGGCCTGCCTGAATAACTATGATCTGAGGTCTAACTTACCTGTTCAGAGAAGAGGAAAGCCAAGAGTTAGTTCATACATGATACATGGCAGGGAGCAGGGGGAAGGCATGCAAACCAAAGGAATACTGTCACCAAACCTGGGAGATTTATCTTGTACTTTCCAAGAGGAGTATTGGGCTAAAAGTAAATCTCCCTGCTCTCTCACATGATTCCAAAGACTAATAGGTTCAGAATCAAAGCCCCTTCTCTGAGTACTCTTAGTGTGTAGCCCTTAGCTTACACTCACCAGATTGGCCTCTCCTCGCCAATTCTAGTTACACAAAATATCATCACAAATAGTGATGAGCAAGTAAACACATTTATGCAATAACAATAACAAAAACAATAAACAGAAGTCAGGGAACTTATGCAGATAAAAAAATATTTTTTTAAACACAAGAGACTGAGCTCTTCATCGAGTAACAAAATCTATCTCAGTCCATTTAAAATCTCATTTTAGAGAACATTCTCTGTAGTCTCTATGGGAAAAGCTGGAAATCAAGGACATGTTGAATAAGCAACTCCCCCTAAATGTTGGAAGCTTCTCTGTCCATATACATCTTTAAAGAATTTCTAGGACTACCCCAAAAAGTTCCTAAATCCAGTCTGAATTGTCATGCTCTGCATGTTCTTGACTCATCAGGAGTCATATCTATACACAACAGTGTACCAAGCTCCCTAAACTTGAGTAGAAGTCCCAATAATGTTTATCCCGCAGAGTTGTTGAGGTCCTTAAAAAGTATATGAATATCAATAGATCATTATTTCAGGAAAGATATATAAAAATTAGTGAGCATGGTGGGGAGTTAGAATGGTGAAGGGAACTGGAGTCGCTGATTGATGTCGATCTATGGAAATACATAGGGCTATTTAACTAGAAGAGAAGACTGGGGAGTGGGAACAGAATAGGATGGCTGCCTTCCAGTATTTGAAGGGCCGCTATGAGGAAGATGGATACACTTTATCCTTCTTGGCCCTCAAGAAAAGAAGTAGGAGTGTTGGGAAGCTGCAAAGACAGATTTTAGCTCAGGATGAGAAAATGTATCATGATTAAGAAGGTTGTGTAAGCATGGAAGGGACTGACTGCCTTGGAAGGTAGCGAGTTCCCCTCTCATTGAGAGCTTCAAACAAAACCAAATGACCATTTCTCAAGCAGGTCATAAAGGAAATTCTTAGTTGGACACAAGTTGGACTGGATCCTGCTGGTTCTTGTCTTCTCTCACTCTGATTTTGTGGTTCTGAACCAAGAGTTCTGTCTAATGCTCCTCCTAACTAAAATTCTATATATTATTGTCCCCATTTTGCAAAACAAAACAAAATAAAAACCTCAGATTGATCAAGTATGTCTCATTTAAGGTCAGAAAACTGCCAGTTAGCAGAGTCTAAACTCAAAGCCAGTGTTGACATAATCAGGTGTTTCCCGTACACTGTGCTGTTCCCAAAGGATATTATAGAAGAAACAGGATGTTTCCAGTTAAACCAACCATAGAGCATCATACACATGGGCATCTTTAAGGAATGCTTGTAAAATAGAAGAAGGTAGAATAGATTGGGAAAGAGGGATATGTCATTCAATGTAACTAAGATGCTCTGGCCACCATGCTTTTGGGGGATGAGAATGTCTCTGACCTGAGTCACCCAACCAATCAAACAGTAAATAGTGTGGGGTCGCAGGCTGGTGCAGTGAATAGAGCACTGGCCCTGAAGTCAGGAGGATCTGAGTTCGAAAAAAGTCTCAAACACTTGACACTTACTAGCTATAGGATCCTAGACAAGTCATTTAATCCTGATTGCCTCATCCCAATTCCAAAAACAAAAACCACCAAAAATTATAAATGAAGTAAACTAGGTGAAAGAAGGAAACACTTCAAACCACTAGATGAAATAGGTAATAGTATGTATTGGGATTTGTTTGGGGGCTCTTGGGAGGGTGGGAACTAATTTTTAAAAATTTATTACTCTGAGCCTAGGGAGATCAAAGAAGAATTTTCCAGAAGGGGTTCATTCTAGCAATGTCTTTGGAAGTCAAGCCTTTAAGAAGGCAGGTTTCTTATGCCGATACCAGAGGCAACAAAGGGAAAGAAGGAGTGAGCCCAGAAGGACTGTTCCACTCTCTGGCTCCCCACCCCCATTGACTAGGTCATTGGCAAGATTGGATCAGTGTCGGGTAATGTTTCCATTCAGGAGCCAGGAAAGAACAAACTAAACCACAAGGGAAAAGTAATTTCAGGGAAGGTAGCATCTTAAAGGAATGCAATATCAACAATCTTCATTGACCCCATGTAAGTCAGGAGAAGTTTACAGGGACTCCAGGAAGGAGATCACTAAAAACTAAAAGCCATTTAAATCTGATGGGCTAATTGATGTCTACTGCTTAATCAGTGGTGAGCACGCCAGTGGGGACTTGTGGGAAAAGAGCATTCATTGACCGCTCTTGATTCCTCAAAGTTGCCCTAGAACCATGTGGGGAGGAGTTTTTGACCACTTGGAGTGAACCTGGAGAAGGGCTCCATTTCACTGAGCATCATGCACTGGAAAATATGAATCAATCTGATTCTATACCTGCCTTCTCCTTCCCAGGGCTTGCTGTTGAGCACTTTTGCCCCAAGATGGGTTGTTTCTCAGATCATTTTTGAACATGCTGTCTGAGCATTTTCCAACTGAGAAAAAAGAAAGGAAAGAAAAAAGAGGGGGTCAGGATGGTCTCAAGAAGGGCTCTGAGCCAAACCAGCTAATCCAAAGGGGATATGGAGATACTTTCTTCTCTCCAAAACAGTTGGGGAATCCAACCCATGGATCCCTAACCCTAACCCTAAATGCCTCTCTATTCCAAGCCTAACCCTAAATGCACATACATGCACAAGCATGCAGGCCTGTACGATATAATGTGCCCATCAGTTTGGGGTTGTGCATACACGTGGGCCTAACATGCATTCAAGATCCTGCATACATGTTAGAATGTGTTCATACAATAGAGCACATTGTATGGTCCCAGTACATACACACACACACACACACACCCCACACATATGCTACATATGTTTACGCTTTGTGTGTAAAACTGCCAACCCCACTCACATAGATGCTATTATTTATTTGTATAACACCCATGTTCATGTGTACTAGCCCATGAACATACACACTCCCCTCCCTTCTGTAAATGGCACACTCCCACCTGGCCCCTGGGCAGCACCAGCTCTCTCCCATGCTGCCACTGGCCGCCCTTGCCCAGGCCCATCAGAGGTGACATTGTTCCGCCTTGATGTCATCCAAGCAACTGCTTCCCCGCAGCAGTCATCCTGATGTAAGCCGACGGGCTCATCACATCCAGTTACTTAACACTGAAAACAAGATGAGGGTTCTTTGTCTCTAAGTCCCTCTGGTTTGTCACAAGGGATTCGGGCTGGGAAACATCACCCCCGATGACAGAAGGAATTTCCAGAGGCTTCACGACAGCTTCCAGTGTAGGAATCTCTGCTTGGCCAAAAGCCAGATGGTCATCCAATAGTCACTAGACCCCAGACCTTTACTAATCAAGGATTTCTCAGACCGTCCTCTCCTCTCCTCTTCCTCAGGAGAAGGAAGGATTTTGTGAGACAATAATTGTGCACCATGGGGCTGTTTCCATTGGATGGGTCCCCTGAACTTGATGGTATTTGCCACATTAACCTCAAAGAAGGTCCCTAGGGGAGTGCCCCAAAGATCTCATTTATCCCAGTGCTCTTTGACCTGTTCCTCAGTGACATAAAGGCACAAAAAGGCATAGAAACTGGGAGTGCACATGGACCCAAACTGGGAAGCATACTAACACCCATGACCTGGAAGGAGTATTAACCTGTTCTAGCTGGCTCCAGAAAACAATAGGAAAAGTGATGGGCAATTGCATCCTTGTCCACATCTTGGGAGGCTCTCCCTGCAATCTGAGGTGAGACCACAAAAAAACTCACAAAGGTCAACTGAGTCTGGCAGAGACCTCTAGGCTATGGGCTCTATCTTCCTTCCAACCCCAGAAACCCTCAAAATGTCTGATGGATGTAGTTAACAGAGTGCATGGACACCCACAAGAGGCACAAAGGAAGCCAACTGGCTTGTGGGGAGGCAGGAATAATTCATGTGAACAATCACGATGGTTGATTTCACCTGAGAAAACTTTTTTATCAAGATTTTTGAGCTTCTTTTGGGGACCCAGTACTGATTTTTTGCAAGAGTTCATTTCATTTCAGATATATAAGAGGAAGTTTCCTCAGAGGTCACCTCATCCAACTCCTTCATTTCAGAGATGAGGAAACTGAGGCACACAGAGGTTTAAATCATGGGCTGGAAGTCACACATGTCATAAATATAAGAATTGGAATTGAGCCCAGGTTTTTGGATTCCAAAGACATAAGGGCCATTTTTTTGTTGGAACACAGTGGTCATAAAAGACAAAAATGTGTTCAATAAACCTAGAGAGGTAGACTGGAACCAAACTGTGATGGACTTTGTGAAGGTTTCTTTTTTCTCCAGGAGGCAATGGCGAGCCAATGGCCATTGTCAAAGAAGGGAATGGTTTAAGAAAAAGCTTTAGCTCCGCATCTTCCTTTTGTCCTTGGAAAGTCACAGACTAGGCCTCTGACCGAGCAGTGTCATATTCCTTAAAATTACATATATAATGTTGACAGGGCTTAGTCTAGGTGAATTTGGCTCAAATTAATGATTTCTCTATTGCTGGTAATAAAGGGAGGCAGTGGGAGATATTGCTTCCCTTCCTGTCTCCTAGGAGTTTGACAGGGTACTTCTAATTGGAGATGATGGGAGGTGGGGAGGCTCCAGGGAGGGTGTGTTTATCTGAGTTGCACCAAATCAGAAGCTATTTAAACAACAATGTCTCCTTAATCCCCAACCTGGGAAGTCTGGACACACAGTGACTTTGGCATTCTCAGATGGGAATGATACTCTTAATTCAGGACTGAGGCTATTAACAAGCAGACTCTTGGGTGTTCTTGATTTCTGCCTGTCTGTTAGGTTATGACAAAGCCTGTTCACAGACCCCAGTTTCAGGCCTGAGGGGCCCAGGTCAAAACTGGGCAACCCCCAGCTCCCAGCCCTTTCAATTTCTAGGGAGAGCGGTCTCCTATCCATAGGCAGGGTCAGAGATTCATAAGTTGAGCTGGAAAAATTCTCAGAGGACACACATTCCACCTTCCTCTTGTTACAGAGGAGATCTAGCCAAGTTAAGGGACTTGGTCAAGATCATGCAGCTAATATAAGTCAAAAGTTGCTTTAGTTCAGATCCTAAGGAGCTAGAGACTAGGTATGATATAAAAATAAGATAGAGAAGGGACAATTCCTTGATGGAGTTCTAAGAGAATGGTAGTTTGGAGTTAAGTTGCAGATCATAATGATATAGTATGTAGAACTCATCTGTTGTAGTAACCCTGAGCTTCCCTTTCTTGTTGGTCCAAGATCAGGAAGGGCTCAGTCCATACCTGCTCTTTCCCTCCTTCCTTCTCTTGGCCACATCTTAGGAGTCCCAGATTCTTTTACTAGGTTTTCCCCCTCAAACCAATGAAATTTCTCCAGAGAAAACTCTGCATGGAAAATTCCAGAGAAAATTTTCTTAAGCCATTCTCTCTTCTGACAATGGTCATTGGCTCGCCATTGGCTCCAGGACAAAAAAAGAAATCTTCACAAAGTCCTTCACAGTTTGGTTCCAGCTTACCTCTCTGGGTTTAATGAACACAGTTTTCTCTTTTATACACACTGTGTTCCAACAAAAAATGGCCCTCGTGTCTTTAGAACCAGAAAATCTGGGCTCAATTCCAGGACTTATACTTACAACATGTGTGACTTCCAGCCCATGACTTAAATCTGTGTGCCTCAGTTTCCTCAGCTCTAAAATGAAATGGACTAGAGTTCAGTAAGCATGGGGCCCCAGAAAGCTCCTCTGCTGTTCTTAGAATTCAGGGATTGGTGCGGTGGCTTATACCTGGGGACAACAGCTTAACATGTCAGTCTGCTGGGAAGAAATGCAGCTAAGCTCTATATGAAAAAGTGAGAGCCATATCCCAGGCAGCTGGATGAGGGATTCAGGACCATTGACTCCCTTGGAAGGTTTCCATATTGCAGAGAGTAATCCGTGCTCGGTATCGTGGCTAGGGCAATCATAGAGAGTGGGATCCACTTTCCTGTAAACTCCGGGAAGGGAGGATATGTTTATAATAATAATAACAGCCACTTCTAAGGTGGGCAGAATGTTTGGAAATGTGCAGGTTGCCTCGCTTATATAACCTCAATCCAGCCTCACAATAACCCTGAGAAAGGGGGTGCTCCAGGTGGTATGATCTCCAATTTATAAAGGAGGAAAGAGAGACTCAGAAAGCCTCCTAACTGGCTTACATCATACAGCCTACAAGTCAGATTTTGAACACAGCTCTTTCTCAAAGTCCAGCACCCAATCTACTATGATTCCATGCTCTTCTTTTCCTTTCAACTTCAGTAATTGTATCCCCAGATCTTGTCACCCATCCATTTAGTGACTGCCATGTGATAACCACTGTCCTAAGGCACTGAGAATAAAAAGACCAAAAGGAGACTTTGCTCCTTAAGGACCAGGCCCTGTCTTTGTATCCCCAGTACTTAGAAACAAGGATTGTTGACTGAGTGACTGATTATTTAGGAAGATACTTTCTCATTGTTTTTCTGACTGTTTAGAAAGATACTTTCTAATTATTTGATTGACTGACTCCTTAGAAATATAATTTGTCATTGTTTGACTCTTTGAAATACGTTGTAATTGCTTGACTATTTAGGGAGATACTTTTAGGAAGAATACTTCCTAATTGTTTCACTATTTAGAAGATACTTTCTAATTGTTTTTTCTGATTATTTAAAAAGACACTTTCTAATTATTTGGCTGATTCCTTGGAAAGCTATTTTGTCATTATTTGACTACTTAGAAAGATACTTTGTAATTGCTTGAAAGACTGACTAGTTAGGAAAATATTTTTAGGAAGAATACTTCCTAATTGTTTCACTATTTAGAAGATACTTTCTAATTGTTTTTTTCTGATTATTTAGAAAGACACTTTCTAATTGTTTGATTAACTGAATCACTACTTAGGAAGATACTTTGACTACTTAGGAAGATTTATTTTGTTATTGTTTCACTGACTGACTATTTTGGGAGATACTTTGTAATTATTGACAATTACAAATAAGAGAGGGTACAAGGTATGATGGGAGCAAGGGAATCCTTGCTCAGCTACTTTCTCTCTTCTATGGATTCACTTTTCTCATCTGTAGTATGAGGGGGTTGAATTCAATGGTAATTTTTTTTCGGTTCTGTAGCTATGATCGCATGACTCCCTCCAGGTCTGAATCTATGTCTTAGGCTTCAGGAAAAAAAGTGGAACTGACTCCTTGGTGTTTGTTCCCTGCTGCTAAGGCAAAAATTCCACTTTGGACAGTTCTGAATATTCAGAAATACTCCCTTATATTCACCCTACATTTGCCACTTTACCACTGCCAGAATCTCTGGGGCCAAGTTAAATAAGGTGAATCCATCATCCACGTGATAGTCCCTTAAAAACTTGAAAATAAACACCACATAAATGTTCTCTGCTCCAGAGTAAATATCAAAGGATCCTTTGGTCAGTGACTATATGACTTGGACCAGAGACTCTTCACCGTGATGCCTATCCTCCTCCAGATGCTTTCCACTTTGTCAATGTCCTCCTTTAAACTATGGGGGCTAAATTTGAACATCTCCCCCCTCCTTTATCTCGATGTGGTAGCACAAGGTACAATGAGACTATTTTCTCCTTCAACCTAGACAGGAGACCTCTCAAGGCATCCCATTTGCTTCCAACCCAGGGCCATTTTTCTAAGATTACAGCATTTGGACATAGGGACACAGCTTGTAGTCCTGGAGTTAGCCAGGTTTTGTTGGCTGGACTTCCCACAATGGGATGACATATCCCCAAATTCTTTAGAGCTTTCAGGGAAGAGAGGATTCTGCACAGTGACTAGAATTTAGGATGACCCTGTTAGATGGTAGCAATTCTACTCCTAATTAACATAACTAATGGCCAGGAGAGGAGCAACAGGCGAAGTAAAGACCATATTCTTGTTCAGCATCCCCAGTGCCTAACTGGGTGGTTCAGTGACAGAGTGATGGACCTGGAGTCCAAGATCAAAACCAGAATCAGACACTTTCTAGTCATTTGACCCTGGATAAGTCATATCTCCTTTCTTTAGCTCAGTTTCCTCATTTGTAAAATGGAGATAAGAAAATCATCTCCTTCCAGATCTTTATAGACAAGATGAGATGAAATGTGTACAGTACTTACAAACTAAGCATTATGCAATTACTAGCTATTACTATTAGAACTACTGCTTAAAACATAGTAGGCACTGGTTGAATAAATAAAAAGCGCTCATTAAGCTCCGGTTATATACTAAGCATTGGGGATATGAATATAAAAGCAAGCCACCCTTGCCCTCCTGGAGTTTACATTCTAATCAGGGAGTAACACTATAGGGAAGTGGCTTCCAGGAAGGGACATTTTGGTCAGGGAAAATTTGTGAGTGTTATTGTCAGGGAGCAGGTGGACAAATGTTTTGTGCCGAAAGTAGTGGCAGAGTTCATCTGCTTTATTTCCTTATACAAAATCCACATCTGTCAGTGTGAGATCACACACACACACACACACACACACACACACACACACACACACACACTCCATTGTTCCTAGGTCTACTTTCTAGGGTCACAAAGAACAAGGCTCATCCCCTTCCCATGTGACTACTGACTATAAATAGTTCCACTGCCTCGAGTTGTTAGAGTAAGAGATGAAAAGTGGGGGAGGGAGGGAATCGAGGGGACTTGCATGGCAGCAGAGTAGGTGTCAAGCAAATGACATGCAGATGGTGTGGTCTGCTGAGTGACTTAATAGATTGACTGATTAGTGAATTAATGACATAAGGAAAGGTCTGGGACACAAGAAGGGTTTCCCTGGTTCCTGGAACCCAGTGAGCCAGGGCTTTATATTGGTTCCTACATGGGTGGATGCCTTGTGATGTTTTAAGTGTGTTCCTAAAAAGCTGTTTATAAATAAAATATTTGTAAATGGAATGTTATTTTAAGGCCCCAGTGGGGCTTCTTATCTAAAGGGCTCTTGGCCCCCCAGCCTGGTTCTGGGATTCACCCCCCTCTGCATTTCTAGCTGCTCACTCATCTCATCCTGCTCTCACCCCTAAGCTGCTGCTTTTTATTCCCATGACATTGAAGCTCTGGCTTCTTCTGCTTCACCATCCCCAGAGTTCTGAATTAACCCAGCTACACTCTGATCACAAGGCTGGAAGGGTAGCAGAATAGGGCAGCCTACCCTTCAGTTTACAAGATCATAGGGTTAGGTCTGAAAGGGACCCAAGAGTCCACTTGCTTTGGGAGATCAAGAAAGCAAGGCATTAAGAAATTAGGGTGAGAGGTAAGTAATAGCCACAATTCAACCCTGACCTTCTGACTCCTAATCTAATGTCTTTTTCACTGTACTATTCAACTCAAATAAGATCTTCAAGTAATCAATCCCAGAAACAGAATGAAGACCATCAAAATAGCTAGAAAACAGTTTCAGGGGAGGAAGATCAGGGAGTTAGTAGTGAACCACAAGCTTGCCATGAATCACATGTGTGATTTGACAATCAAAGAGCTCTCCTAGGCTACATTAAGAGAGCCACAGTTTACTTTGTCATCTTCGGTCCAACTGAATGTTGTGATCAGTCTTGGGAACCACATGATTATTGCTCTTTACTACCTGAACATGTAGCATGGAAGAAAGATGAGATTTTTTTTCTACTTGACCCCAGAGAGCAGAACTAGGAGTAATGGATGGATGTCAAATTTGGATGTCAGGTGACAAGAATTTCTTCACAGTTAGAGCTAGTGAAAATGGCACAGGCTAACTTAGAAGGGAAGAGATTGCCCATAACTGAAGGGCTTCAAGCAGAGGTGGAACGATGACTTGTCTGAGATGCTATAAAGAGATTCTGGGACTAGATGGACACTAAGATCCCTCCCAAATGTGAGCTTTTCTGATTCTACCTGTGATAGCATTTGATTTAATGCCAGGTGACACAGTAAATAGAGCACCAGGCCTGAATTCAAGATCCTTACTGCTGTAAAATGAGGTTAATAATGATGTGAAATGCCTCCAAAGGATGTTGTGAGGATCAAAAGAGATCATTGTAGAGAGTTTGGAAGACCTTAAAGTATTGTGTAAATGTGTAGTAGTAGTAGTAGTAGTAGTAGTAGTAGTAGTAGTAGTAGTAGTAATAGTAGTAGTAGTAGTAGCAGTAGTAGTAGTAGTAGTAGTAGTAGTAGTAGTAGTAGTAGTAGTAATAGTTGATGTTGTAATCGTGATGGTGGTGGTAGTGGTAGTAATGGTATTAGTAATAGTAACAGTAGTAGTAGTAGTAAGTGCTGCTGCTGCTATATTATTATAGAGAACAGAGTACTGGACTTGGAAGCAGAAAGACCTGGATTCAAATTTCACAACAGACACTTTAGTAGCTATGATTGAAAACAAGTCACATTGTCTCTCTGAATTCATTTTCTCATATGTAAAATGGAGATTGGGATATTTCTGTCACATGGGAGGTCATTAGCAAATAAAATAATGAAGGTAAGAAGCTTCCTGCCACTTAAGACCCTGTGTCGATGTCATGGGAGAGGGGAGGAGATTAGAGTCACAATATAATTGATGTAAGAAATATGAATGAGGAAATGGCCTCTTCCCATGAAGATGGCACCTGTCCTATAAATTATAGCATTAAAGAGTTGTCTAGGTCATTTTCTATAATAACAATGTCATTTACTACTACTACTACTATTACTGTCACTACCACCACTACCACTACCATTATTGCTGCACTGCTGCTGCTATTGTTAATATAATTACTACTGATATTACTATTACTTGTCACTGTTACTTCTATTTCTGCAACTACCATTACTCCTTTGTAGTATCTGTAGTATAAATACAAAGTATGGGTTCTTGTGGAAGGGGAAGGTTTTTATGACCAAAGCAGAACTAGAGATCATTACTGATCACAAAATAGAAAATTTCGATTATACCAAACTGAAAAGTTTCTGTACAAACAAAACTAATGCAGACAAGATTAGAAGGGAAGCAATAAACTGGGAAAATATTTTTACAGTCAAAGGTTCTGATAAAGGCCTCATTTCCAAAATATATAGAGAATTAACTCTAATTTATAAAAAATCAAGCCATTCTCCAATTGAAAAATGGTCAAAGGATATGAACAGACAATTCTCAGATGAAGAAATTGAAACTATTTCTAGTCATATGAAAAGATGCTCCAAGTCATTATTAATCAGAGAAATGCAAATTAAGACAACTCTAAGATACCACTACACACCTGTCAGATTGGCTAAGATGACAGGAAAAAATAATGATGATTGTTGGAGGGGATGCGGGAAAACTGGGACATTGATGCATTGTTGGTGGAGTTGTGAACGAATCCAACCATTTTGGAGAGTAGTTTGGAACTATGCTCAAAAAGTTATCAAACTGTGCATACCCTTTGATCCAGCAGTGTTACTACTGGGATTATATCCCAAAGAGATTATAAAGAAGGGAAAGGGACCTGTATGTGCACGAATGTTTGTGGCAGCCCTTTTTGTAGTGGCTAGAAACTGGAAACTGAATGGATGTCCATCAGTTGGAGAATGGCTGAATAAATTGTGGTATATGAAAATTATGGAATATTACTGTTCTGTAAGAAATGACCAACAGGATGATTTCAGAAAGGCCTGGAGAGACTTACACGAACTGATGCTGAGTGAAATGAGCAGGACCAGGAGATCATTATATACTTCAACAACAATACTAGATGATGACCAGTTCTGATGGATCAGGCCATCCTCAGCAACGAGATCAACCAAATCATTTCTAATGGAGCAGTAATGAACTGAACTAGCTATGCCCAGAAAAAGAACTCTGGGAGATGACTAAAAACCATTACATTGAATTCCCAGTCCCTATATTTATGCACACCTGCATCTTTGATTTCCTTCACAAGCTAATTGTACAATAATTCAGAGTCTGATTCTTTTTGTACAGCAAAATAATGTTTTGGTCATGTATACTTATTATGTATCTAAGTTATATTTTAATATATTTAACATCTACTGGTCATCCTGCCATTTAGGGGAGGGGGTGGGGGGGGGTAAGAGGTGAAAAATTGGAACAAGAGGTTTGGCAATTGTTAATGCTGTAAAGTTACCCATGTATATATCCTGTAAATTAAAGGCTATTAAATAAATAAATAAATTTAAAAAAAAAAAGAAATTAATGAAAATAAAGATGTATTTATTTTCCCAAAAAAAAAAAAAAAAAAAAAAAGTATGGGTTCTTAAGTATTTGGTAGATTATACCTAAAATTTAAGAAGTAAAGTAGATATATGTAATAAAGTATATAATAAATTAAGTAATAAAATTAACAGATTTTAAGTAATAAAGAAGGACTATCTCTCTCCAGAAATAAGGAGATAAGGAATGGCCTCTCAGAGTTCTATATGATCTTCACAACAGCCCTGGAAGGAGGGAGCTATTAGAGATATTTACAGGACTGGGCTTGGAGTAAGGAAGACCTGAATTCACTTACCCTTTATAGGATAACTGGTAGAGCAGGATTTAATCATAGGGAGTTAATGAGATGTAGGGCTACTGTATACCAGTCAAAGTGTTAGCCAATAAGGAGAAAAAGATAAAAATTAAATTGTAACTGCCCTCAAAGAGTTTATGCCTAGGAGTTGTCAAAAATAATAACTGAGTTCTCTCTAGTTCCAAATGTGGGTCTCAGGCATTAGATTGCCAAGGGGCCAGTGATATCATTCCTCTAGCCATATTTCTGTCTTTTCTTGACAGATGTGCCCAGCTGCTTGTAAAACATGGTGCCCTGGTAAACCAAGCAAGCAGCGAGGGCCAGGAGAGCCCTCTTCACATTGCAGCAAAACATGGCCTCAGGGATCATACCCTTCTGTACCTACAACATGGGGCCAGGGTGGACAATAGGAACAGCCGTGAAGAGACCCCCCTCAGCGTGGCTTGTGGCCGAGCCCAGGAGCCCTACGAGCAGGAGCGCTACCTGGAGGTGTGCCGCCTGCTATTACGCCACGGTGCAGATGCCAACGCCACCGACGAGGAAGAGAAGAGTCCCCTCCACAAAGCCTGCAAGAACGCCAGCTACCTCCTGGTGCAGCTCCTGCTACAGAACCAAGCCAAGGTGAACGTTTTTGACTACAACGGTACCTCCCCCATGGCCTGTGTTCTTCAGAGTGCCTCCTTCAAGAGGGAGTGCAGACCCCACAGGACCGTGCAAATGCTCCTCAACCATGGCTCCCAGAGGATCTGGCCGGGGGCTTTTGAGAAGGTACGAGTGGGAAAAGCCGGCTGCATTCACCAGCCATTTATCTGCCAGGTCTATGGGGGGCTTGCTGACTGCAGGCCCAATACAAGTCAATAGTGTTGAGTGAATGAATCATAGATTCAGAACAGGAAACAGCCTTGGAGGCCATCATCTCCTCCAGAAATGGAATCTGAGAGACGCGCCTGGCACAGGGAATGCTCCATACAAAACTTTGGTGTTAGAAGTTTGTTCAATGAATGGGTATGAATTCAGGGGTAGAAAAGGTCCTAAAAATCACCTACTATGACTGGATGGCAATAAGAAAGATTTTCAATAATAAAGAAGGACCATTTCTCTCCAGAAATAAGGAGATAAGGAATGGCCCTCAGGAGATAAGAAAAGCCCCCTGGGAGGAGGGAGGTATTAGAGTTATTCCAAGGAGTGGGAGATAGAGGGTGGGCTTGGAGTAAGGAAGACCTGAATTCACTTATGAGCCACCTGACCCTGAGCCTCAGTTTCTCCATATGTAAACTGAGAGGGTTGGACCAGATGGCCCCTGAAGTCTAGTCCACCTCTGGAGCAGGGCTCTATGTCTCAGGGAAACCAATGACAGAAAGCACACAGTGACTTGTATCCTGAGGCCAATACAGAATAATACCCTGGATACTTTGATCATAGGAAATCGTGCAAGCTGCAGAAGTGGAAGGGGGCTGTGGGACCAACAGGGAACTCCCTCCAAGGAGGTAGACGGAGAGAAGGGAAAAGGCAGGGCTCCTTCCCCCCCCCCAGCTTTCTGTTGACTTGGCTGTGACAAGGAGCAGCACCTGTTTTGGCTTGGTCACGGTGGAGTGAGTGCTGGGATCTCCCCTAGAGAAGGGACTCATCACCCAAGGTTCAGCAGCAACTGACCCGAGCCTCCACACCCCCCAAAGGCGGCCCCAAGGCCAGTGTGCACAGGGTAACAATGGGACATCACAGAATACGCTCTCTGTGGCCAACACCTAGACTTTAAATAGAGTCGAGGAGTCATCGTTGGTGCTTGGAACTGCTGAGATTGGAGGTTTCCCAGACACTGTGTGACACATTCTGGGCTTGTAGATCCCAGATAAAGGGAAGTTCCCTAAGGCCGAAGGACAGGCAGCAGCGGACAGAGCTGCTCAGAGACTCCAGGGATGACTCTGGACTGTGTCACTGGTCCCGAAGCAATGAGTCAGCTATACCAGGCTTCTCTGCCTGTGTGACTCCAATCATTCCCAATTTAGGATAAACATGGCAGCTCTACTCAGGTCCAGGAGAAAGCCCTTTGGTAGTGAACACTTTGGTCCCAGGAAATCATACTAGAGAGGTGGGGAGAGGCTCTGGAACCCGCAGGGAACCCCCTCCAAGGAAGTAGAAGGAGAGGAAATAAAAGGTGTGACTCCCCATCCCAACCAAGCCAAGAGAAGGCTGAGGGTACCATTGTAGAATGCCCCACTTACCCACTTGTGCTATCTCCTTCCTTCTTCCCTTTAGGAAGACCCTCTTGTGTCCTAGACCCTCTTGGCAGGCAGTCTGCCGAAGCCTTTCTCAGAATGATGTTTTTAGATGCATAGAATTGAGTAGATAAAACTCCAAAGGAAACCAATTATACTGAACTGGGGTCGTTAGAATATTTTAAAATAGGTATGTGGACCTCACCTGGCTTCAGAAGAATTGAACTGACTTTATGGTCCTGAACCTGCCAGCAGATGTTTGTACCCTCGCTATGAGAGCACATCAATTCTACAAGTCTGCTGGATGCTTAATTAATTGAATTCTCATTCAACCATAGAAAGTTAGATCATGGAGATCACCTAGTTTAACTCTGTCATTTTTCAAATCAAAAACTGAGGCCCAGAGAGGACATGTGGCCAGCCTAAAGTCACGCAGGAAGCTGGTGGGTTTTTCAATTTTGCTAAAAAGATGGCTGGCCCCGTCGTCGTCCAAGCTGACCGAGGTCGCATCCCGAGCTCGTGAGGATTGCAACGGCTTCAGGGGGAGGGAAGGGGCTTAATCTGCCCTGACTCTCAGTCCTTGAATGAAACTGGGTCCCAGAGAGAAGCTGTGATGTGCCTCAGGTCACAGAGAGACAAAGCCAGGATTAAAGCATCTCTGTGTTCTCATTAATAATCATCATAACCGGTGTTGACATAATATTGTAAGGTTTGCAAAGCATCTTATGTATATTCTCTCCTGTAAGCTTCACGATAAACCTGAGAGGCAGGTGGGATTACTTGGGTCCATTTTACAGATGAAGCAATTGAGTCCCAGATAGATTAAGGGACTTGCCCAGAGTCACACAGCTAGTGAATATTGGAGGTGAAAATCTAAGTACAGGGTTCTTGTCATGATCCAAGGGTTCCATGTCCCCAGTTCACCTCTGGCTCCTGGAAGTGACACATCCTGACTGGGCAAACTGACATTGAGAGGAGAGAGGGATAGAGAGGAATGATGGGAAGAGGGAGACAGGGCCATGGGAGCAAAGAAACCATGGAAAAAACATCACCAGAAAAGCCTCCTATCATATTATTCCTCCTGAGAAGCAATGCAGAGAGTACTGACCTCGGGGTCACAAAGATATGAGTTTTAACCCCATCTCTGACATATATGACTGAATGATCATGGTGGGTGAGTCACTTACCCTGTCATTGCTCAAGCAGCTCTCCTCACAGATTCATATAATTGGAAGGAAAGAAGCCAAACTGCCTCAGTTCAGAAAGTTGTTCATTGGGAGTTCCTTATTTTGATGACTATTTTTTTAATCTTCCTAATTAGGCACTGGATTTAGTTGGTTTTGCCTCCTGGAGGAACACAAGTGCTATTAGCACCCTACAAATTTTGATTCCCTGAGGCAAAGCCCCAGTTACCCCACCCTAGTTATGGCCCTGCATCAGCCATACTCAAAAACAGGCAAGGGCTGGAGTGATGAAAAGCGGGCTGCTGGCCCAGGGACTGCGCTTTGCTCTCCCTTGGAGAGGGAACTGGGAAACTCATAAATACCTTAGCCCTGGTTTTCTCGTTCTCATTTGATCCCTCCATCTACATCTAAAGCAATGTGCCTGTGTGATTTCTTCCCTCAATTTTCTTTCTGCCGCCTCATTAGCTGGAGAGAGCGTGTGTGAGCACTAATGACATCAGCATGTCAGGAGAATGTGGCCACAGCAGCTCCAGCTCGCCTCCCTAGCAGACAGCGAGGAGGAGGAGAAGTGAGGGGGAAGAGAAGGAGGAGGGAGAGGAAGAGTGAGGAAGAAGAAAAGAAGGAGAAAGAACAGAAGGAGAGGAAGAGGAGGAAGGAGAGGTGCAAAGGGAAGAAAAGGAGGCGGGAGAGGAGGAGGAGAAGGAAGAAAGAAGAGGAAGAGGAGGAGGAAGGAGAAGAGGAAAAGGGAAAGGTGGTAGTGGAAAGATTTAGATTGTGTTGACATGAAAACACTGAAGGCAGCCAGCCAACTGGCAGCGTTGGCGGGGAAATGCTGCAGGCTGGGGTTGGGAGGGGGCAGGTGGACCAGGGAGCCCCAGAGAGGTGGAACAGAGAAGAGACAGAAAATGAATTCCTGAAGACAGACAATAAGACTTGGTCACAGTCTAGAGACCCAGAGAGGGGAGGGGAGGAAGAGCTTCTACTCTCCATGGATTTCTTGTCACTGAGGAAGGCAACCATGGGGTGGGGGGAGAAAGAAAGGGAAGGAAGAGGAGGTGACGCTCTGTGTTATGCGAGAGCTTTGAGAGTCATTCAGCTTTTTATTGAGTCAGTGGGTGAAGAGACTTTGAGGGACACTGAGGTGTCTATTTATCAAGGAACAATGGCTGGGAGGTTAAAGCCAACTGGAATACCAGAAAAATTGAAACACCAATAAATAGGGTGGGGTGACCGGAGCTTTGTCCCAGGGGGCCCAAAATAGAGGATACTGGAAGCACTTGTGCTTCTTCAGTAGCATAGAGTAGTGTAAAAGGAGTAGATCTGGAGGCAAAGGACCTGGGTTCAAATCCTAGCTCTGATTCTTATGACCTATGCTACATTAGATAAATAAATAGTCCACCTTCCTGGGCCCTGGTTTCCTCGTTTGCAAAATGAAGGGATTGAGCCAGACAAAATGGAAGGTCCCCTCCAGCGGTAGGTCTACGATCCTAAGAATCTGTGTACACTTAGGTAAGTCGGTCATTTCATCGCTATGGTCCTGTTTCCTCATCTGCAAAATGAGGGGATGGTGCAAGATGATTTCTAAGGTTTCTTCTATTCTAATTCTATGACTCGAGGAACTGCATGTGCATCCTGCCTCTCTGATGATCTGCTTGACTTTGGGAAAATGACAGCTCCCTCCCCCCCAGACCTCGGTTTTCTCATCTGTAAAATGATGTGGATGAATTAGATTATGGTCCTTTATAAGTGTAAATCTGCCTGTTGGTATATGTCTCTTTCTGTCTCTGTCTCTCCCTCTCTCTCCTCCTCCTCCTCCTCCTTTTCTTTCTCTTTCTCCCTCCATCGTGTGTCAAAGAAGAGACAGATTCTAGTTCTATTTGGCCCAAAGTACAGAACAAAACTAGGGAACGCAAACATGCTGTTTCCCCACACCTAATCAGGAGAAACACAGGGTGCCAAGAGTCCTTTCTGACGATTAGAAAAAGAGAGTCCAGAGCTATATACATGTCCTTCCTCAGACTAATTCCTTCCTGCCAGAGCTTCTCCTTCCCTCCCCTGACTCTTGCTGACATTGCCCATCACTGGGTCTTGGAGTTCACCATCTCCTCCTTTAGACTTGGTTTCACAGCTGCATTTGGAGGTGGAAGTGAGTAGTTATGACCAGTTACCTCCCATTTCACAGAATCTCTGGGGTAGAAAGGAGCTCAGTGACCTCTCACGGTTGTAGCCTCCCCCCACGACCTGACAAAAATGGTGTCCAGTCCCTGATTGGAAGTCTACAGAAAGGGGGTGGCAACACTTCCTGGGCCAGCTCTCATTGTTGGGAACTTCCCCTGACATTAAGCTTTGATTTGCATCTTTGCACCTTGCACCCATCACTCTTCCTTCCACCCACTGGAGCCAAGAAGAGTTAAGCTAATCCCTCTTGCACATGGCAGCCCTCCAATCACTTGGAAGGAATAGCTGGATTTCTCCTTAAGAGGCTCCTCCTCTCCAGGATCATTAACTATGGGTCATAGGACCAAAACTCAGGGACTTTTACCATCCTTGTTTGCTCTTCTGAATATTCTCCAGTTCATCAATGTCCTTTTTAAACCACAGTACCCAGACTCCAAATGTGTCCCTGACAGGGATCATCATCTCCTTGGGGCTCCTAGAGGGCGCCAATCACATAGATGCTGGAGTCAGGAAGGCTCATCTTTTCAAGTTCAAATCCTGCCTCAGACACTTCCTAAAAGCTGTGTGAGTCTGGGCAAGTCACTTCACTCTATTTGCCTCCATTTGCTTATCTGTAAAATGAGCTGGAGAAGAAAATGGAAAACCACTCGGGTACCTTTGCCCAAAAGACCCCAAATGGGGTCACAGAGAGTTGGACACAACTGAAAAGGACTGAATGACAACAATCACCTCCTTATTTGGGGATGTGACTTTTACCTCTCCTTATGCAGCTTAAAAATTCTACTAAGTCTCTCCCCACAGCCCACACTCCCATTGCCATGTCACACTTCATATTGAGCTTGCAGTCCACTAAGACTCCCAGATCTTTTCCAGACAAACTATTTCCTAGCCATGCTTCTTCTTCCTAACAATACTATCCTGTGTTTGTAAAGTCAGAGTTTTTAACACAAATATAAGACTTTCCTTTTTTCTTTTACCCAACCTGTGATTTACCTGACCTATGAAAGCTCATGTAATGAATAATGCTATCTACAAAAATAGATTGGAACCTTCATTGCAATTTATAATCTAGAAAGTTTCATGGGGTAATGACAAGTCAAAAACTTACCCAAGGTCAAGCAATTGATATATGTCCCAGGCTGGACTTGAACCCAGGTCTTCCCAGCTCCTGAGTTACCTTTCCATCTATTAAGCAGCACTGACTCTCAAGAAGTTATGGTCATCCTTATTTAATTTCATTTCTGATTTAACCCCTTGGTCTCTAACTTACCAAGGATCCTGACCAAACAGCCAGAGCGTTACCTCCCCCCACCCAGTTTTGTGACATTTGCTAAGTTGATAAACATATTTTTGGATTCATTCATCCAAGTTATGGATAAAAACTGTCAGGGAGCAGGGCATTCTACTGGACACCTCCTGCCAACCTGACCTAGAACCAGTAAGAACTGCTCTTTGAGGTTGGCTCTGCAATTAGTGTGACTAGTCACTGAAGTTTCCCCTTTCCTCTTGCCCAAATCTCTATATTTTGCTTCAGAATATCAGGAGAGACGTCGTCATCAGGATCTCATCCTTCATTTCCACACTGGCACCTCACCCTGAAGACGTCTCCACAAAACAGCTAAGCCATTCTCTTAAATTCTTCCAAAAAACCAGGTCCTGAAGTCTTGTGCATCCACCCCAGAAGTCATTGGGATCCTTTTCAACTCCTACTCCAAGCTCCGGGTCTCAGAGAAATGGAGAGAAGTAATTCCCGAGGATGTGTTTCAGGTAAGGAAGCAGCTTCTTTTTTCACTTAATATTCCCTTCTAAGGGAATTCTTCCTTATTCCTCAGGGAATTCTTTTCTCTCAAGGCCAAATTGCCCATGGAACTTGATGGAACAATAATATCTGAGTAAACTTAGATTCCATCAGATATCAAAGAAAAGAACTGAAAGATGGACTCAATTTTTTATCTAGAACTTCTTTGCTGACTACTTGTCCTTAAATAAAGGCTATGCATTAAGGAGGAGAATTACTATTATTTCTATTACTACTACTACTAGTACTACTATTACTACTATTACTTCTACAACTACTAATACTAATACTTCTACTACCACTACTATAAAGGGCTGAAACTCTTGAGTAGATGCACTAGAATCAGACAACCGAGGACTTAAGGCTAATTACTGATTGGACAATACTCTATTAGCATATGCTTGGGGAATGGCCCTTCCCACTATTCTGTGCTGGCTCGATCTTTTGGTGTATACAGAGAATTGTAGAAGGGATTAGGGGGTGGAGTAAGACAAGCCAGAATCACGTTGGTGGTAGACAAGGAGAAGGGAGGTTGTAGAGAACTTGTGTCCATCCCCTTCACTTCTACCCCTAAAGACCAAGAATAAAGACCAAGGACTTTTGCTTATCCTGACTCTGGCTGATTCTAAGGCATCCAGGGTACTAACTCGGTCTTCACAACTACTACTATTACTTCTACTACTACTACTAATACTACTATAACAACTACTACTACTACCATCTCTAAAATCCACATAGCATTTTAAGATTTACAAAGGGCTTTCACATATTGTCTCATTTAATCCTCACAACAGTCCTAAGAAATAGATGTCATTGCTGTCTTCATTCTCTCTGACTCTGTTTCTTCATCTACAAAACTATAGAGTATATTATTTTATCCCTATATGACATTCCTATAGGAACTGGAGTAAATCAAGCAGATATTATTCTATGTTCATCTCTGGGCACTCCAGTTTAGGAAGCTCATTAATGACCTGGGGGATAGCCAGAGAAGGCTAACCAGGATGCGGAAGGAACTTGATGATGTATGAACAATGGTTGGGAACTGAGAGTATTTATCCAGGGGAAGTGAAGACTCCAGGGGAACAAGTCAGCTATCTTCACATATCTCAATGACTGTCATTTAGAAGAGAGATGACCCTAGAAGACCCTTCTCAGAGCATCAGAGCCAAATCTGCAAGGAAGTATATTTAGATTTGATATGAGGAAAAAGTATTTGCCACAGACTCCTCAGCAGGTAGTGGGTCTCCCCTCTTTAGAAATATTCAATCAAAGGCTGGATGCCCATTTAATAAGCATATTACAGTATGGATTCTTTTTTTTCAGCCTAGAATAGGATTAGATGACCAATAAAGTCTGGTTTTACTCTAAAATTTGGTGATCCCCATTTATAAATAAGGATCACGGAGGAATGACTAAAGCAATACATCCAGTCAGGGTTGGAGATAAGCTCTGCACCCAGGGCTCCTGGGAAATCCAACTACCATGTTCAATATTATGTCTGTATCATCACTTTTATACTCCTTCCCTACCAAATTTTTAAATCAGAGCTGTAATCTCTTTGACTTAGTAAACTTCCCAAGTGAGGAAATTTCCACTACCAGTGAAGGCCAGAAAGTCCTTGGTAACTTATAGTCTTAAAAAGGGGTGTCTGGGTCATTGGGTAGGTAAGCCCAATACAGATAAAACCAGACTTTTTTGACCAGATTCTACACTCTTGCCAAATTGGCTGATCACTTATCATTTGATAAGTAACATTTAATTACAATGCCTTTGATTTATTAATTGTTCAAAGGAGGCACCCCAAACTTATTCATACCTGGTTGTCATTTTTGACTGACTGAGCTGTGCTCTCACCTGATAAAAGGATCAGAGTAAATGGTGCCAGGTAATGGACTCCTAGCCTTCTACCTGCAAAATGACTCCACCCTCACCTCCATCCAAAGTGGCATCAGAAGCAGGACTTACAGCCAGCTCCCTATGATTGCAAGGTCTCTGTGATTATGTCTTTCATCAAGATCAGCAGAAAGCACTTTTTGGTCCTTGCAGGGAACTCTAAGCCAGCCTTTAGGACTGGGAGTCTGAAGACTGAGGTTTGACTCCTAATTTGAAAATTTTATGATTCCAATTTTTTTAACATCACATATGCCTTCTAGATAGAGGAAGACATGTATAAAATAACACGTTTCTTTTGGTTAAGGAATACGATATACCCTTTGCAAAGATAAATGAAAAATTAATAAATAATGAATGAATGAAGCATAATTAAGTTGTCACTATGCACCAAGCATTGGGTGAAACACTAGAGCAGAGATGAGTTAGCGTCTTTGCCCTCAAGAAGCTTACAGTCCACTGGGGAAAGGCAACACAGAAGGGGGAGGGGGCTGGAAAAGGGTTAAAGGGAAGGCTACTATCAAGGAGGTAAAGAGGAAGTCTGGAATGAGTTAAGAGGGAAGTGAGTGAGTCTAGAAAGAAGTGAGTCACAGAAATGACAGCTGTATCTGGGTCTCCCCAATCAGGGAAGAGAGCCTCAGGACAGAGACATCTCCAAGGCAGGTGATGGGGAGCTCTGGAGGGTACTACTGAGGACCAGCTAATTATAGCTCAGCAACCCCCTCCCAGGCCAGAACAGAAGCCTGACTTGTGCCTCTCCTCTGCTTTCCAGATGCACCAGCCTTTTTACCAGTCTCTCTTCATGCTCTCCCAAACCCCGAGGTGTCTGCAGCATCTGTGTCGCTGTGTGGTCCGCAAGCACCTTGGCAGCAAGTGCTGGTCCTGCATCCCCCAGCTGCCGGTACCAGAACCTCTGAAGCATTATCTCCTGCTGGAGCCAGAGGCCTTGTTGCTCTGAGTGGCCAGAGGGATCCTGGGCCACTGAGGCTGAGGAGCCTATGGTTAAATCGCTTTCATTTCCAAGCTCTTGTCACAGCCCCTGGAGTGGTCAGGACCCTCAAGATGGGCTGACAGCTCACAAGCCACCCCCTCCCCAGCTCCTTAAGATGCCACTACCCAAAGCAGCTACAAATGGGCATTTACATGAGGAAGAGAAAAGCCATTGATCCATCCACAACTTGATGACCGCTTACTATTCGCTAGGCAAGGTGCTGGAGACACAAAGAAACAGTGTCTGTCCTCAAGGAGCTAATATTCTACCGAGAGGAAGCAACATGTAAATCCTCAGGTCTAGACAAGCTTCGCAAGCTCACTGGAAAAAGAGGGTCTCTGGGGAGGGAGGGAGGGGGTCAGGTCCTAAACTGGCAAAGTTTGGCTTATGAGTCACAGACCTGAAATTGTCAGGCCTGCCTTCATGAGATACAGACTCTAAATCTGAGGCTGAAGTGACACTGGCCCTTATTTAAAGAGTCCTGAACAGTAATAATCTCCGACATTTATCCAGCCCTCTTGGCTTAGCAAAGTGTGGGACACACATTCTCACAACCACCCTGTGAGCTCAATGCCATTACTCTGGCCACTTTACAGAAGAGGAAACTGAGGTCCATTAGTGAAACACATTATTTCATTGTTAGCACCAGGCCTCCTGACTCCCAGTCCTGCCCTTGCTCCATCCCAACAGGCACTTGGAGCTCTCCTTAGCCACAGCTTTCATCACATCTATGCTTTTTCCCCCAAATCTTGGTGATTCCCTCTGGTCTGTCCTTGCTCTTGTAAGACCCAGAAAAAGATTGAACAGGGGTCCCAGATAACAAAGACCAGACAGCTCAGCTGCCCCACTAACATTGGCCAATGGCAAGCCTACGTTGCCTAGCCAAAATTAAAGGGAGAACCTGAATCCACTTCCATTCAACAAGCATTTAATAAATGCTTACTCTGTCACAGCCCTTGAGGCAGAGGGCCTCCAACCCACACTGGCTGGGCAAATTTCTTAACCTCTCAATATTCTAGAGCCTCTCCAAAACAATTAAGGGTGGGGGGGCTGCTTTGGTGGAAGGAGGGAGTTCCCTGTACCACAGAAATTACTTAGACCAAGCCCCTTTTAACAACAAAATGAGGGTCGCTGAGGTGGGTTGACGCACCCAGGGACCCAAAGCTAAAAAATGGAATTTAAGCCCATGGTTTTCATCTTCAAGCCTAGTGCTCAAGTCGTTCCAAGAGAGGGCAGGAGATCTGTGGTGTGGAGGAGACAGACGGACAAATCCCCCAGCCCGAAGTTCTTACTGGAGGAATGTTTGTGAGTTGTCAGAGGGCAGGGCCTCTCATGCTCCCATATGGAGCCCTAGAACCTTGGCCAGTGCCTGGCACAGAGGAGGTGCTTAATAAATGCCCATGGATGCATTGAAGGAAGTTACGGGCTGAGAGGAGGAAGTGCATTCTAGGCATAGGGATTGTGTACGCAAAGACATGGGGGCTGGAAATCAAATGATGAATGATCAGTCAATTTGGCAAGAGTGTAGAATCTGGTCAAAACAAGTTTGGTGTGATCTGCATTACATGAAAAGCTTATTGCAGCATCTGTGAGATAGTGTGGTTCTTTTACAGGAAGCAGAATGTAAGATGAGCCAATGTGAACAGTCCGAAGGGTTTGTGTTTGCTCCCACAAGCACTAGGGAAGTTGTTTGGGCAGAAAAGTACTCCCTCTGTGTGTCAGGCTTTGTGCTGGCTCATAGCTGGACTTCTTCCAAAGCAAATGAAGTCCCTGCCCTCAGGAAGTTTATGGTCTAATGGGGAAGCAATGTAGAAATAGATTGATAATCTGGAGGAAGCTGGGGAGCTTAAGGAGAACACCTGGGTAAAGACTGGGAGCTGGAGATGGGATGCTACAGATGGATGATGGCTTTCCATGGCAAGCTAACTCAACTCAACCCATCCCTGAGGTTATTAAGCCCCTACTCTGTGCTGAACACCGTCTCAGCCCTGGGGACACAGAACTCAAAATGAACTCGTCCTCCCCTTCAAGGAACCAACGTTATATTGCAGCAGGGGCAGAGCAAAAAAGCACCATTGCAAGGGCTGAGTGCAGATCCTGCTCCTAGCCTTGGACATCACTTCCTTTGTCTGGGTCTTCCCCTATAAAATGAAGGACTTAGACTAGATGCCTTCAAGGTCCTTGCCAGCTTTACAGCTGTATGTACCAAAGTGCATTGAGGAAGGACAGAGAGAAACATGGAGGACTTCACTGAGAGGTGACACTTAAAGGAAACTGAAACTTCTGATAGGTATAGCTCACATTCATATGGAGAGTTAAAGTTTAGAAATCACTTTACAAATATTATTTCATGTTATCCTTAAAGCAGTCCTGAGAGATAGATACTATTATTATGCCCATTTTACAGATGAGGAAACTGAAGCAGACAAAGGATAAGTGCCATATTTTGTCTTATAGCTAGTAAGTATCTGAGGCAGGATTTGAACTCAGGTTTTCCTGGCTCTACGAGTGCTTGAACAACTCAGTTGCCTGAAAAGTGAAGGAAGAGGCAAAAAGTGAACATCAGGTATGAGTTGTGGAAATCCATGAAGGCAAATTTAGGGAACTGATAGTATTCTACTAAGGTTGAGCCAAATACCCAATAACATGACTCCTTTCTCATGGAAATCTTTCTTTCTAGCTATATGCAAAGCTGCTTTGGGTGGTGACCATTGGTCAATCTCTCAACTGGTTCTCATCCCCAAATCATCCAACTCAAAAAGCACCAGGATAGAGAAAGTTCAACTCTCCAAAAGGTGACTCAACATAATCAAACACAACTGTCTTTTAAAGCAGAGCACTGACAACCCAAACACTGTAAACACATTTCCCAAACATGATGATATATCCTTCATAGTCCCACTCTTGAAACTCTTCCAAACTTAGCTGGTCTTACCTCTTGGTGCAGCTGGTATCTCCCCCAGGACAGGTCCTTAGGCAAAAGCGTTTTCCACACAATACTCATAGTTCTGCTATAACTTGTTAACTTCTCTCTGGGCTTCAGTCTTCATTTGTGAGATGAAGGGGAGTAGACTGAGTGACCTCTGAGATTCCTTCCAGTTCAAACTAGAGAATCCTATGAATCCGTTCCTAAGAAGGGTAAAGTATTAAATACCTAACACTTTGGTATCAGATTTTCCCCTTTCCATTCACAGAAGATTCCACATCTAATAACAAGAGCCACTGAAAAAATGGGGAAGGGGAATAGCAAGAGGTTGCTGGAGGTAAAAGATTTCTGCTTCACCTGGAGTCAACTCTGTCAAATCAAAATGAATAGTAAAGGAAGCCACCTCACACTGGATAAGAGCACTGGACTTATACTCAGGAAGACCTAAATTCAAATCCTGCCTTAAAGATTTATTAGCTGTATGACCCTGGCCAGTAACTTAACCTGTTTGCCTCAGTTTCTGTATTTATAGAATAGGGATAATAGCAACCTCTATCTTTCAGGTTGTCCTGAGCATCAAGTGAACGATATATTTAAAGGGATTTGCAAATGTTAAGACCATAGATCATTGTTAGTTATTCATTGTTATAAGTCAGCAAATTGAAGGTGACCAACCAACCGTCTCCTTTCTTGCTATTTGTGCCTTACCAGTCAATCTGTTTCTGTCTGGAAGTCCTGAACAAGAGCAGGATTGACTAAAATGAAAAAATTGTGCCTTCCCTCCCCAGCCATCCTGCCATAGTCACGGGGCTCACAAAACATCAGGTTGGCTCTGCCATGTTTGACTGAATGGCTGGAGACATGTGCCCTCCCCTACCATTGTCCCTCCACTACCACTCATAGATGTGAAACTCATAAGATTGTAGATTTTATATGTCAACTGAGAATCATCCAATGTAACCTTCTCATTTTACAAAGAGGAACCTGATGCATAGAAAAATTGACATCGCTGGTTAATATCAGCATTGGGATATTATCAGTCAGTAGCTTGATAGCCCTTATAAACTAGAGAGGAATTCTACTCATCCCAGAACATAACAATCATTCACCACATGTGATCGATGGTCTGGTCACCAGAGAAGGTCCAAACACACATCAACATCCCTACTACCCAGTCCAAGGGAGACTGGCCACCAATAATAATCAGACATATTTGGACATGGCCACTGCATAAGAGATGTCTAGACTTGAATACTAGCTCCTTGAAGGCAGACACTGTTTCTTTTTTGTCTTTGTATTCTTGATGACTGGCACGAAATAGGGACTTTTTGAATGAAATGAAATGCAATCGAATACATGGTCCATCCTAGGGAAGGAACCTTTCTGCCTGGGTTGAGATGAATTAGGAAGGAAAGATAGCAGGGAATTAGTTTTTACTCTTTTGTCCTTACTTTGATTGACGCAAAATATGATTGTGTTTTCATTAATTTAGAAAAAAAGGTAAAAGATAGCCATGGGAAAATGAGAAATCCAAAGATTAGTGAATCCTTTATACAGAAATGGAAAATGACCACAGGTGATCCACTCTGAGTATCCCATTGAAACCTGTGGCCAAATAGAAGTGACTGCTTCAAGGCAGTGAGGCTGGATGGTTCTCTGCCCCAGGAGCTCTTGTCCCTGATCCATCTTTGTCCCTTGAAATTCTGATCTTGGGAAATTAGTCACATTTGAAAAAGCTGGCAGTAATCCTAACAGAACAAGACATCCTTTAACTAAGGTTATCTTGCATGTCGAGGATATTAATGGCCACATTTCTGGCCTTTTCATACTTAAAAGGATGTACAGAGAGGAAGGGCAGTGCAGTGATAAGGACATTTAATTTCTGTAATCAGAAGACCTGGGTCTAAATTCTGGTTCATGACTTACAAGCTTTCTTATCTTAAATCCCCTTCTCCCTCTCTGGGTCTCAGTTTCTTTCTTTGTAAAATGGAAGGAAAAATTATAATACAAAAAAAGGAAAGGGTTGAATTTCATGATTTCTGAGGTCTCATTCTACTATAATGTCATTCAATATCAGTAGAACTGTGGAATTCTAAGCTCCCTTGGAGGGGTCTCAGCTACATTGATGATGCTTTAGGTTGTGTTAAAAGTGTTAAAACTCCCAGAATCCAGAGAGGCGTTCATAAATTTGGTCCCAGTACCAGTTGTTATGTTCCAGGCCATTATAATAGCCTTTTAAAGTTTAATTCCCATTTTTCTCCTAGAATGAAAGCAACTAAGGGTCAGTAGGCAGCCTGTGCCTAAGGATCTTTTATGACCTTGGCCGGATGCCTACATCAAACTCCACTGGCCCTTGGCCCCATTCCCTTGCCTTCTTCTGGGATACCCCTCCCTACCCTAGTCCCATAAGAAAGCAGGAGGCAAGAGAGCTGGAATCTCTGGGAAGCCTCCATCACGCCAACCCAGATGCCAGCATCTGGGCCAAAGCACCATAGTTCATTCTGGTATAACTGCAATGGACAGGGAATAACAGAAATCTTGTATAGAAACCTTACATAACTGAATGACTGAAAGGAAAATTAGAAACGTGGGAAGGAAGTTGGCCCGCAAAATACTGGGCCCCGCTCACTGTGTGCAGAGAGGAGTTATGATAACATCAACTGCAAAGCTCTGAGCTCTCACGGACAGTGTAAGGAATAAAAGGTAACAACATGGCACATTTACTGTCACTTAGCCTGTCCAATTTGCTTCCAATTAAATCACTTTCCAGGCAGCGGCCCCTGAATAGGATTCTATCCCTACTTCCAATCTGTACCTCTCTCTTTTTTTTAATCCAGAGCCTTTAATCCTCAGCCTTTTCTACTAGATTTATTTCAAGATGGCGCCAAGATACCTGGAGTCGGTAATGAAAGTTGGATTTGTCTTGAAAACATGACTAACACCTCTCCGTTTAAGACAAGTTTTCCCTCCATTGGTTTATTTGTTTTTTAAAGCAGTCCCGGACAAACCCAATCTTTTTAACGGGTACTTATCCCTGCGAGATCCTCCAGGTGGCGCCATGTGCCCAACAGTCTTCCCACGGTCTAGCACGAATATTGGGTTTTACCCAGAATCAGAAGGGGAAAAAGAGAGGAGAGGAAGACAGGAGAGTGAAGAACTCGGGTTCTGGCTTTGTACTCCCCCCGTGGGGAGAGCGGGGAGAAAGCCCCAAACAAAGCAAGAACGGCATCCTGCCAAAGTAGACCCCCGCCTAAGCCAATGGCCTCCGGGCAAAGAGGCAGTGGTCCAAGTATTGCTGATGGGATGCAGCGCCCGCCCTTCCTCGTATAATCGGGCAGATTTGGAGACTGCGTTTACACATGAATGCAGTGTGAAGTCGGCTCCCTTTTAGGTGATGCCGTATTGGAAGGGTTTTCCCGCAAAAACAAAACAACAACAAAAGAAAGAAAGAAAAATTAAAGGGAAAACAAAAGCAAAAACAAACGCGATCCCCAGAGCCCAGTCCCTGTTGCCCCTGCTCCAGCCTCCTCTGGAGCTGGCAGAGACGAGTGGCGAGACAGGGTGGTGACGAGATGGCTTCGCGGGGCTGCCGATCCCGCCGCGGCTGCAGCCCTAAGGCTCCGATCAAAACAAGGCGATTTCGTTGTAATATAATTTGTGAGCAATAAACGTGATTGAGAATGCGGTGTCTGGCTTTACTGCTGGGTCTGAATTCGGGCTGTGATTACTCACTCACTGGCTAGGCAGGCGGGCAAGGAGGGTCCCGGTGCTGTCCACGCGTGTAGTAGCGGCCCCTGTTCGGAAAAAGCGAAGTTACAAAGTTAGCGGAACCTAGGGGAGCTGACCAGTTGGCTCTGTCTGTCTGTCTGTCTGTAACTGTGCCTCGGTCTCTGCGCTCCCTCCCCCTTTGCCGCCCAGTCTCTGTATCTCTGTCTCTGTCCCCCTGTCCCTGTCTCTGTTCTTCAGCTGGATGCAGATATGAGGGGAGGGGGATCTATTTTTTTTTTTATCAACTAAAGACAGGAGGTCACATTAACTCATAATACAGAGACACATAAAAATGCAATTAAGGCTGCTAAACAGAACACAGTAGGCTCCTAGTTAACACAATGAGATTTCTAGGAAGTGAAGCATAAATTCTTCCCCAAAAATGACACATTTTTCACGTTTGCTTCCAATTAAATCACTCAGGCTGCTAACACGGCGCCCCAGCAAAACTCATCGGGCAAAATGAGGATTGTTTCTGCTTTCCCTTCCGTCTCTGGGCAAGCTTGCTTTTATGGGAGGCAGTTAATATGAAGCGATCAGCTCCTGACTCTCCTGGAGGACACGACTGGCACCTTGGGAAGCCGGCCTGGTTTAAGGAAGGCCGCCTGGCTCTCTCGTGCTGTTTAGTAATCATAAAAGATAAATGCTGGGGTCGTTACTCAGGCCTCTCGTGGATGCCTGATCCTCCCAAGTCGAGAGGAAATGGCACCAAAGAGGGAGAACAGAATCCAAGAACTCCTGGGTTCTCTTGCAAAAAATAAATATTTCCTCTTGCCCCTGAAACCGAGGGGGAATCTAGGAAGGATTTTTGTTTTGTTTTGGATGGAGGAAGTGGAAAGGAGGTAAGTAAGTATACCTCCTTTCCACTTCCTCCATCACCAAATCTCGGGGCTCAGACTCCCCCACGCAAGGATGTTCGAGTTTGGGGAGTGTCGGCGGCTGAGATCTGGGGTAGCCCAGAACCTTTCAGGCTCCCAGAAGAGCTCTCTCTGCTCGGGTGCCTTGGGCTAGCCGGCTCCCGGCTCCCTTCTTCCTTGCGAGCCGTTTCTGGGGAGCTGACCGGCTCTCAGCCTGCGGGCCAGGGAAGTCTAGGAGATGCCCCCTGAGGCCACCCTACCGTTAAAAAAAATAAGGGAGGGGCACACAGGCAGGCTGGACTTCTACAGGCAATTCAGCAAGTCGGGGGCGGGAGGCGAGTGGTGAGAGAACGTTCGCCTCCGGCTGCCTGAGTACTGAGAGAAGAGCGGGCACCGGGAGAGGGGAGACAGGGCACAGTCTGGCAGACAAAAGAAACGGGCACCTTGGGAGGGAGAAGGCGCTACCTCGGCTCGCGCCGGTGGGCGGACCCCAGGAGGATCCAGGTAGGAAGGGAGAGAGAAGGCACCCAAGGAGGCAGGGCCGGGCGCGCTTCCTCGGGCGCGAGGGTCGCTGCAGCCAAGCGGCTGGCAAGTAACCTGGGCAGGCTCCGGGGGCTGCAGGGCCCCGCGCAGCCCGGAGCCCTGGGGAGGGCCGGGGCCGGGGCCGCCAGGGAGGAGGAGGCTGCAACTGCGCCAGCGTCGGGGGAAAGATGCGGCTCTCGCCTCGACGTCGAAAATGATGGATCATGGGCGAATGGCAAATATACTGTTTGTCTAATGGCTCTGCAATTAAATTCCCCTGTAAATGACCCATGCCTCATTTCATCCTAATCTATGGAATTTTGATTGAATTCGTCAGCTCTAATTGAAAAATACTGCGCGGTAATGTCTGCATTGCGGAGCTCGGGCGCGGGCGCCGCTAATGAGACGGTGCTCCCCCCTGACCCGGGCTGGGAAGCCGGCCCGACACCGCCGGCCCCGGGGGCGCGTTGAGCCGCGGGCCTCCGGGGTGCACGGCGGGGCAGGGGCCGGGTCTTGATCGCTCAACGCGAGCCCTCCGGGCCGCCAGGGGCGCCCGCGGACAAAGCCCCCGGGACCCACCGGAGCCATGCAGGGAAGGCTGGTCAGGTTCGGGGAAGGCGGATTCACATTCGAATCCAGACTCTGCTCGGGGCCCGCCTGCGCGGACTTGAGTTCCTCATCTACAAAATGTTGGACTTGAGCTAAATGGTCACCGAAGGCTCTGCCAGCTGAAGATCTAAGATCCAATGAACTCTTATGTGACTTCGGGCAAGTCGCTGTAATCCCTGGGCCTCAGTTTCCCCTCCTGCTCTCGACGGCCTAGAACAGCTCTATTCTTCTTCCGAGAAGCGCTGAAGGCTCGCGGGGAGAAACACATGTTCCTACCCAAGGGTCTTCTCCAGGGCCAAGACGTCGGAAGGGCCGGTCCCGGCTGCTCCTCCCTGAGATCTGCAAAGTCCTTTCTCTTCCCTCCCCCCCCCCAGTGTTCCCCAAACAGCGGGTGCGGGAGAGCTGGGCGTTCCTTGGCCAGCTCAGAGTGGGCAGGGGGCTCTGCGGAGAGACCAGCAAAGCGGAAAAATAATGGCGCCCCAGCAAAACGTCTTCTATATGCAAATGGCGAGGCGGTGGAAGCGAGCCCTGAGAAATTAGCCGGCTGCTGAGGCGTATTTGCTAGATTGAAATGACGGGGAGAGAGCGTTTCGGGACGTGCAGAAGAGCTAATTGGGCCGCATTAAAAGCGGGGCTTGGGCTCCTAAAAAGGAAGAGGAGCAGGAAGCCCCGGGGAATTCAAAGCGCGTCTTTAATTCAAACACGAGGGCCCGGCTTCCCCTCGGACACGCCTCGGGCGTTGGGGACAAGCACTGGGCCCGACCCCGGGTCCCGGAGACTTCCCGGGAGGCGCGAAGGCCACTTGCTGCATCCCCGGGATGGGAGCCTCCTGCGGCTGAGCGCAGTTCCGCGGGTGCCACCCGAGCCCTCCAGGGGGCGTGCTTGAGTCCTCCCTAAGCTAACCGCGGAGGAGATCGCAGGGCACTTTTGGGACGAGAGGCTGGGGAAGGGGGTGGGGGGGGAGCTATTTGTGGGCTCCAGACGAGGCGGCTCCCACGGGCAAACGAGGCGACAATTACCCAGGGGAAAACGCGAGAAGCCTCTCAGTGCATCCCCCAGCTAACCAGGGATGCAGCTAGAGAGCCGGGAGGGCCCTTCCAAAAGGGAGGGATTTTCTTTACTAGCTCACAAGAAAGTAGAATGCACCCAGAGAGAGGAGGCCCCAGGAGCCGGGCCAGCGGCTGGAGAAGCCGCACCAGCAAGCAGGGAACCGGGGACTGGCTGCGGCCGGACCAGAGGGAGGCCTGGAGGGAGGCTCAGGGCTACCTCTCTCTGCAAACCAACCTGAGCGAGCCTCGGTGACTTCCCATCCGCTGGTCCGGGCCCTCCCGGCAGCCTCTGCTAGTCGGACACCACTCTCCAGGCCTCCCAGACGCTGGGGGCCGAGCCGAAGCCCGCAGGGAGAACCTTGGGAAAGGTGGGCAGAAGCTGCAGGCGGCGAGTCACCCTGGGACAGCCGGCTGCCTCCCCGTGTTCTCCACCTGCTCTGGGATGAAGACGTGGTCCAAGAGGAGCTTTTTCAGCTGGGAGAGCAGCAGGCCCAGGGCGAGGACCTCTCTCCTCCGAGCCTTCTTCCTGGGACTCGGACACCCAAGGCTTCATGTGACGGAGGAGAAGCCTGACCACCACTGAGGGCTGGAGCGGCCAGGACTGCAGACAGCAGCCTGACAGATACTGGGGCTGGGGTGGGGGAGGCCCACCAGGGGCTCGGTGTATGTCTGAGCAGATAAAGTGGTGGCTGAGAGGCCTGTGGCCTAAATATGTGGCTCAGGCTATGCCAGGAGCCCCTCCCCCTGATCACAAAAACTGGTGTGGGGAGGGGGTCCCACCGCCTACCCTTGGGTCCTTTTTATTTTAAGAAAAACACTTTAGGGACAGCTGTCCTATCTGATGGGGGGGCTTCCTCACAAGCGCCCCCCAGTCCCTCTGCTTCTGAGGCAGAGAAAATAAGGGGTGCCAGGCCTGTAACTTTAAACATGAATTCAATTTAAAAATAATTTTTAAAATAGTTCCCATGTCCATAGTGCTTTAAAGTTGGTAATCTCTCTTCATCTTTCCATATTCCCATATTATCTCCATTTTACAGATGAAGAAACTGAGGCTGCTCAGAAGTGTCTGAAGAAATATCCCCCCTACTGAAAACCCAGCCCTGTCTTCACTCACCACCGAGATAGTCCAATCCCTCACTTCATAGTTATCGTTTGTCCTTTATTCTGGGAGGGAAGATCATGACATCAGGGAGGTGACACCATGATGTGCAAGTAAATTAGATTTAAGTGAAGGAGGACTCTTCGAGGTCACCTGCCTCACTTTTCCCTCCAGAGCCTTGTGGATCCACAGGATGACTGGAGATGGCTAAAGAAATAGAGAAAGCAGCGAAATCACTGGCCCAGGGTCATCGCCAGAGTTGGGATTAGAGACCATTCCTCCATCTCCAAATACAGACCACTTTCCACTTTACACAGGGGGACTGGATGGGCAATGGAAGCCATTGGGTATCACGACATCTCCAAGAAGGAAAGGATTCTGGGGCCATCCAGTCCAGTTTCTTCCTGAAACAACTCCATTTTCACCTTTGTGAAAGGGCCTTTCAGGTGGAAGCTCTCTAGTGAGGATGCATATGGAAGAAGTAAACCAGGAGAATGATCTACATGATGGACACAGGAGAACCACAAAGAAAGGCATCCTAACTTTCTGATAAATACAGTGGACCAATCATAACTTGGAAGGACTAATCATGGCGAAGTAAACCTCTGACCTCTTAGGCAAGAGGTGGTGAACTATGGATGCATGGTGGCATACATTTTCAAAGGTGGTCAAGGAGCAGATTTATTTTGTTTGACCACACTTGCCTGTAATAATGGAAGGTTCTATGCCCCCTGGAAGACAGGGACTGCTCCATTTTTGGCTTTGCATACTCAGCACCTAACACAATGCCTGGTACATAGCAGGCACCTAATAAATGTTTTTTGATGACCGATCAGGAAATGACTCAGAGATAGTTTACTTTTTTTTTTTTTTTTAAAGAAAAGCAATAAAATATTTCAAAAGGGGAACCAAAGACCTTTACTGAGGAGAAACTCTCTGTTTCCTGAGGCAGGTTCTAATTCTAATACTAATAAATAATAATTCTAATGAGGAAGTAAAAGCCTTATGAAGTTAACAAGAATCCTCCCTCCTCATTTTGAAGATGGATAAACTGAGGCTTAGTGAGAAGCTCTAGGCCAGGGAAAGTTGGTTTGGCCTTTCTTGGTTCTTTCTGGAAGTAAGTAAGCAACCAAAAGATGCAAGGAACTCAGGGGCCCTTTTCATTAGAAGGGTCACTTGACTTCTCTGGGCATCCTCATTTCTCAAATGGATGGATTTGAAATAAATTACCTCAAAGGTCCCTTCTAGCTCTAGTTTTCTTCTAGTTCCAGGGTGGAGTTACTTTGATGGGAAGAATATAACGATGCCATAGATATTCCTGACTGGGATAGGAAAGGAGTCGGAGGAGAAGATAAGTGGAGGAAATAATAGCAAACACCTGTGATGGCCCAGCTAGCTCAAAATCTATGACCTGAGGGTCCTTCAACCTTAGGTTTGACTTAAAATAGGCACATGCTTTTCACCTATAGACCCAACATCAGGTTCTGAATTCCAAACTAAAAAAAAGAATTTTGACCACATCAGGCAAATACTGGAAATTGAGGCACAAATGGGATGAAATGGTTTGGCCAAACTAAATTCTTTGACAAATGGGATTTAAATTGGTTAAAAGTAGAATTTGAATCCAGTACTCCTGAGTATTTTCATTGAATACCACACTGATGTTATAAACTAGCTCCCTTCAGAAACACACCACGTCCCACTCCCAAGGGCAGATATAATCTGGTATCTCCTGGAGAAAGGAAATTTCTGGACATTTTGAAGGGGATCATATAGAAACAAAGAGAAAAGGAAACTGGATGGAAAAGAGAAATATATGCAATTGTTTTTTAGCACTCTCCGTGCATCTCCGATTACTTTGTTGGTTTAGAGTGGAACATCAAAGTGTCTTATACATGACTTGGCTTGCTCATAAGCTTGATCATAAAATGAGCATGCTTGGTATATTAAATTTAAATGTATCACTTATTCTGACAATAATTACAAAGCCACTCATTGAATCTACTTTTAAGTGGGTTTTTAAAAACCCCAACAAGTTTTGTTACAAATAGAGATCCAGGAGATTGAACTTTAAAGAATTCGGTCAAAATTTCAAAAGGGAAAAAGAAACCCTCAATATTCCAAGTTGTCATTCATCATGTTTTTATGTTTTCAAGACTCCAAGGCCCCCAGAAGGTCAAGATAAAATCCTAATTTTCTGTAAAGATGCAGAGAAGGAGTTTGTTGGGGTACATGGCGGAGCGAGAGGAGAAAAAAAAAACAATCCAATGTAACTTCCAGCAGAAGGATTTGAGACAAGACCAAGAAGATTACTTCATCAAGCCCTCTTATTTTAAAGATGAGGAAACAGGCTCAGAGGGGCCAATAACTTGCTTAAGGTCACTCAGCTAAGTGAGAGAAGTGGGATTTTAAGGAAAATGATAGGGAGCACAGCTGGAGAGCTGGAAGGCACTTTAGAGTCTGACTCTTTTAGCAGTTGAGACAACTGAGGCCAACTGAGATTTTCTTATCTGAACCCAGGTTTTCTATCTCTTCCCATTGTATCATTGTTTCTGGGAATTTACAAAGGGGCGGGACTGGGCTCTTCACTAAGGAGAGCCTGTTTGACAGCCAGAAGTTGATGAAAATGGAATGGGCCCTTGTGTGAGAAGGTGCCCCCCTCATCACTGGAAATGCTGAAGGAAAGGCTGGATGGTGCTGGCTTTGGGACAGCAGAAGCATGCATTTGCCCAGGGGCAGGGGGAAAGTGGGCGGGGGGAGAGATCAGAGATGTCCTGTACTGGCTCACTATCCATTCCATTCAATTCAACTCAATTCCCTTTTATTTATTTAGTAAACTTCTACCATGCACAGGGATGGTCAGAATATTCTTCACTACCAGCTATGACTGTTTTTCCTCATCCTTCTTTTTTATGATAATGTACAGAGATTGAGAGAAATTTCTTAACTTTTCTTGTGCTACCTTACCTCTTAAATGTCTCTCTCAATCTCTGTCTCTCTGTGTGTCTCTATCTCTTTCCTTTCCTTCCTCATTCTTTTCTTCCTTTCTTTCCTCTTCCCTTTCTCCTTTCTTTTACTACTTCTTTCTGGCCCTCCCTCTCTTTCTTCATATTTTCCTTTCTTTTATTTATTCTTTTTTGTTCTATTCTTTCTTTTTTTCTTCTTTAAAAAAAAAAAAAAAACAGAGCTCTAGGGAGCTCCAAATCTCCTCCTTGTAGACTAAATGATTTGACCAAGACCAGGAGATGTCAAAAATGGGACTTGACCTCTGTCTTCTTGACTCTGAGCGAGGATCCCACGAACTGCAGTATTTCTAACTGTAATTCATGTTGTTTAGACGCTACTGAAGTGAGAGAAGCTTGAAGCAGCGATGATGTGGGAAAGTTGGATCAATCAACAAGCCCCATCCTCCTCCCCTGGCCTTGGCACTGACCTCTATGGGACAACTGGATACTGCTGCTGTCCCTGACACTCCTCTCCCCTGTGGTCTGCTGAACAGCTCAGTGGCAGACTGGTGGGCATTCAACTGGCCTGACAGTGTTAACATTCTCACAGAAGGGAGGTCATTTTTAGTAATGTCATGGCAACCCTAATCTAGAGGCCGTGAAAATGCCTGCCAAATTATAAAGAAAAAGAAGTCTTTAGACAAAGATGTGTAAGGAAAGTATCCTGGACATGAAGCCAAAAGACCTGGGTACAAATTCTACCTCAGATACTTCAAAGCTGTGTGACCACATACAGGTCAATTCACCTTATTGAGTCTCAGAATTAAAATACCCTCCTGTGCATACATTGTGGTAAGGAGGAAGGTAAGTTGCAGAGCTAAAAACCCTTCAAGTTTGTGAGCTCTTAGTTTAATGACAGGACAGACTATATCTTTTGTTCATGAATCTACAGTCAAGGTTCAGGGGAATGATGCTTTTGGACAGACACACTCTTGAAGCTTCTATACGAGAAGGGAAAATGAAATCTCACATCTTGGAAGTAGAATGATTATTCATATTGTTAGCAACTCATTAACCACTATCTAATATATATATATATATATATTTACATATAGATAGATATGTGTGTACATATGTTTATACTGTATATTATGTGTGCATATATGTATATACACACACAATGTGTATATAAAGTACATGTATATATATATATATATATATATATATATATGCATGTATTTATATTGTCCAACATTCACACAAGTCAATATCCCAATGGGTCTGCAAGCTCATCAATTTAGGTATTCCTTTCTGCTGACACAAATTACAGCCCATTCATGTCTGCCCATCCAGAGAAGAACTATGCTCATTGAGACAATCTTTAGGTCACTCCCAAGCTCAGGGACAATCAGTGACTCCCTCTTGGTTACAGGATACCATAAACACTCTTCTGCTTGTGGTTTAAAGACTTTTACAATCAGGCTCTGGATTAACTTTCCCAAATCATTCCATATTGGTTCCTTTCAGGCACTAGCCAAATGAACTCCTGTCTTCTCCTTGAGCTCCTTCATCAAGCCAAGGCTCCAGAAATGGTCCTCCAGTTCTCTTTCCTTTGAAATGTATGGGTTGGATTAAATGGGATGTGGTCCCTTCCCAGCTCTGGCCCGTATTCCTAGGATCACTCTCCCATTTTTGTGCCTTGGCGTGGGTACAGGATCTGTTCCCTTTTTACCTCCATATCTTAGAAGCCTTCATTTTCTCTTCATTTCTCTCTTTTCCTTTCTATAGAGTGGAAGGGAAAGAGGGAGAAGAGGAAATTCCTAGCTTTTGTTTGTTTTTTCCTTTTTTAAAAGGGTATCTTTTGTTGTGGTGGTGATGGTGGTGGTGTTTTTGCACTTTGGCACTCTTACCTCTTCTCAGACTCATAAAAGTCTCCAGCTCCACCAAGCTCAGAGCCCACTAAGATGCTTTGGATACACTGGAAATGGAGATCATTTTGCAGTTTCTCCAATTCCCATTTGTTCCTGATTTCAAGGTCATCACTGTTCCCTTCCCTAGTAAAATTGCTTTGTTTCCCCCACTCCTGGGATTTGTTTTAAGGGACGGGAGCACTTTGATTTGCTTAATTTCTCTCTTGATTGATGGATGAGCTGTTACTGGTATCCACATATTTAAAGTAGATTTTTGGGTGGGTTAACATTCATTAATTGACCCTATGAACTTATAAAATTATATATTACATGCAATACACCTAAGAGATGTACTATATAATCTACAGCCATACTACTAATGAAATCTGGACTCAGTGTGGCCCAGTGAATAGTGATGTTGGAATAAAGAAGACTTGGATTCAAATCTCCCCTCAGGAATTGCAGGCTGTGTGACCTGGGGAAAGTCACCTAATCTCCAAGTATGTTCAGGTCATGGAAGCCTAGAAATAGCAGAGCAGGTACCAATCCTGTTGGGTGGAAAGAACTTAGTGATCACTGGGAATGAGTTCTCTGGAGCCATGAAAATCAGGTCCAATTCCATCTCATCCACTTGGCAATCTACCATAGTAGACATTGACAAATGCAGGAAATAATTCCCACATATTATGAGTGTGATATATTACAGTATATATTGAGAAGAGACAGAAGATAGACATTTAATCTCATCTCCTGGTGACATCATACTCAGATGATTTGAGTCCAAGGCCTGCTCTCTCTGCTCTTCCTCATAATGACTTTCTTGCAAAAGAATCTCAGATATAGAACAGGAAAGGAACTCAGAGGCTACCTAGTAGAGGGCCTGGATTTTACAGATGACAGGAAAGGGAAACTGGGACTGGACCCATGAATTCATTGATACAGGGAAATGTCAAAGGAGGAAACTCCAGCTACTCTCAATGCAGGTGAGAGCCTTGAGATCATAAAGTTGCCCACAGCATTGAAAAGTGAAGTAACTTCTTCAGATCACAAAGAGGTGAGACTTGAGCCCCCATGTCTCACCTCTTCTCCATTCTATGAGAGCCTCCATTACAGAAAAATGGAAAGAGATAGAAGGCATAGAGAGCAATACAGAAAATGTACCTTCTCTTCTCCATTCTATGAGAGTCTCCATTACAGAAAAATGGAAAGAGATAGAAGACATAGAGAGCAATACAGAGAATGCATTTTATTGCCAATATTACATTCAATTATATCGTCAATGTCAATATAGAGAATGCATTATATTGCCAGTTATAGCATACATTGGTATCTGGATTTCTTGCAAAATGCTTCCCTATTCAATCGTAAATGCAAGATGTTGCCTAGTCTATGTTGCAATACGATACATGTTTTTGTTGATGTGGCAACACATCAGTCAGGGCTGCAGGGAGGACAGTCCAGTTTTCCAAACATTTGTTATTGAGTCTCCTCATTTAAGGTCTCTCTTTAAAAGGGCAGCCATAAGCCCTCACTAACCACTGCAAAAATAAACCTGCCCATCAAGCCCTAGCCCCAGCTTAAGCTCCATCCCTCATCCTTTGTGGAATCCTCTTCTGGGTCAGCTTTATGGGGCCCTCTGGTCTAGGAAAGAAGCAAAGGGGGGAAGGGAATTGACAGTGGGAATAGAGTTTTCCTTCCCCCCTTTTTTTCTTCTCCATTCAAAGTGAGGGATTATAGGATCCTAACTTTAGAGTTGGAAAGAACCTAAGAGGTCATTGAAAAAGGCCTTTCATAAAGGACAAAATTGAGCCTAGAAAAAGTGGGCATTTGCCCAGAGGTGGCAAATCACCCAAGTGACATTGGAATGCAAATCCTCTGCCTCTCAATTCCTGCTCCACTCCCGGAGCCCTGGACATTAGAAAGTTTACTGTTACTAATGGATGAAAGGGCATTTCCTGTTGTGGAGTCGTGTGTGTGTGTGTGTGTGTGTGTGTGTGTGTGGTTCCCAAACCACGGATCAGGATCCAAGCCTCAAGCCTGGCCCCCTTTTAAGCCCCCCAGCTTCCCCTTTTCCCCTGCATGAGGACCTTGGACTTTGGGGAGGCCCGGCTCCAGTCCTATCTAGGGTTTTCCGGGACTCTCTGGACCCAGTGACCCCTAGGTCATCCTTCTTTGCTGAATCCCAAGGAGATTCAGCCTGGCGTGAAGCTGGTCCCGGGGTCTGTCACCCGGGTCCCCGACTTTTTTTTTTTTTTTGGGAGGAAGGAGACCCAAGTTTGGGAGTAAAAGGGCAGCCCTGGATCTCTGTCGTACAAATAAATGATTCAGGAAAAGGAATCTTGCGCCCTGGGGCTGCCCTGTTAAGTTCTCCGTCCCCTGGGGCTGGGGGCCGTCCCTGGAAAAGGCACCCTCGGCTTCCCCCCTCTCCCCCCCAGGCGCCCATCACCCCCCTCCAGCCCCTTCCTTCCCGGGGCTTCGCAGGGGGGCCTCTATTTACTCGTCCCAAGGGATTAGCATCTTTGTGATCTCCACCCCCCTCCGTCCCCCCAAAGCCGAGTGTGATGCAGATAAAAGTCCGGCTACTGTTTTTAGGATGCGTTTGAAGTCCGGTGAAACCTGTAGGGGGCTGCGGAGGACAGATCTGCGGGGCAGATAAAGTTTGGACCCGAGAAGGCCTCCTGCCACACTCTCATCTCTCGCACCCCGCCCCCATCCCCCTGCGGGGAGGATCAGAGGGTCAAGGAGGGGCCGCAGCCTTCTCAGGCTCAAAGCCTCCCGGCAGGCGAAGGGGCCAATCCAAACCCAGCCCCCACCCCTGACCCTCCGGTTCCATTCTCTGCCCTTTCTCTGCAGCTCCGGGGTCGGAAGAGCTTCCCGAGTCTCCGGCCGGGCTACCGACGCTCCCGGCTCCCCACTTCCCTGCCCAGAGAGCTCGGCCTGCTTTCTGGTTGACCTCCGGGGTTGGGCCTTGGGGCCACAATCCCCAGATTCCCCAAACTCCTCCGGGCTCGGTGGGAAGGGACGTCAGGAAGGTTGGGGAAGTCTTTGGGAAAGGTCCACCTGTCCGTGGGCGGCCCTCCTTCCCCTTAAGGGGCAGGGGTCCCCTCGCCCTCCCCGTGGGAAGAGGCGCCGGAGGGGGCCCAGGTGGCTCAGTCCCACTCTGGGCCGAACGATTCCTCCCTCCGGAAATTCAGAAAGGCCATCACGGCCGAGGGACCCGGGAGGAGGAAGGGAGGCCCAAGGCGAGGTCCTCCCCACACCCGTGCCTCAGGCGGCCAGGTGATACATTTTCCATGGTCGATCGCCCCTGTCAAGGGCCTGACCTCCACCCCCAGCCATTAGGGAGGTACCAAGACAGAACTCCTGGCTCCCGAGCTGACAAATGACAGAGAATCTCCCCTCTCTCCTACCCCCTCTTTTCCTCTCCCCCCTCCCTCTTCCTCTCTGTCTTTCCATCTGTGTCACTGCCTCTGCCTCAGTCTCTCTGTCTCGGTTTCTGTGTCTTTGTCTCTCTGTCTCTCTGTCTCTCTTTCTTCCTCTCTCTCCCTCTCCGCCTTCTCCCTCTCTCCCCCACCTCTCCCTCTCCCTCTGTCTCTCCGTCTGTGTCACTGTCTCTGTCACCGTCTCTGTCTCAGTCTCTGTTTCTGTGTCTTTGTCTGTCTCTGTCTCTCTCGCTCTCTTGCTCTCTTTCCTCCCTCTCCCTCCTTCTTCCTCTCCCTCTCGCGGGCACCCACTCAGCCATGCAGGCCGCTCCAAAGAGAGCTGGAGCCCAACCCCGCGTGAAAGCTGGCCGCAGGACAGGGCTCCCCCGCCGCCCTGAATGTGCGCCCACCGGGGGGGGGGGCTGGGCAGCAGAGAGGAGGGGGCAGGGATGGCCACCCAGCTGGGGCCCCAGGCCCAGTGTGATGGGTGGAGGGGCGGAGCACCCTCTCAGCTTGGAAGGGTCAGAACTCGCATCACGTGCGTGGACGTGTGTGTATGAGGCTGCCCACCACCAGAACCTTCCTCTTCCTCCTCCTTGCGTCCCCCTGTTTAAGAAAAAGCGCGCACAAACACCCCCCCACACACACACACACAAAGAGAACTCCCAACTTTGCTGGCTATAAATTCCTCGCCTCCCCCTGCCCCCAGAGTGTGGGTGTGCCAGCGCGCTTGAGAAAGCCAGCCCCATGGCCCGCTTTCCCTGAGCGCCCGACGAGCGAAGAATAGCCGGGCAGACTCTTATTCTAGAGAGTACTTGATCTTTGCTTGGGAAACTCTATTAATTGAATGGGTTTGCCGTTTTTGCCAGTCCCCTTTATCATTATTTATGGGCTTTAAATTGTTTAAAGTTCCCTTGACGTTCAATTTACAAGTTTGGGGACTTTTTTTTGTTCCGCCTTTTGTCCCGGAGAAAGCCCTCGTGTTGGAAGGGCTTTGAAAAGCCAAACATGAGAGGCCCGGAATGAAAGGGAAGCAGGCGAGCCCCCTTTTAATTCCCCCTGTTAGTGAATGGCTCTTTTACATAATTGCTGGAGCGATTTCAAAGCCCGAGCCAGGGGCTGACTTCGCTTATGGCCACATGGAGTCTATTTTGGGGCTTTCAGATTTAAAGGGGGGAAAAAAAAGGCCTGAATAAAATAGTTTTTTTTTTTTTTTCCAAGACGAGGGCTTCAATGCTTTTTGCTACTTGCAAATTGGTGTGTCTGATGGGAGGGGGGGTGTTGCACACAAGAACCCCTTTGTGGAACTGTTCTAGCTTAGCTGGGGGTGAGGGGGGGAGATGGCGAAGTCCCCAACCGGGCCTGAGTCCCAGGACGGCCCAGGTCTTCAGCTCTGGCCAAGCGCTGGGGCAGGGCCCAAGGAGGGGAGAGGAGGGGAGGGCCAGGAGGGGAACGGGACGCCATGGAGCCGCGGCTCCAAAAGCTGGAGGGTTGCCTGAGAGACGGTGGCCCTGAAGTCGCCGGGGGTCCCCAGAAAGTTTCCAGGAGGGGGAAGAGGCAGGCTGGGGCCCGGAGCTTGCAAACCGGCTCCTTAGCTGGCTGGCAGGCGAGGAGGCAAGCGGGGGCCCCGCCGTCCTGCCCCCCCCCCTTCTCTCAGCCAAGTTCTGGGAAGCCTGGGCAGTGCGGGGCTGCTGCCCCGCTCCTGCTCGGTTGTCAGGCTGAAGTGGGAATTCTCCAACCTCGGAGACTTTTGCATTTAAATGGCAGCCACCCCCACGGCCTCACAGCTGCGAGCAAACGCAGGCCGGAGCAGCCCTATGGCTGGGAGACAACTTAATTACCCAAGCTTTCCCCCTGCAGCCCGGAGGCTTGCGGGGTGCTGGGGGCCGGGGGCCAGAGTGGAGGGGACGGAGGAAGACCGGAGGAGGCTGCCTAAAGGGAGCCCGGATCTGCAAGCGCTTGGCCGGCCCGAGGCACTTAGCCGAAAGCTGAAGTGTCCCAGGCAGTCGGGCCCCCTCCCCGGGAGGGGACGGGGACGCGGGGGAGAGGAGAGGGGCTCCTTTGACCACATCAGAGCATAACATTCCGCGTGCGTCTGAGTTTGCCGCTCGGACCGGGGCCCCCACGAGTCTCCAAGTTGTCAGAGAGAAGGCAGGTTTCTCACGCCCAAATTGCAAAGGGCCTGCCCTGCAAATCACCATGCCTGCATGTGGCTTTGCAGGCGCAGCAGGGTCCCCGAGGAACCTCCCCCCCTCCCGTGCAGGTTTCCAGGTAAGAAGCTAGGGAGAGGAAGAGAAAGGTCTCCCGTGCCCGAATTGGAAAGCGCCTCCCGGGCAAAGCCGTGTCCACGCACAGGATAATAATTCGAGCTGTTGGCGTGTATTTTGCGCTTTCGGCTCTGCAAAGCACCCTCCGGGTTGGGCCATGTCTGTAGCCAGAGCGGGGGTCACCCTCCCTCTCCCACTCCTCACACAGCCAGTCTCCGGGGGAGCCGGCGGGGAGAGGGAAGGCGGCCTCTACCCCCTCCCCAGAGCGAAGTGGCCAGCGCTCTCCCCGCACGGCCGCGGCTTGGATGCAGGGCAGTGGCCCTCAGGGGACCCTCGCCAAGTACCGGGCGCGCAGGTAGGGGAGACAGCCAGAGCGCCGCGCGCTGCACCTGTAGCCCATAAATCTCTGCTTTAGGCTGAGGCAGACTGGAGAAGAGTCGGGTTGGGTTGGGTTTTTGCAAGTGAACTGCGCTGCGAGGCTGGACTCTAGGAGGCCGCCCGCCAGCGTCCGGGGCCCGGAGCCGGCCTTGTTAATCACCTCCCGAACACAAAGATACTTTTATGGCACCGGCCGTCGTTTTCTAAGCAGTTAAACATTAGATGAGGAAATATTGCCACGGTGCCGGCGAGGAAGAGGCCCCCTAATAAATAAAATCCCCATTGATGACACTGGAAGCCCTCGGAACTCACTAATAAAAGGAGTCGATACTTGGCTGGGCGATTTATAGGCGCGAATAACCCGCCATCAAATCCCGCCGCCGTTGGGCCCACCGAGCTGTTACTGGGGAGCTGGAAGCGCAGAAAGAGCATCCCAGACCCCCCGGTGGCGGTTCCCCCTCTCCCCAAAGCCCCGGAGGAGTCCCCCGACTTTCCGAAGTTCAGGAAGCCAGAGAGATGCCCGCGTATCGGGGGGCCCGGGGATCTACAGAGAAAATGGCCAAGCGTGGCTGGGTGGCTTCCTTCACTGCGCTCCACGCAGGAGGTGGGAGGCCGCCGCACTTGGGGGGCAGGTGGCGGGCGGGGGGCCTGGGAGAAATGCAGCTCAATGCCACGGAAAGTCCGAGAACCCCCGCTGTCACCCCGCTTTGATCCGAAAGACCCAAATCCGGGCTCCGCTTTAGTTTGAACACGGTCAAGCCCTTGGCCTCGGATTGGAAAAGGCTCCTCTCGGGTAAGGGGGACAAGTCCTTATCTCCCTCCTCGGGGAACGGAGCATCTTCATTATCTCGAACCCTGCTGAACAGCCCCTCCCTGGCGTCGGGACCGGGTGCCCCGGCAGCGCTAGAACCCGGCAATCCGGGCCGGATCCCGGGCGCGTTGGCTGCGCTCCGGCTCTGGTGGCCCGGTCCGCGGGCTCTACGTCTTTATCCCGAAGGGAGCGCGGGGCTAGGGCGAGGAGACGGGGAGAGAGGAGGTGCCTTCGTGGAGCTGCCTTCAGTTTGGCAGCAGGCTCCGAGGCCCTAGGGAGCAGCTCTCCGGCGCATCACCCGGCTCTCCTGGACCGGCTGGGCAATTTCCCCAGCCTGCTTCTTTGTCCAGAAGTGTTGGGAGAGCACAGACTGCTTCCCTTCTTTCCTTCCCCATCTTTCCAAAGGACCCCAGGGTTGGCGCAAAGGAAGGAGAGAAAAAGATTGAAACAGAGGCAGGAAGGCAGGAAGGAAGGAAGAGAGGGAGAGAGAGAGAGGAAGGAAGGAAGGGAAAGAGGGAGAGAGAGAGGAAGGGAGGAAGGAAGGAAGGAAGAAAGGAAGGAAGGAAGGAAGGAAGGAAGGAAGGAAGGAAGGAAGGAAGGAAGGAAGGAAGGAAGGAAGGAAAGAAAGAAAGAAAGAAAGAAAGAAAGAAAGAAAGAAGGAAGGAAGGAAGGAAGAAGGAAGGAAGGAAGAAGGAAGGAAGGAAGGAAGAAGAAAGGAAGAAAGAAAGAAAAAAGAAAGGAAGAAAGGAAGAAAATAGAAAGGAAGAAAGGAAGAAAAGAGAAAGGAAGGAAGAAAGAAAAAAGGAAGGAAGGAAGGAAGAAAAAAGAAAAGAAAGAAGAGGTTTTCAAAGACCGGGATGGATGAGTTCATGAATATCGATTTGTCTTTTATCTTCCCATTACATGTGCATGTAAAGGACACATAATCTGCACCACCACCACCCCCCGACCTATTTCAATCTGCTCTCTGTGTTTACTCGCTTTCTTACTGAAAAATTGCCGGGCTCCTGAGGGGTAGGGTGGGGGTGGGGGTGGGTAGCGAAAGGGAGGATGTTCAGACAAGCAGACCCGGGAAGTTCGAAGCGGCTCCAGACATATCTTGGGCGGCCTCGATCATTCCTCCATAACTCATCAATAGGGCCTTCGGTTCTTCTTCCATTTCCTTGAAATGATGCGATTTAAAAGGGAGAAGAAGAAAAGGAGAGAGAGAGAAGAGAGAGAGAAAGAGAGAGAGAGAGAGAGAGAGAGAGAGAGAGAGAGAGAATTTTTTTTTTCTTTTAGAGGTGGAAGTGTTAGCTTTCCCCCACCCCCAATTCGTGATGGCCTTCAATTTGGGGAAGTGGGAGTGGGTCGTCCTGAAATCAAAATAATAATAAAACGTCTTCCCCTCCCCCCCTCCCGAGAATGGTGGCCAGGGGCCCTGAGATCCCACCCCACGGCAGTCGCTACTTCCCTTTCTCCAAGAGGCTTCACCTGCGTAAGGGAACCTTTCTGCCTCACGGCCAGGGTTTAATTAGCGCCTATTTACCAAACGGGCGCCGATTTGCGCAAACACTCTAAAGCTTTCATCAGTAACCCGCGCTCAGGTTGGAGCGTCTGGAGAGAGCTGCTGCACCCCCTCCTTCCTCCCCCCAGGACGAAGCTGAGCGATGACTCCCTTTATTTTCATAATCATTGCGGCTGCTGTGGAGGGGGGAGGTAACACGGGAGAACGGTTGGAGCGTTTAGCATGGAGTAAAGCATGCAAATGGTGAGAGGGCTGATTTTCCAAGGAAGGGAAATCGAGGGACTTAGAGAAGGGGATGGGGAGGGGCAGAGCCACGGACCCACTGCACACCTCAGGCAGGGCAGCAGAGGAAAGGAGCCGGGCTGGGTGCGGGCGGAACCGGCTGCTCGGAGCTGGGCATGAAATCAGTGTAAGCAGAAAATGCTAGAGATGCCCAGCGTTTGCAAGCAGCGCGTGCACAGGGCGAGTGTCCAGAACCTCCTTCGCCCTGTCTGGCTGTTGCCACTTCCTGCAACTGAGCAAGGGAGGGAGGGAGGGAGGGAGGGGGACAAGGGGTCTCTTGAGTCCAGAGCCTATTTTCAGTGGGTGAATCCTGGGCTGACTTAAGAAACCGGGGCTCGCCCCCTGTGTGTGCGGGGCTCGGGGAGGGGTTTCTGTTGCAAAGATTTTCCCCCAAGCCCCTGGACTGGGGTTGCGGGCGGGCGTCTGGGATGCGCCGTCCGCGAGGAGGGAGCGCTTGTGCGCGGGCTCGGGCGCTGCGGGCTGACAAGGCCTGCTTCTGCAAGTGTGGCGGAGCTGCTGCAGGAGTTTGCAGCAGCCCAGGATGCGCCGCTGTTTCCTTTCCCTCCTCGGGTCTGATTTCTCTCACTTCGGATCTCGGGCTCTGCCTTTGCCCAGAGCTGTGTTTGGAGCAGGGTTGGGGGGTGAGGAGGGGGGGGCGGGAGAGGAGCGAGGCGGGGCGGGCTAGAGGAGGAGCCAGGCTCGGCCTCCCGCCCCCTCTCAGATCCTCTGGCCAATGGGGAGCGGCACAGGCACCCACGTGAGGCAGGCCCAGTTCGGGAGCTGGCAAAATGTGAATGAGGAGGCAGAGCGCGATTTAAAGGTGCTGGCGGCACCCGGGCGGGAGGGAGCTAGAGGGGCGTCGGCGGGCTGGGCTCTGCGCGCACGCAAGCGGCCAGACTGGGCAGGGCAGGGCAGGACCGGACCGCTCCGCGCCGCATCTCACCGCACCGGGCCCGCGGGAGCCGGGCCAGGCAGGGCGCGCAGCAGAGGCAGCACAGCAGCGGCAGCGGCAGGGGCCGTCCAGGGCCAGCGCCAGCGGCTGCAGCCCCGGACCAGCGAGCCAGGGAGCGGCGCCCCGGGAGGCTCCTCGCGCCGGCCGGCCAGCCGCGCGCCCAGGGCACGGGGAGTGCCGCGGGCAGAGCCAGGCCGCCCTCCTCTCCCGCCCCCATCCGTCTATGCCTCTCGGGCGCCCAGAGGAGCCGAGAGCACCCGCTGCCCCCCCGCGCCGCCCCGCGCCGTCCCGCTCGCTCGGCCGGGCCTCCTATGGCTCAGTCCGGGCGCTGACTGTCTGAAGGGCACCGCGGGCGAGCCTTTCCCTCGCTGCCCCCGCCGTTCACCGGCGCCCAGGGCTGCTGCCCCCGTCGCCGCGGCTCTCGCTGTCGCCGCCGCCGCTGGCCTCGGCGCGGCGGGAAGAGGCTGCGGGCGGGGAGTGTCCCCGGCTGGGCCGGCCGGCCGCTGGCGGGCGCTTCTCGGAGGCGGCCTGCGGCTCCGCCAGCTGCTTCTCTGCCACTCCGTCTCCATCCCCGGGAGCGTATATGAGCGCTGCCTTTCCGCCCTCCCTGATGATGATGCAGCGGCCCCTGGGTAGTAGCACTGCCTTCAGCATCGACTCGCTGATCGGCAGCCCGCCCCAGCCCAGCCCGGGACACTTCGTGTACACCGGCTACCCCATGTTCATGCCTTACCGGCCGGTGGTGCTGCCCCCTCCGCCCCCGCCGCCCCCCACGCTCCCGCAGGCCTCCCTGCAGCCGGCCCTGCCTCCCGCACACCCCCACCACCAGATCCCCAGCCTGCCCACCGGCTTCTGCTCCAGCCTGGCCCAGGGCATGGCTCTCACCTCCACCCTCATGGCCACCCTGCCCAGCAGCTTCTCGGCTTCGCCCCAGCACCAGGAAGCGGCCCGCAAGTTTCCGCCACAGGCCCTGCAGGGCAACTTCGACAAGGCGGACGGCATCCCGGCCGAGTCCGAGGACGGGAAGGCTTTCCTGGCCAAGGAGAGCTCGCTGTTGTCCTTCTCGGCCTCCGAGGCGGTGCAGGCTTCGCTCGGTGAGTGTCCCGCTCCTCTCCTTTCCCCGAAGCGGGCCCCGGAGGCTCGGAGCCCCGGACGGCCGGGCAGGGGTCTGGGCCGGGGGACCCAGGGAGGGAGGGGGACGGGATCGTGGCGGGATGCGGGCAGTCCCGGGAGGGGGGGGGGGCAGCCTGGGAAGCTTCGGCATCGGCCAAGTCGCCAGTCCCTCAGTTCTCAGAGTCCCGACACGAAGCAACGCCGAGGCAGAGTTAGCAGGCGGCCCGGTCCGCCCCCCCCCCCTGCCCCAGACAGTCTTGCCTTCCGCCTCCTGACGCCCCCTCTCCGCTCTCCGCCCATTAGCCCGGATGCTCGGCTCTGCCGTTCCCATCCGCGGCCCGGAGCGGCCAGAGCCGCCGAGGGAAGCTCCGAGAGGCCGAGCAGAGCCGGCTCGTTGGAGGGAAACCTGAGGCTCACAGTGGGCAACTTCAGTCCACACCTTAGTGGGGAGGGGAAGCACCCCAGCCGCCGGCAGGCTGTCTGTCAGTCCCCAGGGAGCCAGGAATGGGGCCGTGGGAATGGGGCTCTTATCAGCCGGCCACTCCGGGAGCTCAGCTCAGGCCCGCATTAATCCCCGCGGGGTCCGATGGGGCAGGAGAGAATACGAACCCCAGCACGAGCCCCAGTACGTGTTGGGGTGCTGAACTGGTCTATAAACCCAGGGCTCCGGCAGGGTTCTGGAGGGTCTCTCTCTGGGACCTGCCCACCTTAGGATTCCATGCTGGAGGAGCCTCCTCTCGCAAGGGGACTAGGGGACGAATTGGGTGGCTGGGCTGCTGGCTCCCAACTTCTCCCGAGGCATTATTCCCAAGGAATAACGTTCCTCAACGAGGACAGAAGGGACCCTCCCGGGAAGGGAGAAGACATTCGTTTCCTACTCCCAGTCCCACCGTGAGGGCGACGGAGGGATGCAGGGACAGGTGGGCTTGGCACCCTTCCAGCCCCGTGACAAAGAAGGCAAAACCCGAACTCCTCGGTTCATCGAAGGCCAGGCTGACAGGGAGTTTATACCGACGTCCAGAGGAAAGGAGATTTACTTGGGGGAAAAGGGTGCAAGTAAAGGACAGAAGGGGGTGAAGTTCCCATGCTATCTGGAGGCAGTGATAGCATCAGAGGCGGCCTGGACTGGAGGTCCGGCCGACCAAAGCCACTGTCTCTGGGCTTGGCCCGGGGTTCCCTTCTGTACGTCCTTCCAGCTAGCCAAAGGCCGCACGTACATCCCCCCCTCCCCAGACACAGCCCGGCAGTCAGCCCCTGGCCAGGCAAGATGACGAGCTGAGAAAACTGAAAAGAAAAATCTTCCTGAAGAGGAAGTCCCAAAGGGTAGAATCCTTCCCCTTCCTCGCAGGGGCAGGCGGGGGCAGAGGGGACCAGGGAACGCTAACGAATTGCCCGTCTGCTTTGGTTTCAGTGGGGGCCATCAGAGGCCAGGGTAAGGAGGAGGCCAAAGGAGAAGACGATCCCAGGGGGAAAGAGGAGAGCTTCTCCATGGACAGCGACCTGGACTATAGTTCGGACGACAATATCCCCAGCCAGGCCGCCCACAAGGAGGAAGACTTGGCCACGGCCCTGGAGGAGAATCCCCAGAGCAGCAGCAGCAGCAGTAGCAGCAGCAGCAGCAGCAGCAGCTCGGGCAGCACGACTTCCACGGGCAAAAACCGGCGGAGGCGGACGGCCTTCACCAGCGAGCAGCTGCTGGAGCTCGAGAAGGAATTCCACTGTAAGAAGTATCTGTCCCTGACCGAGAGGTCGCAGATCGCCCACGCGCTCAAACTCAGCGAGGTTCAGGTGAAAATCTGGTTCCAAAACCGGAGGGCCAAGTGGAAACGGGTCAAAGCCGGCAACGCCAACTCCAAGACCGGGGAGCCCTCCAGGAACCCCAAGATCGTTGTTCCCATTCCGGTGCACGTCAGTCGTTTTGCCATCAGAAGTCAACATCAGCAGCTGGAGCAAGCCAGGCCCTGAGCGGCCAAGGGCCCCCCCTCCTCAACCTCCCCAGTCCCCGGCCCCAGCAGGTGCCAGGGGAGGCAACCCCCCCATCCCCCAACACACACACACACACACACACACACACACACACACACACACACCCGGACAAAGGAGGAGCCGAAGAAGAGCAGAGTCCTTCCTACTCGGCTCTCGGAACTGTTTGAAAAACAAAAGGTTTAACAAAACAAACAAACGAATAAAAAAAGAGATGAACGTTGGACAGAGCGAGCAAATTGAGAATATATTCATTTCAGACGACGCTGAAAAAACTATTTTCGGATGAGGGAAACATCGGAATCTGGACAGAGGCACTAAGTATTATTCTATCTTACTTTGTATATAGTTAATCTATCTATACGGAATCCCAGCTGCAGGATTTTTTTTTTTTTTTTTTTTTTGACTAATGGGACCAACTCCCCCAGTTTCACGAAGGTCTTACATTCCAGAAGAAAACAAGATTAAGAAGCAAGCCGATAACCTGCGGTATGCACAAGCCAACCTTTTTATTTTGTATATATATATACATATATATCTATTTTTTGTCCCTTGCTTTCCCGAAGGTAAAAGGAAACAGAAACGTTTGGGGTTTTCCTTTATTTGGTGGCTTTCCGAGTTGGCCGAGGGGCAGATATTTTCCGGGTGCCCGATGAACCTTTTTTTTTTTTTTTTTTTTTTTTTGGTCGTTGTTGTTTTGGTTGTTTTGTTTTCCTGGCTTGGCATTCTCTCTCTGAGTTGCCTGTCCTTCACTAAGCCATGTTTTGAAAGCACGTCGGTCTCTATTGTGTTTAATTTATTTCAATGTAGCTTATCTCCTTATAAGTTATGGAATCTAAACAAACTCAGTCTTGTGAATAATAAAAAGAAAAGAAAAAAAAAGAATATAATCCGGGACCTGTCTCTCCAGAATCTGAGTCTTTGCTTGACCCTGGGGAACCCACCTTAGCCCCTACAGGTTTCTCCTAGGACTTTCCACGGGGTAATGTATCCTGAAGGCACCGTGGGGGGAGGAGGGTTTAAGGAGCTGCCTTTAATTGATTACATTATCAATTTAGAGGAAGACAGATTTCTCTCTTAGGGACCTTCCTATTTCAGTTGGGATGGGGTGGAACAGCAGAGCAAATTGGAAAACTTTGGATGGAAGAAGAGCGGGGAGAAGGGAGAAAATGGGGTACCACGACTAGCAGCTCTTGCTGCTCCCTCCTTTAGCCCTAAAACTGCAGCTCTGTTTAGGATCTGCAAACTTCCCCACCCCCTGCCCTGAAGCAGGACAGGAATCCCCACTGTCAGGACATCAAACAGTTGCCAGCCCAACTGCAAAGGATATCCCGGTCCCTTCGTTTGGGGCGGGGCTGGGTCCCTGTTGGTGGACGAGGCGGTGCCTTCCACCAGCTCTCCAGCTACCCTTTGCTGGTTGCTTACCTTCCCCCCTCCCTCCCCGTAAGGGTAATAGATTCAGCAAAGTTGTAGGGGGAGGGCTTGGCAGCCTTTAAATGATGATGATTTGGAAAATGTTTAACCCCTTGGGCCGGTCCCTAAGCTCCCAGCCCTGGCAGATGCAGGCTATAAACGACAGCTGATTATTTCCTGCACCTCCCTGCTCCAAGCTCCCCTCTGGGAGTGGGGCGTCTGGGGCTTGGGGGAATGATATATGCGGGGAAGGCCCGGGCTGGCTTTGGCCTGGGCATCGCACGAAGGGTAGGGGGAGGTCAGGCTTTTTATAGCCCATCCCGGAAAGGTACCTTTGCCTCCCCGTCCTCCTGTTTGTCTCGCAAGATTTCCTGTAACGAACTGTTTTCTCTATCTCTTTCCCTTTCTCTCCATTCCCCGGTGAGATCGCCTCCCTCTCCCCTTTCACTCTGGCCAGCTTGTTAGCTGACAAATAGTTTAGCGCGACAAGCATTAGTCATTCAGTGCAAGGGGCAGGGCTCCCCCTCCTCTCTCCAGAAAACATTAAACTGTTCATCAGAAGCCGAGGTCCAAGCGCCGCTGCGACCGAACCCAGGTTCCCGGACAAGCTTTGCAGCCAGTGCGAGGCTGTCGGTGTGTCTGCGTGATCCTCATTAGCGCCGGCTCTGTGTCCAGACAGAATCCAGCCGGCGAATAATCGATGAAAAGCGCCCCCCACCCTCTCCGTCGCTCACATTTACAATAGCATTTTTCCAAAGCGAGGAGAAAGCTCCTCAACCGCTTCGGAAATCGTCCTGTTTAAGCCCAGGGGATGGAGCAGACACGGCCCAGAGCGCGAGCAGGGGCGCCGGGCAGCTGCTCCGAGCAGCGGCCCCAGGACGGGACCGAAAGGCAGCCGAATGCATCCTGAAATGGCCATAATTGCCAGCAGTTACAGCAGGTTTTAAAGAGGCTGCGGGCTCGGATTCGAGCCGCTTTTCGGTGGGGAAGACACGAGGAGTTGTAGATTTGGACTGGCTTTTAGCTTCACTCCCAAAATACGATGTTTGCACCCCAAGAGTGTAGCTGGGCTTCGAAGCCCCGAGGAGCCCGTGAAATGGATTAAAAAAAAAATTACAGTGGGCTAAAAGATCTCTTGTGAGCAGTGAAGGACTCGGGCAGAAATTGTTTCTAAAGAGGGGCCAAATAGAGGGCCGGACGCTCATCGCTCTCCCCTTCCCCAGTCGGAACTGAAACCCAGTCCGGGGGAACGCGCGGGACAGCTGTGCCGGGGTCACTGGAGCCAAGCTCCCCCGCTCTCCTTCCAGCGACTAGGGGCGCGTGGGAACAAACCCGCTCTCTCTGAACGACTTGCCAGAGAGCTCGCGGCTCAGAGCTGACAAGCACACGAGCGTGGCTTTGCAGCCGGACCCACCTGCCCCCCTCACAAAGGCGCGTGGAGGAGCAAGCGCTCGCGTGGATTTGGTCGGGGCGAAGAACCGCGTGCTTCTTTCTCCCCCCCTTGACCCCTTTGGAAGAGCAGAGCAGGGTTTCCGTTTGGAAACTCGCGGGGTGAGGCTCGTGTGCTGTCCTGCACGTGGGGACGTTCGGGGCTGGGCTCGCAGCCTGGCCACTCTGGGGCAGACCCCATTCCGGGAGGGAGGCGAGGCAGGCGGGGCTGGGGAGAGCGACGCCGGGTCGAGTTTAAGGGGCCATCCCTTCCCGTCGGGTCATTTCTGCCGTACCCACCGTCCGGTCCCGGGGAGGGAAGCTCCGGACCTCAGCGCACAACCGCCGCTCGGTCCGAAGAGAGGAGGGAACGGCAAGCAGGCGTCCCCTTAACCCGCCCGAAGACAGGCCTTCAGAGTCCAGCCTCGATCCCCAAGGTTCGAGTTGGGGGTACATCCAGCCCGGTCCCCGGGGAGCCGAGCCAGCTGTAACGCACTGTACGCTCGCACCGACTTGTGGGCCGGGCGGGATGGCGAGGGGGAGAGAGCCAGGCGTCCCTTCGTGACTTTCACAGCTCTCCGATTTTAGTGCTTGGAGGGACCCTCACGGCGCCAGCGCCAAAAACAAGGGGCAGAGGCCTTCGGCTCTTTCTGTTCTCAGCACAGAGAGGGACTCCTTTCTTTAGGGGAGACTCAGAGCGGCCAGAGTTACCAAGATCCTTCCCCTTACCCCCTAGTGTGAAAGGAAACCTAACTGTCACCCTCCCACCGAGAATCAAGATGGGGGGGGTAGAGATCCCGGAGCGCTGCGACGGACCCCAACTGTCCCCAAACACCCACCGATGGCATTTGCTAATGAGTTTTCTTCCCTCTCTTTCTCCCTCCCCCACGCCCTCCCCGGCCCTCAGAGAGAGGGAGACAGAACGATCACCAGGAGAGGCAGAGAGTGCCCAGAAGTGGAGACCACTGAGCCAGGAAGAGGAGGAAGGGAGAAGATAAACAAGGGAGAAGCCTTGATGGCTGTCATCATCACCATCATCACGGCTTTCATTTGGCTGCCTAATGAGTCAGATCACAGGCAGAGAGAAAAATTGTCAATCGCCCAGACTCTAATGAATTTTTTTGCAAATTGTAATCAAGCCAGGCCGTCTCAGCTGGCTGATTAATGAGACCCACGAGGCTTGGCCAGCACCTCAGCTTTTTATTCCATCCCGTCCTCCCTGCACTAAATTAACAGCAACTTGTCTGAGCTTCAAATTAACTCCCAATGATTAATTCTGATGGGGGGGCCTGAAGAATAGCTCCGTCTAATAGGCACTGGCCTGCGAGGCGGCTGGAAATTAATACACTTCCCCTTTGGCTGCCGGCTTTAATCCAAGGTTGGGCTTTGACATCACTATATTTGTTGTTACAATAAATTCCACTTACATCTGCAGATCAAAATCATTACAATGCCAGGGGAGCGACACGACCGGGGTCCAAGGAGTGGACCTGACCGTTAAGCTAAGGCTCCATCTCCCAGCCCAGCTCGACAGGCCTCAGTCCTTCCAGGAGGCCCCCAGCCAGCATCTGCCCCCCTGCCTGACCCCTCCTCCCCCTCACACGAGTAGAGCCTCCGCCCCACCTCCACCTCTCTCCCCACCCCCATCCTCATCCAGCAGGGGCAGGAGCCTCCAGCACATTGTTCTCTCCGCGGGGACCTCAGGAAGGAGGGACCCCTGTACACGTGGTCTCCCCAGCCCCCGCCAGCTCTTCTCTACTCCCCTTCACCACCACCAACCACCCCCAGGGGAAACAGAACTCTGAGACCGGAGAGCCGGAGAGAACTTGCCGGGCCCACCTAGATCTCTCATTTGAGATTTTCTTTTCTTTTTCTTTCCTTCCTCCTACCCTCCCTGGCTCTCTCCTTCTTTCCTTCTTTTTTCCTTCTTTCCTTCCTTCCCTTCATTTCATTTTCTTTTTCCATCCTTTTCTTTTTCCTTGTTTCATCTTCCCTTACTTCCTCTGCCTTTTCTTTCCTATCTTCCCTTTTTATTTTCCTTCTTTTCCCTCCCTTTCCTATCTTTCCCTTTCCTTTCTCCCTACCATCCCTCCCTTGTTTTCATTCCTCATCTTTTCATTTTTCTTTCCTCCCTCCCTCTGTTCTTTCCTTCCTCTCCTCCTCGCTTCAGTTCACTTTCTTTTCCCATTTTTTCTTTCACTCCTTATTTCACCTCCTTTTACTGCCTCTGCCTTTTCTTCTATCTATCATTCCCTTTTTTATTTTCCTTATCTTCCTCTTTTCTTTCTCCCTACCATCTTTCCCTTGTCTTCATTCCTCTTCTCTTCATTTTTTCTCCCTCCCTTCCCCCCTTCGTTTGTTCCCACTCTTCCTTTTGGGTCTGCCTGCTTCTTAAAATGCGGCCACCTAGCATCACAAGCACATGAGGATTTTTGGAACCCAGGTGACAGATGGGATCCTGGAGTTTGGGCAAAGCCACTTGAAGAGGACCACTCCCTCATCACGAAGCCACTGGGGGTTTTGGGTTTAGTTTAATAGAGCTAATTTGATAGTGTGGTCTGTGAAACTCACTCAAAATTGTATTTGTGTGTGTGTGTGTGTGTGTGTGTGTGTGTGAGAGAGAGAGAGAGAGAGAGACTGAGAGATATGAACACAGAGACAGAGACAGGGTCAGAATTACTCATTAGAGCAGAAAGAAAAGTTGATGAGACAGTCTGACTTGGGTTCTTCACACACACACACACACACACACACACACACACACACACACATCCCTCCTTGGGGATTGGCAAGGAGCAATGGTTAGTTGCCTCTTGGTAGTCTCCTGGCCAGTGCCCGGTGCTTTTCTTGACCCTCTCCTCTGAGGACACTACAAGGATTCGACAGCCAAATTTTCCATCTTGACTTTTGCTGGACTCCCATTATGAGCAGCAGCCTCACAGTGTCCCACCAGTTCCCCTTTCAGGGCAGCCGGCTGGGCAAGGCAGGCGTGAAGTCTGTCCAGTTGACTCCTTTTTTCTAACTAGCCGATGATTCTAGATAGCTGTCAGTTTCCAGCCACCCAATGAGGAGGAGGGGCCCCCCACCCCCAACCCAGCTTGTGTTTCCTGCAGGGCCAGGCTCGAGAGTGGGGAGGAGGGTGGTATCCATCTTCGAGCTGGGCCCTGACAGTGCAAAAGAGAGAAAGATGAGCTGGGTAACTAAACGTGAGTGCAAACCGTGCCGCCCAAGCACCAGAGAGTTCCTAGTAAAGACTCATGAAAGCAACACCATATGGGTGAGCTCAACTCCTAGGCGTGGCAGATTCCATCATGGAAATGGATTGCCTCTTTTAGCCACCCAGAAAAGGGGGGTGGGAGTGGAAGCTACTGTGCTTTCCTCCCTCAGGAGCTTCCATTCTTCCTTTTCTCCCTCCCTTCTTACTCTATCTTTCCTTCCCTCTCTCCCTCCCTCTTTCCCTCCTTCCTTCCCTCTTTCCCTCCTTCCTTCCCTCCCTCCCTCCTTCCTTCCTTCCTTCCTTCCTTCCTTCCTTCCTTCCTTCCTTCCTTCCTTCCTTCTCCTTCCCTCCCTCCTTTCCTTCCCTCCCTCCCTCCTTTCCTCCCTCCTTCCCTCCCTTTCTTCCTTCTTTCTTTTCCTTTCCTTCCTTCCTTTCCTTCCTCCCTCCCTCCCTCCCTCCCTCCCTCCATGTCTCCCTCTGGCTTTCTGGGACTTATCAAATTTGATAAAAACAAAACTCAAGGTGCACTACCTACTCCACATACTTAGAAGCCAATAAGAAGAGTGTAGGGTCAAACAAGCCATTTCTGCCCCCTATACAACCGAAAGCCCTGGTAGGTTCCATTGCTCCTTCAGGAGGCAACCTTCCTCCCCCTCACCGGGGCCCTCAACTCCCCCATACTCGACTCATCTGTTTGGGCCTTTTCTCCCGGAGGCCACTGTATTTCCCCGCCTCCTAGTGGCAAGTTGGGGAGATGCTACACATCTAATCTCGCTCTGACTTCTGGGAGATCAGTAGGTTCAAGGCTGTACTTTCTTCAGGCACGAAGTGGGGCTTCTCTCCCTCCAGCCAGGTTGAGGTCCTTGACTCTGGTTTTTAAAGGCTGCCTATTTTTGTCTCTGGCTCCATCGGAAGCTGGCTCCAGTTTCTCCCAAAGGGAGATACAGTCAAGGGTGGGAAGGGGGCCGGCCTGCAGCTCGCTGATGAATGCGTCCAATGGATGCCTCAGGAGCTGGTTATCTCAGAGGCAGCTGAGCTGAGAGTCCGGGCAAGACCTGGCTAAAGTCAGCCAAGCCTGGCATTTGGATAACCTTTGGCAACTTGAAGTTAAATGCCATAATTTAGCAACATTTGCCCTCAGGCCTTGGCACACATGCTAGTCTTGCTTCCAGGACAGGACAGAAGAAAGGGAAAAAATTGGGGATACTTGCGAATATTATCGCCATCATAGGCACTCAAATGAAGTGCACGGTTGAGTTTGCAGAAGTTGTCTATCAGTAATTGGGGCATCAGCCCTGGGAGATCCAAGGTTTCCAAGGGGGGTGGGGGGTGGGAAACCATGGGTGACTGAGGAGCTAGAAGGATGAGCATGATGAAATCCACGTGAAGAAGAAATGGGGCCGGTGTGGACCATCATGAAATTCAATCTCACAGCCCTTTAGCCTCCTTCATCCTGGAAACTCCTGGCTCAGTCCACACCATCTTTTCTGCCCCAGTGAAGTCCCTCACTGACTACAGCACGCCCCTCTCTGGTTTAGGCCCAGCCAATCACCAGACTCAAAAGGCCTCAGGTGGGTGGGAGTTTACTGCTGCCTAGGTTTGAGCAGGAGAGAAGGTCTGAGTCCCGCCCTCCCCAATGGGCTTTGAAGCTAAAAGGACTGACTATACTTACTTGGACACTAAATGCCATCTCCTCCCCTCCTCCCCACCACCCTCAGCCTTGGATGTTTTGTTTTGTTTTTAAAGATCTCTCTCTGTGTGCCTCCCTGTCTCTGTCTCTCTTCCCTCCTTTCCTTTTTCTGTTTCTTTAGTTGACACATTTTCTTTTTCATCTTTTTCTATCTATCCTTATTCTCTCTTTCTTTCCATCGATTTGTTTTCCCTCTTCTCTTTATTCACCCTTCCTCCCTCCTTTCTTCTTCCTTCCCTTTCCTTCTATCTCTCCCTTCCTTCCTCCCTTCCCCCTTTCCTTCTCTCTCTTCCTTTCCTCTCCTTTCCTTTCCTTTCCTTCTTTCCTTTCCTCCTTCCTCCCTTTCCTTCTCTTTCTTCCTTCCTTTCTCCCTTTCCTCCCTGCTTTCTTTCTTTCTCCCTTCCCTCTCTGCTTTCTTTCTTTCCTCCCTGCTTTCTTTCTTGCTTGCTTTTCTCCCTGCTTTCTTTCTTGCTTGCTTTCCTCTCTCCCTGCTTTCCTCCTCCTCTCCTTTCCTCCCTCCCTCCTTCCTTCCTTTCCTTTCCTTCCTTTCCTTCTTTCCTTTCCTTGTCTTTCCTTTCCTTTACTTCTTTCTTTCCTTCCTTCTTTCCTTCCTCCCTGCTTTCTTTCTTGCTTGCTTCCTTTCCTCTCTCCCTGATGTCCTCCCTCCTTCCTTCCTTCCTTTCCTTCCCTTCCTTCCTTTCCTTCCCTTCCTTCCTTTCCTTTCCTTCTTTCCTCTCCTTTCCTTTCCTTCCCTTCCTTTCCTTTCCTTTCCTTCTTTCCTCACATCCTCCTATCAGTGTCAGTCCTAAATTTTCCTTTCTCCCTACTATAGTCAGGGTAAGATAAATGGAAGTGCTGGGCCAAGCTGGCTGCCTGCTAATATCCAAGAGAAGATGCAAAGAGCCTGCTTACATTTCTCACTTTGCCCTTTCCATTCCCCATAGCCAGCTCAGTCAGTGGGCCTGTTGCTGACTCCCAAGCCCGTTGGGCCCCCACACACTTTGAGGGGAGGTCCCAGGGCAGGGGAAGTCTCTGGGGCATAGCCCCATGACCTGGGTTTTCTCCAGGAAGCCGGCTACCCAGTTCCATGCTCTTGGCCCGCATTGCATTAGCATTAGGACAGTGGGAAGAGCAGGGCTACCCCTTCAGTAGCCCCACCCCTCCAGCCATGGACTTTGCTAAGGATAATCAGGGAAGGAATGAGCAGAGAAAGACCGGCCTTCTGAGCAAGAGGCTGCCCAGAGTGGCCTCCCTATCCCCTCCCCCACGATTCCCACACCCCTAGCCCAGCTCCAGCCAGCCCTTTCAGGCAGCCCTCTCCACCCTGCCTTTGTCCCTGGCCCCGTCGGCCCCTGTGGTATGGCCGAGACCCCCCTCTGGTCTGGGGTCCCCCCGGATGCCTGAATGACAATGAAGAAAATGGGATTACACCAGGCTGAGCCTCTTACACTCGGCCAATTCCAGGCGCCTCCTGTGGTCTCACTCCTCCGCCTTTTGCCTGCCCAAAATGCTTCCCCAGCTACAGAGCAGCTCTTCCAGAGAACCCCAAAGTCACGCCAGCAGAACGGGATGGGGACCAGAAAACTGGGGCCAGATCTGGCATTTAAATTCTGGCTTTAAATTCCAGTACTAGCTCTATAGGCTGTAGGCAAATCGCTGTCTCTCTGAGCCTCAGTTTCTCCATCTGTGAAATAAAGGTGGTAGCATCTACCTCCCCAGTTTGTAAAGAGGCTCAAAGGAGATCAACACACCAGCTCTTTGTAGTAGAGGCCAAACAGCAGCAGCTGGATTTCTGACCCCTTTTCTACACCATTTCCAAAATCCTCTTCACACAGGAAGAATATTAGCTCTGCAATCTGAGGATTTTTTTTTTTTATTTTTAAAACAGATTTTTTTCTTTGTCTCCAGAAGTTCAAATCCTGATTCTACCACTTCCTACATGGATAATCATGGACAAGTCTCCCGGCCTCCATTTCCCCCACTTTCCAAGAAAGAATTTGAACCCAACGTCCTTTGAAGTACCCTGCATGTCTCAGACTGGAGAGTTAGTGCATCCTGTCAGTGTGGTCTTGGAGAAGTCATTTACACTCCCCGAGTCTCCTTTGCTTCTCTAGAAAATGAGGGGGTTGGGCCACCCGGCTCCTTGGGTCCCTCTCAGCTCTGAAGCTAGGACGGCTCTTGTAGGGAACTGATGCAAATAGGAATGGCTCTGTTTATAGATAGGGACACTGAGGTGTTGCCCATCATCTCATAGCAAATGATGGCGTCTCTCCATCATTCCCCGCTCCCTTCTTCCCGTCCTCATTCTGAAAACCATCATTGACTTTTGTCTCTTTAAGTGAATAAATGTACAGCCTGAAATAGCATTTAGCACTTTTGCTTTTTTGCCTGTCCAAAGCTTTGCAGGAAGATATTCCTGGGAGTGAAAGGGAGCTGGTTCTAGCTCCAGACCAAGACAGGGGAGGGGGCCGTAGACCCTTCTCATCAGGGTCCCCCAACTTGACCTGTCTTTCCTGGGCTTGCACTTGAGTGCGGAGGGAGGAGGCATTAACCTCACCTCCACTTCAGTGAATCCCACTATCCTGGGGGTCCCCACTCAGCTCTGCCCAATCACATCTGAAGCTCCCTCCCTGCTAGTGTAGTCTGCAAGACAGAAGAGCCTCCTGGTGCTGCAAACCCTAGCAGCTAGGTGGCACCAGAGTGCACAAAGCACTAGAGTCAGGGACACATCTTCCCGAGTTCAAATCCGGCCTCAGACATTTATTAGCCCTGATCTTGGACTAGTCTCTTAACTCTGTCCCCCTCAGTTTCTCATCTGTCAAATGAGCTGGAGAAGGAAACAAAGAGTCGGCTAGGACTAAAATAACAAAATGGCAAAAAGTCCTGCAAACTCCAGTTCTCAGTAAGAATTTCACATTTTCCTCCCAAAGGGATGTGTTTGTCTTCCTATGATGCTGGGTGGCTCTGGGCCCGTGCCCCACAGTTCTTGCCAGTAGTCACTCTCAGCGTGAGATAAGACAATCTATACTGGCCAAAAATGGAGTGAATTTTCCCATGTTGATACTAGTGACCAATTTTTTTTTCCCCCTCCGTGGGGTTCTCCAGTCCTTAAGTGTATTCTAGATTTTTTTGGACTGAAAGAATGGCAGAGGGACAGAAAATACAATGGTCTCCTCCTGCTGAAGCTTTACTCTATTGGTGCTGGAGTCAGTGTAGATGGCCAAACAGTCCAGCTCCTCCGGGGAGACTCAGCCCTAGCTTCTCTGGGAGCAGGAGTTACAGTTACACACTCTCATGCTTGGCCCTTAAAAATACTTTGAATAAGTCTAGTAAAATCCAATCGGCAAAACCATTAGCAGACTTTACGGCAATTTGGGGCACTACTCTTTGAAATTACAGAGTGTGTAAATTGTTAATGGGCCCTTTCATGTCATTTGTATTATCAAAGCAATCATTTAAAATATATATGTAATTATTACTTTTTTAAGCATTAGTTTATTGACCAATTTTAATGCATTTATCAATATTTTCCAAATGGATGTCCCATTTTGTGACCAGAGATAGGATTTCTCTTCCCCCCCAATACTTTTCATAATTCAACATTGCCAAAGCTATGATAAGTTGCTGGAAAAGAATGATGATGGCCTGTCTTTAGAAGAGAAATTGTTAATTTGGGATTTATAAAGGACTTTCCTTAATGAATAATAGTTGAGATCGATCTGTCTTCCTGCCTCATTTTGCAAAGTAACATTTGTAAAGTCAGGTGATTCCAATTACTCCTGCTAATTACTCCCTCCATTCAGAAGGCAGCACGGAGCTTTTAAGGAGGCTCCCAAGACAGAATGGGCAAAATGGCTGTCTTTTTTTTTTTAAACAAACTAAAATTGTACATTATGGTTTACCACCAAAATATAATTCTTTGCTCCTTTGCTCCCCCTATATTCTCCTTTTTCCTCACTCCATTTTCCTGTCACACATTCATAGACTTTTAAAGCTAAGAGGACCTTTGGGATCATCTAGTCTAAGCTAGGACGGAAGGAAGGAAGATGGAAGGAAGGAAGGAAGGAAAAAAGGAAGGAAGGAAGGAAGAGAGGGAGGGATAGAGGGAGGAGGAAAAAAGGAAAGGAGGGAAGAAAGGAAGGAGGGAGGGAGGCAGGAATGAAGGAAGGAAAGGAGGGAAGGAAGGAGAGAGGGAGGAAGGAAAAGAGGGAGGGAGGAAAAAAAGGAAGGGAGGAAGGAAAGAATGAAGAAAAGAAAAAAGGAAGGAGGGAAGAAAAATAAAGGAGGAAAGGAAGGAAGAAGGAAATGAAGGAAGAGAAGAAGGAAAGAAGAAGTCAAGGAAGATAGGAGGGAAGAAGGAAGGAAGGAATGAAGGAAAAAGGGAGGGAATAAAAGAGGAGGGGAAAAAAGAAGATGGGAAAGGGGGGAGGAGAAAGGAAGAAAATAAGAAGGAAAGTGAGATCCAGACACTCCTCCAAGATGACATAAATGACATAATCAGAAGACAGGCTTTGAGTTATGCTTCTGATTCCCACTATGTATGTAACCCTACTCAATCTGAGTTTTATGTAGCTGCTACTTAATCTCACTTGTAAAATGAAGATATTGGACCAGATGACCTCTGAGCTCCCTTCCAGAAGCTCCTCTAGTAGAGATAGCTCCCTTGATTTGGGGCCTGAATAACTAGTTCCATGTCCTATTTGACGTTGTTGTTGGCCAAGTCAATGTTCACATCTGAGCATCAGCTTCCTCATCTTTAAATCCAGGGGGTTGGACTAGGGTCCTTTCAGATTCTGATCCATGATTCTTTCATCTATTTGGGCCTTAGTTTACTTCTCTATAAAATAAAGGGCCTCGCAGGTCTCTTCCAGGTTTGACATTCTGGCATTCTGTCACTGGTGAGATAGTCACTTCCCTTGGAGAGGATTCCCAGATTGAGGGCTAGCCTTACACTTAAATTTTGCCAGATTATAATGGGATCAGGGGACATCACTTGATCTCCCAGAGCCAAGCAATACATTTCTCTTCATATTTTTTCTTGCATTGTGCTTTTCCAGAAGTAATAAAGAAAAACATCCTCATACGACTGTTTCCTTCTTCTTCCATACCTCCAGCTCCTGCCCTCCCCCAAGCAACCCTTCAGCCATTCTCCTTCCCCATTTATCTCTTGGTGAAGGAACTAGAGACCCAGAGAGGCCTAGGAGCTCATTATGAGATGCTTAGCTAAACTAGTATCAAGGTCAGGGGTCCCAGCTTCCCAGGAACACTGGGGCTCGCTGAAATCCTCACGTTCCTTTCTCAGCAGGAGAGATTAGAGAGGCCACTGAGGGCAATTCTGAAACTGCCTGATTTCTCCTGTGAGATGGGAAGGGATGGGGTGGATGTGCCTTCCAGGGCTGGCCACCTTTGTGAAGCCCCTTCTTCCCTCTGTTCCCCCAAAGGGCTAGACAAGCTGGCAGAGGAAGGCTGGAGAAATTGCCCATAAATTCAGGCTGCCAAGCCACCCCAATTAATAAGGGGGGGCACTATGGCTCTTTCCTGCCTTAGAGTGAAGTTTTATAGATTTTCTTATAGGCACTGGGGCAGGGGAGTAGGAAGAAAGTAAGAGAGGAGGGACAAGGAGTATTGGCTAAAGGGACCTTTGAGGACAAGGAACAGAACCTATGGTGGGGGACAGATGCTCAATGAAATCCGTCAACGATCAAGACCACGTTCACAGCACAGAAGGGATCTGAGCAGTTGTGCAACCCAGCCCTCGCCTGAGTACGAATCTCTTTACCACTCAGCAACATGACACCTCCCCAAATATGCCCAAACCTTCAGAACTTAGAAGACTTAGGCCATAGGGCAGGTTGCTACTTAGATGATAAACTACTAGAGGATGCTGGGTGCCCAAGGCTGAACTCAAGGGAGGCCTTAAGCTGCAGTGGGCAGGTGGCTACATTTGGGGTCCTTGTCCCAGGTCTCATCTGTGCTACTTTGTCACTTAAGATTTGGGCTGGAATCTACTTCTAGTTTGGTGATATTGGCACATAAGTGGATCTCTCTGGACCTCAGTTTTCTGTTCTAAAATGAGGGAGTTGGGCTAGAAGACCATGAAAGGGACTTCCATCTCTAAAACTATGTTTCATGATCCCATATGTGACAAATAGTTGCAAGATCTTAGATTCGGAGATAGTTAGAAACTTGGAGGTCATCCAGTCTAAACCCCTTCTCTTACATTGGGGAAACTGAGGTCAAGAGAGAAAAAGTGACCTAGAAGAGACAATTATGATTTGGGATGTTCAAACTATAGGGTTAGAGCTTCAAGGGACCTTAGAGACCCTTCTTGTTACAGATGAAAAGAGATTCATCTGGGTAGTGATGGTGATCTAAGTTCATAGAATCAGAATTTAAAGTTGGAAGAAAGTTTTGAGGTCATCAGCCCAAGTCCTTAATTTTACAAGAGTGAAAGGGGAAAGGAACATGCATTTATCAAGTGCCTACTGTGTGCTAGGCATTGTGCTAAGAGTTTTACAAATATCTGATTTGATCCTCACAACAACTCTGGGAAAGTGGGTGTTATTATTGTCCTCATTTTAAAGTTTAGGAAATTGAGGCAAACAGAGATTTAAGTGACTTGCCAAGAATCCCACGGTCACTAAGAGACTGGATCTGATCTCAGATCTTCCTGACTCCAGATGCGGCATTCTACCCACTTCTCCACTACCACAGAGAGGTTCACTGATACGGCGCGCCTTACCAGCAGCACCAGTGGCAGTAATTGAGTCAGGTCTTCCTGAAGTCTAATCCGGTGCCTCCAGAGAGTGACTGGGAGAGCTGGGATTTGACTCCGTGCACTGGATTACAAAAAGAATACAGCCTCTGTATTTAGAACAGAATGCACCCATCCGTGCTTGCCTACAGACTCCCAGTTGTCCTGGGCTTTGCTCCTGGGGTCAGTCCTTCTTCTGAGTGACAGCCCTGCAGATACTTGCAGATGGTCCCCCCAGATTTTCACTTCCCACCGACACCCCCATTTCTTCAGCAAAGCCTCCCAAGACATGGTTTCCTTATTTCCAGAACTAGGCGTTCAGATGCTCTAGTCAATTTCCATATGAGAAACGGGCAAATCTCTTGGCTTTGAAGGTAGGATGACAAATGTCCCCATGACTTACTCCAGCAGAAGGCAGTCTGGGGACTATGGATCTTAACCTAAACACTTCCTAACACTCGTCCCAGACAAGACACTTTATTATTTCTGAAAATAGCCCAACAGGAAGATAGAGGCTCAACAATACTCCTGGGGTTCGCAGGTGAGCTGGCCAGGGAGGGCCTTGTGCTAAAATGATTATCTTGCTTTCCTTGCCTGCCTAGACCATGGATTCATCTACGGGGGGCTTTCAAAGACTTTTAGGATGATTTTTCCATCTAATATTTGCGCATTGTCCTAGAGGGAGAAAAATTCAAAACACAAGGCTTTGGCTCCTGACACTTACTTATTAACTATCCCCTGCCTCTGTGTGCCTCAGGCAACCTCTTGGGACTTCATCAGGATAGGGGTTTTGACCAGGGGTCCACAGGACATTGTGCTTAATTTTTAGGGGGAGTCCTATGAACTTGGATGGAAAAAAATGGTATCTTTATTTTAATATATTCTGTTTTCTTTATAGTCCTACATGTTTTTTATGCACTTAAAAACATTACTTGGAGAATAAGTTCATAGTCTTCAGCAGACCCCAAAGGGATCCAGGACATAAAAGGTTCAGAAACTCTGCACCTGGAGGGTGTGTGGTACTATAGAAAGTTCTGGTGAAGTTTTGAACCTTTGTTCAAATTTGGCCTTTTATCACTTATTTCCTGCATGACCTCATTCATGTCTCTGAGCTTTGGATTTCTTATCTAAAAGAGGAAGAGGTTGGCTTCTGATGTCCCTTGCAGCTTCAGATCAATGATCCTACTAAATCTTAGGTCATAATCTGCATTTGTGGAGGGATTTCCCATAATAGGATTTTTTTTACACAAAATTACAGCTCATATGTGTGTGTGATCTCTTTTCTACACATACATATATTGTTATATTATTGTTGAGTCATTTCTGTCATGTACAACTCTTCCTGATCTCATTTGGGGTTTTCTTGGCAAAGATACTGAAGCAGTTTTGCCATTTCCTTCTCCAACTCATTTTATTTTTGTTTATTTTTTAAAACACGGCCAATACTTAATAGCATTTTATTTTTCCAAAAACATGCAAATATAGTTTTCAATATTCATCTTTGCAAAATATCATGTTGCAAATTTGTATCCCTCTCTCTCCCTCCCCCTTCCAACGACAGCAAGCGAGCTGATATAGATTAAACTTGCTCAATTCTTATAAATGTATTTTTATATTCTTCTTGTGCAAAAAAAAAAGCCACATCAAAAGGAAAAAAAGAGAAAGGAAAAAAAAACTCAAGCAAGTAAACAAACAACAACCAAAAAATAGGTGAAAATACTTTGTTTGTTTTGATTCACATTTAGTCTCCATAATTTTTGGTTTGGATGTGGATGACATTTTCCATCCCAAGTCTATTGGAATTGCCTTGAATCTCCTCATGTTGTAAAGGCCTAATCCATCACAGTTGATCATCACATAATTTTCTTGTTACTATGTACAATGTTCTCTTGGTCCTGCTCACTTTGCTTAGCATCAGTTCGTTTAAGACTGTTCACATTTTTTTCTGAAATCAGTCTATTCATCATTTTTTTATGGAAGAGGAACATTCCCTAACTTTCATAGACCATAATGCATTCAGCCATCCCCCAGCTAATGAGCATCCACTCAATGTCCAGCTCCTTGCCACTACAAAAAGAGCTGCTACAAACATTTTTGCACGTGTGGGTCCTTTTCCCTTTTTTTTATGATGACTTTGGAATACAGGACCATTAGAGAGACACTGCTCAAAGGGTATCCACAGTTTGTTAGCCCTTTGGCATAGTTCCAAATTTCCAGGTCATTTTACAGATGAGGAAACTGAGGTAAACAGGTTTAAGTGATTTGTGCAGAGTCACATATCTAGTAAATAAATGTCTGAGGCTGGATTTGAATTCAGTGAGATGAGTCTTCCTTACTGAAGACCTGGTTTTCTATCCTCTGTAAATGTATATTATCTATCTATATACTAGTATGAGTCTGTATATGTAGCTACATCACATGTAACAGAAAAAAGCTTGGGAAAAGATTAATGTTCATCTTTGATTTTCAAATGAATTAAGACTTCTCTTCTATACCTAATGGTTTGTTTATTTAACTGATGGCTGCTGTCTTCAATAAGGTCTGTTGCCATATAAAAATCGCCTGACAAAGCATTAACTTGTAGTTGGGTTATTTTGTTCTCAAAACTAATGTTGTGCCGTTAACACATTTGGTGTCTTGAGAATGCCAAAGAACACTGCAGCTATCGCTTAAATAGAATATTAGATTTGCAGTTGAAATGCCAATAAAGATGCCATTTACTAAGTTATTAGAGCCCGGGCTGGATCCCAGAGGCCTTCTGGTTTAACTCTTCCATTTCATGATGAAGAAGCCTAGGCTCGGAGAGGAGACTGCTTTGTTCATGATCACATAGCATCATTGGCCTAGAACTGGCAATGGCATCAGAGACCATCTAGTTCAATCCCCTTATTTACAGATGCAGAAACTGAAGCCCAGTGGGTGAAATGAGCTTTCCAGGGTCTCAGACCTGGCATCCTGGGGCTCGCAGGTGAGCTGGCCAGGGAGGGCCTTGGGCTAAGATGATTATCTCACTTTGCTTGCCTGCCTAAACCATGGATTCATCTACTGGGGGCTTTCAAATATTTTTAGGATGATTTTTCCATCTAATATTTATGCTTTGTTCTAGAGGGAGAAAAATTCAGAACACAAGGCTTTGGCTCCTGACACTAACTACCCCCTGCCTCTGTGTGCCTCAGGCAACCTCTTGGGACTCTAATCCTTCCTGGATGTTAACTAGTATAGAAGGACTTCAGAAATTCAAAGTACCAGACAAATGGGAGCTGTTAGAAGCATTATTTATTTGTTTGCTTGCTTGTTTGTTTGTTTATTTGTTCATTTATTCATTTATCTATCTATCTATTTATTTATTTATGCTGAGGTGATTAGGGTTAAGTGACTTACCCAGGGCCACACAGCTATAGAAGTATTATTTTAATCCGAAGCCCTCTCCATGTCATTCTTTTCAATGACCCCTAACAATGAGCTTTAGGAAGTATTTTCTCACTTTATTGCCTTTTTTTTTTCTTCTCCCATGGTATGTTTGAAGCCGGCCCCAAGAAGACAGATGTTTCTAAGAACCAGGGGATGACAGTTCAGAGATACTTGAGGAACCCCTAACTAACTGGATAATGGCCTTAGGGACCTAGACTGATTGACTAGATTGACCTAGCAATCCGGGGCTGTGGCATGAATGCTGAACTATGGGTGGGAGGAAGGATGGCAGTCATGGAAATCGGGGCTCTGGGGAGGAGGGTGGGCATGAAGAGAGAGAATCAAGGCATGAAGGGAGAGGAGAGGGCCGATGACTTTGTGCCATTTGGCGCCTCAAAGCTTGATGCTTTCATCATAATTTAAAAGTGCTCCTGAAGCTGCCAATAAGTTCAGTTTGTTCCAGGCAAGAAAATTGTGTTCCTCTGATGAGAAGGGACACTGTGTAAATAAATCATCAATGTGTCAGGGCTTGTCTGTACTTCCCAGTCGTTCTAATCTTTCCGAGGTGGACATTCCCTGCAAAGGTGCAGATTGCGACTCATCCCTAGCTGCCCATCCTATGGGATTCTAGTCACTGACACCTGGTGGTCCTCAATGGGATGCCTGAGGGGAGGGGGCAGCACAGGGAAAATCTGGACAACATCCATGGCCCCTTCGTCCAATGCTCTTGTTATGAGGCACTCAGAGCACACAGATTATCCATCAGTCCCTCTTCTTCCCAAGTGACTGGCCATTTCCGGCCACAGTTTCTCTGGTGACATCTTTTCTTTAGCTTCTCTTGGGCAATTCTTGACTGAGCACATGGAACCCTTTGTTCCATTGTCCTTTGGGTAACCCTCCACTTTGATTCCTTGGAGCCTGTGATCTTCCATCATTCATAACACACAACATTAATCGAAGAAAAGATGATTTAAGAAAAAGATTTGTCTTTATAGGAGAAACTTGAGGTCATTGAAAGATGGCAATGTTAGAGCTAATATAATATGTAGTAATGACTAATAATGCACAATGTAATACAATATAATACATAACACATTCTAACAATAAATACAATAACAACTGACATCTATGTAGCACTTTAAAGACTATAAAGCACTTTGCATACATGATTTCATTTGAATTAAATAATGATGAGAGGTAGGTGCCATGATCATCCCCTTTATACAGATGAGGAAGCTGTAGATCAGAGAGGGTTTACATTTGGTCACACAGCAGTAGATGGGGGGCAGTTCTGAGTCCAAGTCTTTTTACTTCTTGAGAACAATGTGGTAGAGTCCATGAATACACAACTAACTTTGTAAATCCTAAAGTGGGGCTATAAGGAAAGTCACATTTATTATTTAAATTAAATATATATATATATATATATATATATATATATATATATATCTCCCCCCAATTATATGTTAGATCAGTTTTTAGTATTTGTTTTTTTTTCAGGTTTTAGTTCCAAATTCTCTCCCTCCCCGTGACAGTAATATTTCCATATTAATCATTTTGTGCAAGAATCAAATGAAAGAAAAAGAATGAAATAATGCAAGTTAAAAATAGCATATTTCAGTCTGTATTCAGACAGTATCAGTTTGTTCTCTTTTTTTTGAGGTGGATATTATACTTCATTATTATTCCCTTGGGAGTATCTTGGATCACTGTATTGCTGAGAATAACTAAGTCATTCATTGAATTGTAGTACTATTGAATAATATTGCTGTTACTGATACAGCCTTCTCCTGGTTCAGTTCTCTTCATGTACCTCAGTTCATGTAAGTCCTGGTTTTTCTGAAGTCATCCTACTTGTTATTTCTCACAGCATGATAATGTTCCATTACAATTATATACCACGGCTTCTTTAGCCACTCTCCAATTTTTGGGCATCCCTTCGATTTCCAATTCTTAGCCACCACAAAAAGAGCTGCTATAAATATTTTTGTATAAATAGGTTCTTTTCTCCTTTTTTTGTTTATATTTTGTGATTCAGACCTAGCAATAGTATTTCCAGATCAAAGGTCCTAGTTGGATAGCTTATCTGGGCATCATTCCAAATTGCTCTTGGGAATGGTTGTATCAGTTCACAACTCCACCAACAATGCCTGGGTCTCTGTTTTCCCACATTCCCTCCGATATTTATCATTTTTTCCTTTTTGTCATATTAGCCAATCTGATAGGTGTGAGATGGTACCTCGGATTTGTTTAGATAAATTTGTATATTATCATATATTTTCCCCTCCAATTACATATCAAAACAACTTTTAATATATTTTTTTAAAGTTTTGAGTTCCAAATTCTCTCTCTCCTTCCCCTCCCTGAGACACTAAGCAATCAGATATAGGTTATGTACATGCAATCCATGTAAAATATTTCCATATTAGTAATTTTGTACAAGGAGACTGGAATAAAAGAGAAAGAAATGTAAAAACAGTAGAGTTGCATTTATTATTATTATCAATATTATATTATATATAATATTATTATAATTAATAACATAATAATGATTATATTATTATTAATATAAACCAACAAATTCAAGGACACATAAGTCCATCTCTTCTCAACAGCTTCTTTTCCCTTCTTCCTCCTCCTTTCCCCCAAAGTCCCCTGTTGTTTAGCCCTGCCTGAAAAAATAAGACCCTTAAGTTAACTCATTAATATTATAGAACCAGAGGGTTTGAGAACTCCCCGGGACCTCAGAGAACCTGGGCAGCTGTTTGAGCACGACTGCCAAAGCGCGGCCCGCCCCGGGTTGAGCATGAAGCATTGCCTTGGCACATCAGATGGAGCCATTGGATTCTCTGGCGGATTCATCTTCCTTGGCAACGAGCCCTTGTTCTGAGGCTGATCCCGGCCAAGACATTTCTCTTCGTAAACAAAGGACGGCAACCACCCAGTGGCCAGTCCGAGAAGCCCTTGCCCCCGGGGGCTTCCACCCCGACCTGTCAGAATCGGGCTTTTGGTGGACACTGTGGGTTCTTGCTCTTCCCTCACGTCAGACAGTCGGTGAGGGGCAATCTCTGGGCTTCGGTCTCCAGATATGGGAAGTGAAGTCGGACTTAATAATGGTTCCTTCAGCTCCAGGAGATCACCTTATGATCTAGTTGTGTACACATGCATATTCATTAGGTGCTTAATAGATGCTTGACTTGATGAGTATAGGAGGGACTATTTGAGTGCAGGAATCACTGAGCTTTCTCTGCCAACTGACTCAAGGAAAGCATTTGTGAAGGGCTCAAGCGTGGGGGCAAGCCCTGGAACTGAGCCCCTGAACTCCGGTTCTAGAGCGCGCCCTGGGCTTCGGGAGCGGTCAGCAGCCGGGGGAAGGTAAGTTATGATCACTGGCTTCCTCCCATGACAAATCCCTGCCTCCTGCCTCTGGGGACAGAGGAACAGTGGTGATGTCACCTCAGCCGGGGAACAGGGCAATCTTTCTCGGGCAGGCCGATTGCCGTCCTGCTCCGTGTCCCCGATAGGTCCCAACCCAGGCTTCCCGCTCAGCTCCCCACCCGGGCTTTTTGGCTCTGGATCCCTCTGCCAGCTGCTGGCCAGGGCTGGGAGTGTGACGCACGGTCTAGACAGCCCCACGCAGAGGGCCGTGCGCGGAACAGGGAATACGAACTCAACCAGAGCTCTGTGTGGGCTCAACAAAGGGCGAAGCTGGGCCGATTCGGGAGGAGTCCTGCCAGCAGAGCCCCTGGGATCCAGGGCAACACAAGCAGGGTAGTGTGGAGAGGAAAAGAGGAGCTAGGGGCCCCCCCAAACTGCAGCTTTCACCCTGGTGAACTGAGAAGAATTAACAAGCATTTATTAAGTACCTACTATTTGTCAGGCATTTTGAGAGATGCTGGGGATACAAATACAAGAGGGAGCCAATGCCTGCCCTCAAGGAGCTTATATTCTGTGGGGAAGGATGTGGTGTATTCTTAGAGAAATGAATATGGGAATATATGTGGCCCTGTCATGGCCCTGTCGGGCCTTCAGTACCGTAGAGCTGAATGCTCAATGGCAAACCATCGGAACATCCCCCTCCTTGGCCCCCAGTGCGTTTGCCCTGACCCTTTTGCTGGGGACTGGACTTAAGTGAGGGGCCAGCCCTTCTCATCCGAGGGCGTTGGGCTGGAAACAGAGAGCAGATAAAAGGGGTGCATGTGGAGAAAGTGGATGGAGTTGGAGAGCAGAAGTCAGGAGGATGCTGTGCCTTAAATCAGAGATCATTTCATTCCTCCCTTCTTTCTTCCCTCTTTCACTACTTGGACAATTAATCTCTATTTCTGTTTACCTTTGTAAAGATCTGTTTACTTTTCTGTTTACTTTATTTCTTAGGTTGACAATGCAATGCATTTCTAATCTGTGTTTAACCATTGTAATGAAGAGGGGCATTGGGGAAAATTTAGGAGGGAAGAGAAAGACATTAAAACACATATTTTGTTCTGCTGGCTGGGGGCTACAGATAAAAAAAAATAAATTAATACCTTTCCACGACATCAAGAAAAAACAGGTATCTGACTGGGCAATGACTAAGGAGGCAGAAGTGTTCTCTTTGTCTTTGTCTCTGTCCCTTTCTCTCTCTCTCTCTCTCTCTCTCTCTCTCTCTCTCTCTCTCTCTCTGTGTGTGTGTGTGTGTGTGTGTGTGTGTGTGTGTGTGGAGGGTGTTTGTCTTGACTTGCTAGGCTGATACTCAAGCGGGTTTATTTTCTTTCTTATTTCCTATTGCCCAATTTAAAAGGAAAATCCTTTTCCTAGAGGAAGGGCACAGCTGAAGGTGTGACTGCAGAGTCACACCCACAGAGCAAAGTAAATAAATATCTTAGATAAATAAGAGTGACTGATTGTTCTGCCCCTCAGCAGAGCACATCGCCCTCACACTGCTCACTCACGAGATCCAAAGTATATTCCAAAGAGATGGCTCATCATTGGAGAGTGGCTGAATAAATTATAGTATATGGATATTATGGCATATTATTGTTCTATAAGAAATGATCAGGAAGATGATTTTAGAGAGGCCTGGAGAGACTGACATGAACTGATGCTGAGGGAAGTGAGCAGAACCAGGAGATCCTTGTACACGGCAACATCAACATTATATGATGATCAATTCTAATGAACGTGACTCTTTCCAACTATGAGATGATTGAGGTCAGTTCCAATGATCTTGTGATGAAGAGAGCCATCTACTCCCAGAGACAGGACTGTGGGAACTGAATGTGGATCGCAACATAATATTCTCACTCTTTTTGTTGTTGTTCGCTTGCATTTTGTTTTCTTATTCATTTACTTTCTTTTTTTCTTTGATTTCTCTTGTGCTGCAAGAGAATTGTCTAAATATGTTTATACATATTGGATTTAACATATATTTTAACATGTTTAACATTTATTAGATTGCTTGCCATCTATAGGAAGAGGTAGGGGAAAGCAGGAGAAAATCTGAAACACAAGGCTATGTAAGATTAAATATCAAATTATCTGTGCATATTTTGAAAATAAAAAGCTTTATAAAAAATAATTAGTTGGAGGTGGTAGTTAGATTATTGCCTTTATATGAACTTATACTCTAATTAAATAAAAGTTAAAATAAAAAAGATGGCCTCTCAAGTCCATTCTAACTCTAAATCTATGATTTTCTGAGCTAGCAAGTAGTGTACGTCCATGTGTGGGCATATGGGGTGTTGGGGAGAAGAAGAAGACAGCAGGCTCTTAGTCTTCACATAGGGATTTACTAGTTGGACTGGGGCTTGAAGAGAGCTATTGGTTCATAGAGGCAGAGGTGAGTTCTAATAATCAACCCAACCTCCTTTTGGGGGTTATTGCGAGGATCCTTTGTGAGGATCAGTTTGGTGTCTTAATTTTCCTGGGGTGATGTCTGCGTCAGGACTCGGAGGGACAGAACCTCTCGGAGCTAAGAGCTCACTTCTGTGGAAGCCGTGTTTTCCCATAAAACCATCAGTGGTGGTGATTACTTGGCAACTTTCTGATCATAGAAGTAAACTGGTCGTACAGCTGGTCATCTGGGCTTTGTCTTCAGGTCTCCTGAGTGAGAGCCTTCTGCAGTCTCTTGTTATTGGTCTCCTACTCCATTCAAAAACTGAGGTCTTGATTCAGAAAAGTTGGCTAAATCCCTCCCGGTGAGCCATCAGGTTTGTTGCCTGTGCCCTGTGATCTCCTCTTCAGGCAAAAGGATATTTGGAAAGCTTTCAAGATATACATAAGTCCACCTTTGTGCATGAGCCTGTGGAGTAAAGGTGTATCAGCTGTGGCAGCAGGGGTTCGAGCAGACTTAGGAAGTAGGGGGCTTTTCTCAAGCAGTGGCCAAGTGGGAGCCAAGCCAAGCATTTATGATATAGCAGCCTTGTGCTAAGTACCTGGAAGAAAAATACAAGCAGAAAGACCACCCCTCCTCATCTTTGCTACGGGAAGAGAGCCTTTGCCAAAATAAAGACACCTACAATATTTTATTAATCTGGCAGTCTCACAGCCCAGTCACAAGGGTAAATGAGGTGAGCTTGGCGTGACCTGTTCTTCATGAAGCCTGGCCAGCCTTTCATGCTCATTGATCAATGCTTCCCTTTCTTGACGGGCACTAATCATCCCTTTACGAATAAGCTGTAAAACGATGCCAGGAATCAGTCAAGCTCTCTGGCTCTATTTGGGGACCCCTAGGTTCCCTTCTTTAAAAACCATGCTCTGCTCCAGTCCCAAAGCCCTGACAATGGCTCAGCAGTCACCTTGGCCAGTTCATTCAGTATTCAGAGATGTAATTCATTTGGTCCTGGCAACTTGAATTCATCAAGGACAGCTAGGTGCTCTCCTTATTTAGAGTTTTAACTCCTTCTTAGCCATTTCTGTTCTGTCCTTTCCAATCCTCAGATTATTCTGATTAATAAAGAAAATAGTCACAAAATCAGTTCACAAGATCTGCTTTCTTTCTGTCCTCACAGGAGCAGAGATTCAAAGCTAGAAGGAATCCTAGAGGTCATCTAGGATTGAGTGAATGATTAGCTTGCTATCCATAATTCTCCAGAGGCTGCTGTCTGGCTCAGGTCTTAGAATGGGATGGAGACTCTTCAATGAGAACTCTGGGTGCTCAAAGGAGCTTACTCTTACAGTCCAAACAAGAAAAGTCACGGACAAGCCGTGCTGTTCAGATTATGATACTGAGTTGGGCAGGTCACTCACTAATTTAGACAAGCAACCTATGTTGGACAGACCCAATCAGTGACAATGAACCAAGTCAAGAGTTGATAGGAAGATGAGAAGTTGTTCTGGGCAACCAATTAGATTTGAACTGAGGAAGCTGAGTCTTCCTGATTCCAGGGCTAGTGCTCTCTCCATTGGCAATGGACAGGTCCCTATAGTTCTCAGTCTAGTTCTCTGTGAAATGAGAGAGTTAGAGTATGTGAGCTCACTTGTCTCCTTTCCTCTGACTCTATGATCTTGAGCCACTTTCTGGCTCTGGACCTCAGAGCCTATGTAATTATCTCCTATGTAAAATGGCAGTGAAGTTGGGGGTAGGGAAAAGGAAATAGAAGACTTCTATGGTCTTTTCCAACTCTAGACATGTCATTCAATTGCAGAATAATGTTGGGAATAATTTGATTCTTGTGCAGCATGGGAAGAGACAGAAGGTAAATTAAATTATGTTTAGGAAAATGTTATTATAAATTACAAGAAAAATCATGCATGTGCCCAAATTTGCCTTCGTTTGAATGTTTATAACACAGGTCTCTCCCTTTTCTCCCAGAGGTACTCGAAGGTAAAGCCATTTGTCTTCCCCTCTCTTTTTTTAAGCTGATGGCAGATGTAAAACTCTCTAGAACCAGGGAGTAACCAGGGAGGGAAGCAAACAGTGGTGATCTCCATTTGCTGGCTCCACCTTTTTGGACCAGACCCATGGAATCACCCAAAAGCAGGATCAGGAGCTCTCCAAGCCCAAGAGTCTTTGTCACCTCCTCTAACTGGAGCCTCTTTCTTTTCCAGGCCAGCAAATGGAAGCCCCTTTCAGCTTCAGGAAAATAAACAGATCTTGAAAATGAGCATAGCTGTAGATGGGTCAAAATCATATGCAAATAAATAAGTTTTAATTGCCCACCATGTCTTTGTATGTCAGGTGCAGTTATTGTGGTCACATTTATTGGCCAATTAGGAGCGTTACTGGACTGCAGTGGTGACAAATGGCTGCTTAGTGGGGCCTCGGGACGTTCTGGGGAGGGAGAGTGGTTGGAGTTATACTTTTACATTTATCGAGTTCCCCAGTAGAAAAAAAAAGCATTTGCCTAATCAATTCCGTCATAACTCAGAGGGTTTAGAAGCTTTCCAAGGGATTATGACAGTTCCCACTGGTGAGATGTGCAAAGCATTGAATCCAGTAAAATCATTGGCTGTTGTGAGTCATAACAGGCTGGTAAAGGTTTTTCCTTGTGGTAAACTAAAATGACCCAATGGGAAAATGTTGAAGCAGGGAGAAGATTTCTTTTCGGCTACATTTTTATATGCACAGAGAGAATTCTGCTTAGATGAGATCCCATCCAAACATACGTCAGCATCTCCCTACAAGTCCCATGTCAAGGTTGTGAGGTAACTCATGTTCTCCCGTACCATTCAGGAAGACCTCATCCAAGTTTGGCCAAGAAACATCATTTTTGGGCTCTCCAAAAATAATGGTCTTGTCTTTATTTTCTATCTCTTCTAAGTTCATTTCTCCTCTTCTATCTATCATCAGTGTAGAGCTGGAAGGGAGCTCAGTGGCCATTCCGGGGTTCAGTCCAATTCCTTAATTTTATAGATGAGAAAATGTTCAATTCAATCCATTTTGTATGGGTTAATTAAGTACCTATTATGTGATGAACACTATGACAAGTGCTGGGCATAGAAACATAAACATAAAACAGCCCCTGACATCAAGAAGTTTACATTCGATGGAAGGAGAGCCATGTACATATATTATCAACGAATCAATCAGCATTTGTCAAGTATCCACTACATGCCAAGCATTGTGCTAGACACTGGGGCATAAAAAGAGAAAAAGGAAATAACCCCTGCCCTCCTGGATTTTGTGTGACTCATTGCTAAATAATAGGATTTAATATTATTAGATCACAACTGTTGACATATTATTATTAATAATCACTCAGCTTTTATGAAACACACTATATCACAAGGATATTGATCTTAAGTTTCTCAAGCTGAAAGTCCATCCAGTCCTCTTGTTGTTTACAGATCAGATTAAATGACTTCTCCAGAGCTATGCAGATTTTGAGAGAAGAGAGACTTGAATCCAAATCCTCTGACTCCCAATCGAATGCCTTTTACCACTGCCATGCTGAGATACACAGGCAAAAGTGAAACTGTTCCTGTCTCCAAGGAACTTACACTTGAATGGAGAAAACCAAATTGTAATCAGAGAAGTGAACTTAGAAGAGATAGAAAGTAACACGAGGTAATTATTATAGAGGAGCACAAAAATGATGCTTGTGGGCCAAACTTGGATGGGATTTTCCTGAATGATGCTGGTGAACATGAGTTATGTTAATTAAAAAACCACTATTTTGCACCATCAAAACTATCTCCCTCTCTTTTTTCTTTTCTCTCTCTCTCTTCTTTCTTTCATCTCTTTTCTTCTTTACCCTCTCTTTAACTCTTTCTCCCATTCTCTATCTTTTTATCTCTTTCTCCTTCTTTTGCTCATCTCATCTCCATCTCCATCTCTCTTTCTCTCTCACATACAGTCCTTATTAAAAACACTACATACTGATTATCTCATTGCCTACTTTCTTGCCTCGAGTTGCTCCAAGACAGTTCTTCATAACGTGGAGTTGAGTGGAAAATTTTCTGGATTCCTTCACCCTTACATGGCTCTGAGAATAATTAAGTCATTCAGAGTTCTTCATCATACAATAGTGTTGTTACATACAATATTGCTGTTACTGGATACAATGCTCTGTTTCTGCTTACTTTATTTTGCATCAGTTTATGTAAGTCTTTCCTGTTTTTTTTTCTGAAATTCTGCTTTTTGTTTCTTATGACACAATAATATTCCAATATAATCACATAGTACAACTTGTTTAGGGATTTTCCAGTTGATAGGCATCCACTCAATTTTGTATTCTTAGCCAACACAAAAAGAACTGTTTTAAATATTTTTGTACAAGTAGGTTTTCTTCCCTTTAAAAAGATACAGACCTAGTAATGGTACTTCTTGAGTCATAGGGTATATCTAGTTTGATAGCCCTTTGGGCATAGTCCCAAATTGCTCTCCAGAGCAACAGAGATGGATGGAAATGGATGAATTAATTCACAACTTTAGCAAGAGTGCATTGGTTTCCCAGTTTTCCCACATCCCCACAAACCATTTATTATTATTTTTTTGTCATTTTAGCCAATCTGATAGGTGTGAGGTGATACCCCAGAGTTATTTTAATGTGCACTTCTCTAATCAATACTGATTTAGAACATTTCTCTCCATCTGACCATAGATAGCTTTGATTTCTTTTCATCTGAAAATTTCCTGTTCATATCCTTTGATCATTTAGCAACTGGGCAATGACTTTCATTCTTCTAAATCTGACTCAGATCAAAAAAGGGGAAAGGACCCAATGTCCAAAAACATTTCTAGCAGTTCTCTTGGTGGGAACAAAAATTTGGAAATTCAAGGGATTCCATCAATTGGGGAGTGGCTGAACAAATAGTAATATATGAATATAATGGAATAGTATTGTCTATAAAAATGATGAACAGGTGGATTCCAGAAAAACCTGGAAAGGCTCACATGGACAGATGTGACTGCAGAGAGCAGAAGCAGAACACTGTACATAGTAACAACAATATTGTGCGATGATCCACTTTGACAGACTTTGCTCTTCTCAGTAGTATAATGGTCTAAGACAATTTCAAAAGACTCATGATGGAAAACACTATTCATATCCAGAGAAAGAATTATGGAGTCTGAATGCAGATCAAAGCATACTGTTTTCAACTTTTTGCTGTTTTTTTTCTTTCTCAGGATTTTTCCCTTTTGTCCTGATTCTTCTTTCACAACATGACTAGTGTGGAAGTAGGTTTAATATGATTGTACATGTATAACCTATATCATGTCATTGTTACAACTTATGGGGGAATGGACTTTTACCTTTTTCTTCTGATTTTGGATGCATTTGGTTTTATTTGTATAAAAACTTTTAAATTTAATAGAATTTACAAAAATAGAATTTAATAGAATAAAAGTTGTCCATTTTACACATTGTAATGCCCTCTATCTCGTTTAGTCCTAAATTCTTTCCTTCTCCATAGATCTGACAAGTAAACTTTTCTTTGTTCTCTAAATTTGCTTATGGGATCACCCTATATGTGTAAATCATGTACCCAATTTAACTTTCTTTTGGTTTATGGTGTGAGATATGGAAGACCCTTTATTTTTAATGTGTTATAAATTAATAACAATTAATAAGTTAATTGTTAATAAGTTAACAAATGTTTAATAAGTATTATAGTGTTGGGGGGGGGAGATTTTCCTGTTAATTTAGTCCCTTTTCTTCTTCATACCATTAGGGAATCATCATGTTATTCATCTGCTCAAGAACAATCATTGGCTCCCAATCTATCTCTAGGGAAACTACAAACTCCTTTGTTTGGCATTTCAAGCCATCACTATTAGGCTCTAGCTTCCATTACTTGCTAATGAGAATCACTCCTCTTCTTGCAGTCTCTAACCAAAGTTTTTTCCTTGATATTTCCCATCCGTGTTTCTCTCAATTCTATGTCTTTATCTTGAGTATCCTCAATATCTGGAATACTCTCTTCTCCTTTCACCTATATTTCCGAATCCCTGGAGTACCAGATCCTCTCTTCACGTTCCCTGTTGTTACCATTCTCCTCCCCATATTCTATACAAATTACTTGATATTTACTTTGTAGATATTTTGGATTTAGCCCCTCTACAAGGTAGCACATCTCTCCTCCTCCTCCCTGCAATGCTATAAGACTCTTAGGTCCTATTCACCTTTATATTCTCTGGGTAAGTCACAACTTTTCAGAGTTCTAGGTGACTCTTTAAGACCACGTGTTGCAGAGAAGGTTCCAACCTAAATTGTAGAGGATGTTTCCTGAAGTTCCTTTGACCAGGAAGTCACAAGTCTAGTTTCTGTTCTAGTTTCTCTTCCCAGTGCTCAGCCTAGTGCCTGTATCAGAGCTTATGAAATGTTTGTTGAGTTGAATTGAATCCAATGCCCTTCCCTTGTAGCAAAGGAAGGCAAGTAAAACTGAATGGCCAAGTGACTAATCTTCTGGCTGGTAAGTCCAAATGAGATGGATGGAAGAAGGGGGTCATAAATCTGACATAGGGCAGCAAAGCACGGTATCTGGGGCTGGTGAGAGGAAGCAGAGAAGGGGCAGATACTCCATGGAGGGCTCCTCTCTCTTCCGAGGGAAGATGGAGAAGAGCATAAGGCGTGAGTGACCCAAGAAAGTTAAGTGAAGGGGATAAATGGAGGGCTTCCAGAGGTGAGGGTCATCTATCATTATATGTGCATATGGATGTCAGGGAACAAATAAAACAGATCGCTGAGTGGGCACTACTGAGAGAATAATGAAGGTGGTGAAAGCATCTTAGCTAAAGAAAAACTATATCTCCTGAGAGAGGCAATGTATTAACTGTGAGGAGCAGAAATATCAATGAGTCACACAGAAAGGTGAAAAAGAAGGTACCATATAACTCATCCATTATAACAATAAACAGTAGTTTTTTTGATGATTGTTATTGTTTTTTAGTCACTTTCACATTTTATTCTTTATAACCGTATTTGGGGATTTTCTGGGCAAAGACACTGGAGTGGTTTTCCATATCCTTCTCCCATTTGTTTTACGGATGAGGAAACTGAGGCAAGCAAGGTGAAGTGACTTGACCAGGGTTACAAAGTTAGTGACTGAGATTTGAACTCAGATCCTCCTGACTCCAGAACTCTCTCCATTGTGCCAACTAGCTGCCCCCCAGTAACATTGATATAGTGCTTTATGGTCTTTAAGATACTTTAAGTCAGTGGTTTTCAAAGTATGGTCTAGAGAATCCTGGGGATCTCTGAAACCCTTTTAGAGGGGTTACAAATTCAAAAATAATTTTTATTTCCAATATGATAAATGTCTATAAATATAATCCAGATAAACAAAAACGCTTTGGAGAGATCCTCAATCATTTTTAATAGGATAAAGGTACTGAAAACAAAAGTTTGAGAACCACTGCTTTAAGTATATTATCTCATATGATTTGTACAAATTCTGGGAAGTAGGTATTAATACTATCCACATTTTACATATGGGGAAACTGAGGCTGGGGGAGATTAAGTGATTTGCCTAAGGTAGGATTTGAACTCATATCTTCCTGATTCCAGGCATTGTTCTTTATCCACTATATACCACCGTGTTGTCCTTTGAGTAAAAAAGTTCACTCTTTGAAATAGATAAGAAGGATCAAGGAGCTCCCGTAGAAGAGTAAACATCATCAGAAATGGGTTTTACACAAACACACCCCCAGGGAAAGCAAGTTTTAGGGGGCTATTCCATAGGGATAATGTGGGCTTTTTTTGACTCCACAATATCAAATAGGGATCTGTAATTTCATGTTGGGTTTGATGACAAGATATGACAAATATTGCAAAATAGCCTTACTCAAGCTACTTCAAGCGCTGAGACTATGAGAATGTTTCAGGATCTCATTTTAAAACTTCAAGAATCCATGATTTTGTTAGCTTGGATATTTCCATCTCCACCACACATCAAAGCCTTTCCATAATTCAGTGAGAATGGCTGCAAACCAAAGAATCAGTGACCCCCAAGACTAATCTGCAACTTCCATTCTTAGATCTTCAGATGACAGAAATTCAGCATGGGGCTGCACCTATTCACTAAAAGCCTTTCTAGAATGGAAAAACCAGCCCCCAGATGTAGCCCAAGGACAAGAAGCATAGCTCTGATCCGGGAGGCTTTTCACGAAATGACTCTTTGTTACCTAAGATCTCTTCTGGGAACACGAAGATTTAGTTGACATCTAGATTTTAGGAAAAGTAAAACTGTTAAGGAAAAAAAAAGCCAGGAAAAAAGAAAAGTGTGGAGTTCTCACAAACACTCGGATTAACAAGAAGTTGACTCGAGGACAAATTTTATTTAACCCCACAAACATGTAAAAGGCTTCTACCAAGAAGTGGAGATGAAAGGAGAGTGCTCTTGAATATTTATAGGCCCCTCAGGCCCATAACTCTGTCAAGACAATTACCTTTCCCTTCCCAGTGGGCTTCCATCTTCCCCAAGGAACTTACTCTGGGGGGTAGGGGAGGGGGAAAGAAGCTCTTAAAGGAGAAGGAATGTGGAGTTGTTAGAGAGTCAAATAACAGCAGCTTTTTGAAGGGGCCACCTCCCAGGAGACTCCACAGCTGTTCTAGTCATAACTCCATCTCCCTTGCCCTAGAACTCAGGATCATTAGATAACCCACTGTCCTCCCCTAGACCTCTACAGTCCACAGAGCATTAGTGAAGGCTGAGATCAGGGCTTTGTTATCGAGATTGTACGCTTGTGCATCCTTGATTCCTCTTGCTGCTTGGACTAGGTCTTTGGTTTGAATCCTCCACTGCTCTAACGATTCACACTCCTATATGTGTGTCTGTCCTGCTGTCCCAGGGGTTCCAGGGATGCAGAGCTGCATGAGCCTTTCTCCAGGAAACTGAGTCTCTCTTGACAGAGCTCTTTCCCCCTTTCCATCTAAACTCCTTTATATTCATTTGTTTCTAGTCCATATTTAGTCCCCTTTTAGAAGCCAAGTCCAAGGGTATAGAGAGCATACCACGAAACCCTTACATGCACCTTCAAGTACACAATAACATTCAGTTGTCCACTTTATTCCAAGCTTCTGTCTGCCTTATGCCTTTGTTCACCCCCGATACACATTTAAGTAGATCTCTAGATTTATTCCTGTCCCTTTAAGCACCCAAACAACAAGGATGTCGTCTAAATCTCAACGTACCACAGTTCTAGGACAGGTAGCCCTAGTCAAAAATCATATCTCGAGTAAGGCAATCAACAACCAGCATTTATTAAGGACCTACTAATGTGTCTGGTGCTGTCCTAGGTACTGGCTTTGCAAAGACAAAATTGAAAAATATCTACACTCTAAAAAGTTTAGGGCCACATTTTGCCTCCTAAATATGGGTGTCAGTCACCCCTGCCCCAATCCTCAGTCACCTTCAACCTCTAGCTCATAGATTAAGCTTTGGAAGATATCTTAGACTTGGTCTAGTAAAATCCCCCATTATTATCATTTTTATCATTTTACTGATGATAAGGAAACTGAGGTACAGTGAGGTTATAGGGACTTACCTAAGATCTCATAAGTGAAAGTAGATTCTTAAATTCAGAGCTGAAATTTGAACTCAGGTCTTCAGTCTCCACATCCACAATTCTTCCACTCTCCCCATCTTTCTTCTTCTGCACTCTCCTCCTCTCCACCTGCCCATCGAATCCATTCCCAACACCTGTGTTTCTTTAAATGGGCTAGCCTCTCACATCTGTTTCTCCTTTCTGTTCCTGATTATTACACTCCAGTTCAGATCCCATTAAATTCTCACCTGGCTTATTGAAATCGCATTATAACCGATGACCTCACCTACTAATTGGACTTCAACCCATCCCTCACCTCATCTGTTTGGATGTACAGAGTAGAGGGCTGGGAACCCCTCAGGACTTGGGGCCTACCATCCCATGGACCCCAAATGTCAGAATTAGGGGGGACCTTTCTTATGTGCCCAGGATCCTCAACAAGGACCCCTCCAACAAGAAGTTGTTCAGAAGCCTCTGCTTGAGGACTGGTAAGGGAGGAACCCCCTAACTCTGGAGGCTGCTCAGGTCTCTTTGACAAAGTTCTCATCTTCCCAAAGTTTTTCTTTACTTAGGCTAAAGTTGTCTCTTTCTAATTTTCGCCCATCTTTTCTAACTTCCTATATTTGGCTCCAGCAAAACTGGACCACTCACCACTTCTATGATGTATTCTTTGTTTTCCCTCCTCCATGCTTTTGTTTAGGCTGTTCCTTCTGTCATTCCCCTCCCCATCTTTGCCCACTGAAATCCTCCCCATTTTTCAAAGTCTAAAACCAATCAGTGCATGAAACTTTTCTGAAGCCCATTCCTTTACCAGGAATGATCTCTTGCTTCTCAAAATCCTCAGTATGTTTTCTTTTAAGCTCTTGGCCCCTTCTCTTTCAGATATGTTCACATCTTTTCCCTTCTTTTAAGTTCTGAGCCCTTTGAGAGTATTTTGAGAGCCCATCTCATGTTTCTTGAAGGTCCAGCACAAGTCTGACAGTGTGTATTGAATGGACTTCGGTGCTTTTCAGGGAGCGGGGCAGGCAATCAGGGCTAAGTGGATTTGCTCAGGGTCACACAGGTAATAAATGACCTGAATTCAGATTTGAACTCGGATCCTTCTGACTCTAGGACTGGGGCTCTGTGCACTTAGCTGCCCCTTTGGTGAATACTTCTAAGGCTTGAAATATCTCCTAGGGGAGCCTCTAATGTGGGTTTAGGTACACGTCTGCCTAGATACGCAGGTTTAATGTTCTGTATGGTCTCAGTGAATCATCACAAATTCTCATTTATTCAGCAACACCAGAAACGCCTTTTATTCCCATCCTTTACCCTCCAGCCTTCTTTTGGTGCTTCTTCATGACATGGAGGTCACTCTGCAGGAGATACTGAAAGAAAACCTTGGAATATACTCCCTATGGATGATCATAGATGGAGAGCTGGATGTACCTTAGAAATTCTAGTTCAAATTCCTCATTTTACAAATGAGGAAACTGAGGCCCATCTAGGTCATGCCGCTTAGAGCTAAATCTCTCATTTGCACCTATACCCTCCATTTTCAAATCTTTTCTTACTTGGGATCATAAAGGAATAAAGACTTCCATGAGAGTGACCCTTAAATCTATAACCATTTTCATTTGCATCACGTTGCAAGTGGAAAGCACACAGAACTGAGGATCACAAAGCTTGGCTTCTATTCTCTGTCACCAGTTATTTGGGTTTTCAGAAAGTAATTTCATCACTTTGTTACTTTGAGCCTCAGTTTCTCCATCTGTAAGGTGAAGAGTGGGATATCATACCTCTGAGGCCCCTTATGATTGTTTCTAAGAGACAGCCCAACTTTAAGACTCTATTATTGACACTGCTAAGGGATCCCAGAATTTGAGTGATGGAAGGAACCTCAGGCGTCATGTAGCCCAATACATAGCTGAAAAGAATTCCTCTTCTCATATCCCAATAAATGCTCCCTCTGACTCTTCTGAGGACTCTAATGGGAGAGGAATCCGAACTTTCCAAGCATCCTTTTCTGGTTTGTCACTTAGGAAATGTATCATCAAAAGGGAAAGGAGCGATTGGTTGCATTAATTATCCTATGAGTGCACTGGCAGCCAAGGACTAAAGTTCCCGAAGAAAGCATTTGATGGTTCTTTTGTAGAGCACTGATGGAAGACCCCGGACAAGAGCTATATCTAATTCACAACCACTGAAGGGGTGCATCTACTGGTGGCCGAAGTGTTCATATCTTTGAGATCATGGATCCTTTGAAAAAGAAGTCTTGTGAAGTGTCAGATAGTCTAGGGACACTGCGATAACTCTTCCCCTCCACCAGGATTCATCTAGATTTGAGTCTTCTTTCAAAGAAGAGAAAGTGACAAAAACCCATTATTGAGTGGATTTAGCATCAGATCGGCCTGGAGATGTACCTGATTCAGCCAAAACTAACCAATTGGTTTCTTGCGGGGGCCATTGTTAGAATTGCATGATGGGGTATTATATTAGCTGTAAACCCTGCTCCTTTCCCCCCTGGAGAATGGAAACCAAACCAATTGTAAAGACCCAAACCCAACCTCAACCCACTGATACCCAAAGACATCCACAGAGGCTTGTGACATACTTGTTTTTTTTTTTTCTTTATTAGAGACCTGTACAATATAGCAGCCTCTCTCTCATTCTCCCTAGGCAGTACTTTACACCTTTTCTTTCTTTTTTTCATTTTTCATTCAGAATACTGTACAGCTGACACACACAAAGAAATCCCATGGGAGGGAGAAAAACATAATACAAACTGGCATATTTAATCAAATCAAGATTGTATGAAATAACAAGCAAGGTGAAATGTCTGTCAATGGTTTTAATTACAGTACAAACAATATAAATTAAGCGTTGTTGAATCATCATTGTAAAACAAACTTGCTGAATGAGGTAATATAAAAACAACCCAAAAGCTCATCTCTTCATTAATTCCACACTGCTTTTTTCATCATTTGTACATTGCTATTTACAGAAACGACAACAACAAAAAACAATAACCGTGCGTTAACATCTGCCCTGTACCAGGCCTGAGAGAGACCTTTCACAATGTTCCCCAGCCCCCTGCTGACAAGATGAGAAGTAAAGGGGGGGGGGTTGGATCACTAGGGAGGGCTATGAGAAGGCAGCGGGGGGTGAGCCCCCGGAAAGAGAGTCAAGCGCCCAAAGGGAAAGCAATGTACTGCTGGATAGGGACCACTGGGATGGAATGGGTGGGTGGCTCCCTAAAACACACACACTGCCTGTCTGTACTAAGGGAAGAATATCCCGAGCATCCCTTCCAAAGCCAATCGGGACCCCTCCCTCACCTCCATCCCAATGCTTCCTACCTCTACCAGTGGGATCAATGCCCATGGAATAGGGATTCCTTTCCTTTGCAGGACTCAGTGCCTCTCAACTGGAGAACCGGGCCAAGGAGGGGAATGCCCTGACTGACCTTGACCCATTAGTTGACCTTGCAGGGAGTGCTCATTTTTCACAGAGAATTGCTAGGGGTTCTCTGTGACTTAGGGAAGGATCCCATCAATGGTCATGAAAGATAATCAACTTGCACATGCCTTTAACAACTAGGAGCAAGCACTGGGGACATTTTTCCAAATCTTTGAGGAAAAGATTACTTTATGTAGAAGGACACAAACAGGGCAATTGTGTTGCTACTTTATATATTAATACACACCCCCAAACTCAAAATGTAAGAAGTTCACAGTTTCATGTAGCATCTTTTTAGTGTTCTTCTATTGATATTAAAATATTTGTACTTATTGATGGACTCTAGTGAATAATCCACACTATTCCTTTTCCAAGGGCCTTCCTTCAATATCCCTCTGCACTCATAATAGTTCGTGACCACAGGAAACAACTGAATATTTGCATGAGCAATGCATGGGAAATAATATTTCTAGCCTGTTTCTCCCTATTGACTTATTGTAATTCTTCTTATTTCTCAAATGTATCCCAAGGATGCATGTGATATAAAAGTGACACTTCTGGGAACGTTGGAAGGGAGGCAGGCAGCCCAAGAGCGGCCCGGATGTCACTTGGGAATGGCTAACGCTCTGTGGGCCAAATGCTATTTCTGAAGATTTCTATATACAAGGGACAGTAAGATCGGAAATTGTCTTCAACCAAAATCAGGATTCCTTCATTTGATAAGTGCCATCATAGCAGAATTTCCTGTGATTAGCTTGATTTCTTTTTCTTTTTTTATTTTTAAGGACAGATTTCAAAAGGATTTTTTTTTAGCTTTCTATCCAAGTCTAAATAATATCTGTCTGGCAAGAAAAATGAAAGACCTTCCCTTGAAATCTGAGTTAAGAGACTGGCTTCCTGTGATCAATGCCATCCTATTCAACTACCCTCAAAGCATTTATCAAGCATCTACTGTATACCAAGCACTGAGCTAGCTGTTAGGCCTAAAAAGCCCAACAGTCCCATCCTTCTGGACTTTCCATTCCATTTGCTAGAAGAGTGCTTGCCGAGGGCATTTGAATCTGTTTTGGAGAGCGCTTGAGTGCAGGTAGAGCAGAAGGAGCATTGACCTCAAAGTCAGAAGATCTGACTCCATCACTTGGACAAGCCCATTCATTTTCATAGGGGAAAATGTGAACTATAATATGTACTCTTGTGTTATTGAGTTTGGGGAGCATCAAATGAAATTTTGGATTGTAAAGTGTTGTTTTAAACATAAAGCTCCGTTGTTTCTAAGCACTATATTGTGGGTAGTGTTGCCCATTGGATAGAGCTCTGAATTTGGGATCAAAAGCCTTTGCTTTCAGTCCAGGCTTTTCTGCTGACATCTCTCTGCCTCAGGAAACTCATCTGGGAAGTGGGACTGAAGTAGAACTAAATGATCTCTCACATCCCTTCCAATTTCAGATCTGTAATCTCATAGCAAAAAAAAAAAAAATTGTCCAAAGATTTCTTCTATGAACTTTGTGAAGACAAAAGGCTTTAGGTCTCACTCAGCACCTAGGACAGTGCCCTACACAGAGCTGTGTGTTTGGTGAAGTACCACTAAATAAACTTTTATTAAAAGACCTATTGTGTGCTATGTAGCCACCTACCCTGCTAAGTTTTAGAAAAACAAAGGAAAAAATCAGCTTCTGCCCTCAAGGGGCTTATATTTTAACTGAAGATGCAGAAGAAATGACCTGAGATTTGGCCTTTCACGCTTCCTCTTTGCATTTACACATAGAGGAACATGCACGATATAGGGACACAGAGAGACTATTGCTGAAATCCCCCAACTATTTTTCAAGTCAAGAGTTCTTGGTTTAAAAAAAGGTTTTATTTTTGATCAAAAGAAATAGCCCAAGGTTAAATTACCTCTATATCTGACCTAAAACGAAAAAAAAACCCATTATTTGCAAAGTTGGGTAGGACCCTCATCACCTGCCAATTCTCAATAGCATCCTGAGCAGGTGGCTTGTGTAGCCTCTGCATGACCATTCCCATTCCCACTCCCATCTCTGCCTGGTCCTTCCATTTTGCTCGTGACAACTTTAAGTATTAGGACATTTCCCCTCGTGGCAAAATGCTATGTTCCCCTTTACAATTTCCATTCATTGTCCCCAGTTTTCCCTCTGGGACTCAGCCATAGTCTAATCCCTCTTGGAGCTGGAAAAGAGTCTATCTGCATGAAGAGCACTGGGGGTCCCAAAATGATGAAGGAAAAGATCATCATTCCCTATCTCTAAAGAATACTCGAGTCTCCATGGAAGAAAACCATTTTCTTTTCAAGCTACACAATTTGGCTCATCAGTGATTTATTTTTCCTTCCAGAAACAGGGATGAACAAAACAAGGTTTGGTCCCTTATCTTAGCTATTGGATACTAGGAGCACATCTTGCTTAGTTTAACCCACTTGTTTGGGAGACGTGGACATAAAGATCTGAGAGTTGTGGTTTGCCCAGTGCCCTGACCAGAGATGGAAACCAAGATCCATGTATTTTTCCTTGGTAGAGCATATTTAATATCAGTCCCATCTCCTCTCAGTCCCCATGTTCTCTCTTTTCTCTTAACACAACATGCAAATCATGCATCCTGGGCTACAAAGTCATATAATTTAGTACCTTAAAGGCCCAAAGCCATGGCGTGGTGTCCAAACCCTTCCCTTCTAAAATAAGGGGTGTTAAAAGTCATCCTCTGCCTGGGTAGCCCCAAGGGGCTTTGTGCATCACAGAAAAGGAAGGGCATGGGACATGTTAGAAAAGTTGATGGTAATTTTCATCCAGGGATCTTAACCTCCCTTTTTTTCAAAGTATAACCTCTGAGAGGTGAGAGTTGGCAAGGGGGAAGACTGACAAAGGGGTTGTGGAAATATAAGGTCGTATTATACAAATTAACCGGCCAGACTCAGGTGTGCCATGCATCTCTATGGGCATTTCCTTCTGCTTTAAAAATGTATTTTTTCATCTGTTCATAAGATGCTTGGGGTGTGTGTGTACAGAACAGGGAAGCTGGACTCTAGAGAAAGCCAGTGAGAGAGGGGCTGAGAGCAGAAGGGAGAGACAGACTCAGACTTATTGGGGGAACCATTTTTCTTCCCATGGATTATAACAATGAGGGCAGTGGGGAACTGTAGAAAAATCACGCCCTCTGCAGCTGGGTTCAAGTTCTGCCTCTGATTCTGCCTAAGCTCTCCCAACCTCACTTTTCTCATCTGTAAAATGCCACTGAACTGAGCTGCATCTTCTAACTCCAGTTCTATGACCGGGTGATTCTTTCCTCCTCAGCAAAGGCTTTCCCTTCATCCTTAATGTTTAGTGGGTCTAACTTTCATCCGGGCCATTCATCCTTCCTAGACAAGAATCCAAGTTTTCTGCTTTTCCCTTTCATGCTGCCCAAAGAGGTGGGTGAATGAGAATGGTGGGGGCCCCTTGGAACTTTCCCTGAATGTCAACCTTTGTAAAGAAAATGCTAACCCCTCCCTCTCTCTTTCTCTCTTTTGTTTTGGTCAGCCAGCATCCCCAAGGCCCAGGGAAAAACAAAACAAACCAATCCTCCCTCCCCCCAACTTCCAGATCCATCTCACACACTCTCTCTGTGCAATATAACGTAACAAATTACCAAACTACTTAGGAGCCAGGAATGAATTTTGCACCGGCCAGAGCTCATTACACTTGCTCTCACCGTCACCTCCAAGACCAATAATCTCTAGCAATGGGCCGGTGGTATATATTGCCACACCCTTCTGGAATACGTAAATGTTGCTGTGAACTTATTGCTCTGCTCATAGGGCAGGAGATTCATTAATTCACACTCCACTCCTCTTCCAGGGCTGCTGCTCATTTCTGGGAGCAGCAGGGCAAGGTAGGGAAAGGGGAAGGGGGGGGGGAGCTGTACATCCTGAGATCTGAGATCCTCTTCAATCAAGGGGACCCGGCCACTGAAACAAAGGCAGCGAGGTCTCTCTCGGTAGCAGATCTCTTAGAAGTCAATCCTTTTTCTAGCCTGCCTTTACTTTTTTTCTGGACCTGACTAGATCTGCAATAAACACTCATCCATTTTAGCAACCGTTCAGCCAAATGATGCGACTGATGAGGGAAGGAAGAAAGGAAGGTTTGCTTGGATATAAAATTGCAGCAATTGTCCTTCTGTGGGGGACGACGGCATCATTAGCTTTTTGCCTCCTGATTCTTTCTTCTTCTCTCCCCTTGTCATATTCTCCATCATCCTTCCAATCTTTGCTTGTTCCTTTTTAGTCGCTTTTATTAAAACAAAACAAACTCAAAATCCCCCACCTAAACTGTTCTGTCTCATCCACCAGTTCCTACAGAGCTCAAAACAGCCATGGAAAGAAATATTTTACACTTTATCCTTTGCCCCCTACCAAGTGCAATCTCTAGGACAGGCCTCTCTCCTTAAGTTTTTTATTTTCTTTGTGTTAGTAAAACATTCAAATGGGAGGCTGGGCTTTGGGAATAAGGAAGGAGCTTCTGTTTTTTTTTTTTTTTTCTAACAGCATAAAAGCAGACTCACAAACAAGACCCCCACTTAGCACCCCCTCCTTCTTTTGAAACCTCTTGTTGCCAAAACTTAGGCTCAGGAGAGCGGACTTCCTCCTGGAGCACCAACAATGAGTTAAGAGGAGCAGGAGCAGGGGCAATGTACTTCCTGCTCTCGGGAGATGGAACTGAGACTGATGGGCTTCCACGGTGGGAGGTGGACAGAGGGAGAAAGAAAGGAGGGGGCAGAAGGGACGGGGAGAGAGAGAGAGGGACAGACAAAAGCAGGCATGCAGGAGTGGAGTGTGCATCTCCAACACTAAAGGGGAGGCAGGAAATCTGGGGATCATTCTCACCCTGGGGACCCCCTTCCTGCTTCTCCCAACACTGACATTTCAGAGGTTTAATTCAGAGAAGAGACTGATTTATATTCTACTCAGTGCTTAATATTTTGCTCAATCTTTTTTTTTCCCTTTCCTTTTTTTTTTTTTTTAAAGGAAAGGAGAAGATAAAATTAAAGCAAAAGCAAAAATTTAAAAAACCTCCCAAGGAAACATAGATGACACATGTACAAAACTGGAAACGGAGTTTCTGGAATTATTTGGTAGGATGGGATCGGAAACGCCATCCAGCACTTTCTAATTCAGGCCAGATTTCCCCCTTCACGGTTCCAGACCCCTCTCTCCACCTCTCTACTCCCAAGGGCCTCTCCGGGATCCCTACTCCTCCACCTCAGAAACAATCCCGTTTGTTTTGCCATGTGCCCGGGAAGGAGTGTTCAGTTGGGGCAGGTCTGTTTCCCCCTCCTGAGATCAGCCAGAGTGGGAGATGAGAGGAGATGTCATTCACGGGCTCCCTCTCCGAAGCATTTGGGTTTTAGGAGATAAATCTGCTCTTCCCTTAAGACCCAGCCCTTTGTCTCCATCGGCAAAACTATTACATCTAAATTGTTTCCCCGGCTGAAAACCGCCCACCCTTCCCCTTTGCTTCCTAACAAGGTTCAGCATCACCTTTTAAAAAATAAATAAAACGGGCTAGCCTATCATTGCAAAACGTTCTTTGAGAATATACAAAAATAGATGGGAAGTGGCTGCCGTTGGGGCCCTTTCTGTGTCGATGACCCGTAACCCTCCCATCCCCTCAAGTTGCCCCACGATGTGTTCACATGTAGGTCAATTTCCAAATCAGTGGAGGTGCCATCCATCTGTACAAAAATCAATGCATCTTTGTGAACTTTTTTTTTTATTCAAATAGATTTTACACTCATCTAAAGACACAATACAAAAATCTGTATAACTTAGGCAACACAGCATGAGAGGGACCCCTGCATTTGACACACCCACCTTGGCCAAAGGACAGGAAAAAAAAATCTCTCTCTCGGCTGGAAAGAAAAAAAAATTGCTGTGGACTCATTTATTGAGTTGACTAAACGTACTTGAAATGTGATTGTTAGCAGGGTTGGCGATTTCCTTTCTGGATCTCATCGTTACTTTTATTTATTTTTTCCCATTTTGTTGTTAACACCAAGGAGACTGCAGTCAAATACTACTCGGCAACTGCTTTTCTCTCTTTGGGCTGAAAAATTAAACAGATCCTAAATTATGACAGTGAATTTAGAAAGGAGGACTCCAAGGGCTCCGAAGAACATGTCTGAGATAATATGATGCTCGGAAGAATATTGCAATCACATCCAGGCAATCACCGATGCGTGCCGAGTAACTACCTTCTCAGCTAATATGCTTTTTTCTCCGTGATGACTAATCATGTCCTATTAAACAGCGGTAATATTGGAAGAGCTCAACTATACAAGTGTAATGAAGCCAGTATTCTCCCTGGACAGATTAGCTACAACTGATTTGACACACACCATCATAGGAGCTTCAAACCTGACAAACTCTGTGCTTGCTTCTGATTTATGTCGTCAAGCTCCTCGGCAAAGAGAATGAAATCCAGGGGTTCCGTTTGGGAGCGGGGAAAAGTACTGATGTGCTTAACTGGCAGTTAAGGAAAGTTACCGTGCCTTCTCTCTTCTGCCTCCTCTTCCTCCCTCCTTCCTTCTCCCTGCCTCCCTCCCGCCCCCGCCCTCGTCCCCATCACTTGCCGAGACAGTCTGCGGACAACCCGTAAAATGCTCGGTCCCATGCCGCGTGTTAAGCATGATCAAAGGGACCGGGGCCAGGCTGGTTTTTTTTTCCTCCCTCTTTCTGTGTTCATCATTAAGATCTTTAAGGAGGATCGTTCCTTCTGCGGTCCTCTTCCCTCCTCCTCTTCCGCCTCTATTCTCCTCCTGTTTGTCCAGATTTCTGATTTGGGGGGAGTGGGGTGGGCTAGGATGGCGAGGGGGGACGGGACCTCATGACACTCACAGGCTGTAATTTGGAGGAGGAAGGGTACAAGGAGGGCTGCTGATTTTGGGGTGCCGGCAGAGCCGCACTCACAACTCAGAGGATGGTGGGCATCCGGCCGCTGCTGTTGTTCCGGTTGTTGTTTTTCCGGGACAGGTTCGGGGTGGCCATGAGGACGAAGCGCTCGTCGGGACAGCCGTACTGCAGGAGAATGTCAATGCACTCCTGGCTCGGGGCTTGCCGCGCGTGGGCCAGAGCCGTGTTTCCATGGGCGTCTCGGGCCATGACATCCACGCCATACTGCGGGGAGAAGAGAGCCCGTTTTAGAGCACTCAGGGGGCGGGCGGGGTGGAGGAACTTGTCCCTTCACTCATGGGGCTGAACCAGGGCAAACATTAAGAAAAAAAAAGCAAAAATAACAACAACAACAATCCCCCCCCCAAAAAAAAACAAAAACCCCCAAACCCCCACCACATTCTGATCAGTACGGTTTCTTTTTGTAATTCTTTATATATTTCATTTTATGCATTTAAAAGAAGTATTCTGAGAGAGGTTTCAAAGGCTTCACTGGAGTTCTTCTTAAGAGATCCAGGACAGACAGACAGACACATACATTAACCCCACACCCTTCTTCCTACACTGGATCTGGAGCTACAAAGAACCTCAGGGTCAGGCTAATTCTAATTCAGTTCCCACATTTCCCAGAGGAAGAAACTCTGGCTGAGAGAAGGAGTGTAAATACAAGGGAGAAAACACTTTCTGCACCCAGGGGATGAGAAAACTTCAGAGATAAGTGCATTGAAAGCTTCCATTATAAGCTGCTTGAGGCCAGGGATTATTTTTGCAGAAACGCCAGGGAGAAAACACTTTCAGCCTTGAGGAGAAGAGAAAACTTCGGGGATTAGTGCACAGAAAGCTCTTCACTCCGTAATCAACTCCTTGAAGGCAGGGATTATTCCTGCATAAATGCCAGGGAGAAAACATTTTCAGCTTTGAGGGGAGGAGAAAACTTCAGAGAAAGGGAACGTTCCTCATTCAATTAGAAGCTCCTTGAGGGCAGGACTATTTTTGCAGAGGCTTTGGATCCCCAGCATTAGTACAGAGTCTGGAACAGAATAGGTGCCTAATAAATACTTGCTACATCTTGGTCTTTCTATGCGAAGGCTGTTTTTAAGTGAGTGTTTCACCGGTGTGTGTGGAGTTGAATATGAAATTAAGGGGGAAATGCATTGGGAAATACCACACCCCCTAGGCTCAGGCCCCGGACAGTTGGACCACCTCCCTACACATTCTTTCAATTTCTTTATGTAGCTGAAAAACACAAAAGCAAATCAGATCGCTGTGCAATGAGAGCTTTGGCTCATCAATTTCCATAATAATTTCTGACTTGTCATCTCAACTTAATTTACTCTTTTTTTAGAAATGTGAATTTTCTGGTGGGTGGTGGTGGTTACAGGGAAAAACTTAGGAAACTCCCTGGTCAAACGCAGACTGGCACCTGGAACAACGAGGGGCAGATGACCTCATCAAGGCCAAATAGAGCTTGTGGGTCAGAGGTGGGATCTGAACCCCAGACCATGGAACTCTGCTGTTGGTGGTGGCTGATCTCCAAGTCAGGAAACCCAAATTCAAATCTTGTCTCCTAAAGTTACTAGCTGTGTGATCAAGGGCAAGCCACCTAACTTCTGTCTGCCTCGGCTTCTTCATCTGTAAAATGGGATTTCACAGGACTGTTATGAGGGTCAAATGAAATGATATCTGTACGTGTTATATAAATCCTTTTATTGTCATTGTTATTATGAGATTCAGATTTGGAAGGGTGAGCGCCTCTGGAACCAGAGAAGTCTGGTAGTTTAGTAGATAAAGCAGAAGGCTTGAGGTACAAGAAATACTAAGACTTGGGTTCTGTCTTACCAGACACTTACCTCCCTGGTCCTCAATTTCCTTTTCTGTAAAATGAGGTCAGATAGGATGACCTCCAACATCCCTTTCAGCTCCAAATCTATGATCCTTGACAATTTAATAATTTAACATTTTCCTGACTCAGTTTCCTCATCTATATCTTGGGGGGCATTTGAAATGAATTCCAAGGCCAATTCTATTCTAACTCTATGACCTTATGATTGGGAGAGAATCCCCCAACAACAATGACAAGTATCATCCGGCCCATATGTGAGGCTCCCCAGGTTCTTCCAGGCCACTTTGTGCCTCTCTGACCTTTCCTACTGTGGAGATTGGTGACCTTTCCTCACATCCTGGAAACGGGGACATTTCAGTCTCTAGCACCTTCCACGGGGCTCTGCACACTTATTAAAGCTGAATGTTATGGGACACCTCCAAGCACGAAGAAGAAACAAGCTGGGTAATTTCTGCTTGGCGTCCCACTGGGGGAATCCAGCCAGAGACACTGCTCGGTGCCTCAGAAGAGTGGACAGATATGTTTCCCATCCGAGCAGTATTTTTGGCCAATGCATCAAGATGGATTTTCTTCCAAGGCTCTTCCTTAAGCGAACATGAATCAGAAATAAAGCAGGTGCCTCAGGAAAAACGGATTGGGGGCTTACTTGCTACCATTTGTAATTTCTGCATTCTAGGAATGAGGAGGGAAAACTTGGATCCTGGAGAAGTGAATTTGCTATTCAAGGGTTTCTTTTTAAAATTTGTATTTGTGTACAATTGTTTTTGTAAATTTATATTGTATAAAATTTGTATAAGGCAAAAAGGTGGAAGGGAATTTTTTTCTTAGAAGCATCAAAAAACTAGCCTCTGATCTGGGTGGGATCTTTGACCTGAAGTGAAGCATGGAAAGATTTAAGTCTGAGAAAGATCAAGTTTTCAGAAAATGGCTTGCAAAGAGGCTCCCAGCTTTGGGATGTTTACCTATGGGACGCCTCATTGGAGCCACTTCTTTTCTTCTGGATTCTTGCGCACTCGCCATTTTAAGGTCAGAGGGATATTTTTGCCAAAAGATCCCAATCTGGCCCAACCCAACCCAGTTCACTCCAATAAGCATCTAAACAAATAAAAATGATAAATAAAAGATGCTTATTGGAGTGGATTGGGTTGGGTTGGGCCAGATTGGAATCTTTTGGCAAAAAGCTCTATGCCAGGCGCTGGAGACACAAAGAACTACAGAAAAAATAACCCTGACCTCAAGGTCCTTACATTCTGCTAGAGAGACTGCAACATGCACAGACAAGTCATTTGTGTCCATGTCAGGCCCCTGACCTTGGGCCGAACGTAAGCTCGTGGAGGGCACGGGCTGTTGCGCTGTCGTTGTCGGTGTAAAACAGTGTGATGGTGAGATGAATGAATGATGTGCGTATGTGAAAGTGGGGGGAGGAGGAGGATTGGCTGGGCGAGCTGGTGGGTGGGGAGGGCCCCGAGCAGAGCGAAGCCAGAGCAACGGGATCCCCATTTCCCTACCAGAATGGTGCCCGTGAATGCTGGATGGACCAGTGGAAAGAGCTGGGTTTGAATTCTATTTTCAACTATGATCAGTTGTGAATCCTGGGGGAGTCACTCACTGAATTTGTTCCCCATCTGTAAAATGGGGATAATGTTATTTGTGTGATCAATATCAAAGGACACCTTGTTAATTTAGGCATACACTAACGTTCCCTATGGCAGGTGACTGGCAGTGAAAGAATGGAAATAGCAGGACTTTGGGCACATTGCATGAAATCCCTGATTTACATCTGCAAAGAATCTTAGATCAACTCGTCCAACCCACCAATTTTATTTTTTTCATAATTTTCTTAGGTTCTTAATAAATGTTTATTTTTGGACTCTAATAGATAATGGAAAAAAATCTGAAGATCAGGGTTTTATTCCCTATTCTGCCATTTGTGACATTGGGATGTTTTCTATATATAACCTCCTTGGAGTGAAGCTCAGACTTAGACAATTTCAAAGATCCCTTCCAGTTCACACACTCACCTTTTATTTCTCTAGAAGGCCCTACTCTGAGTCTGGCAGAGGAGGAGACTCATGGCCCAGAGGTGGAAGTGACCCTCTCCAAGTCACAGGTGGATCAGCGCGAGGAGAAGCAAGGACAGAGTCCAGAACATTTCCTGAGCTCCTCTGGCTTCCTCCCCCCCATCCCATGCTGGGAGGAAAGACCAGCCAAGTGGCTCGATTCCTGCTCCCCCTCAAGCCGGAAACTTACCCAGATCAAGAGCTGTACCAGGACCACATTCCCCTTCCGACAGGCCAGGTGGAGAGCCGTGCGTCCATCACCCTCCCCGCAGGTCTCATTCACCTCCTCCCGTGAGCCGTGGGCCAGGAGCAGGATGACAGTCCTCAAGTCCTCGTCTGCTGTGGCCCTCAGCAGGTGCTGGCCCAGAGAGAGTTCCATGCATGGCAGAGGAGCCAGGAAGAGCTTCTGCTCATACTTAGCTCGTATCCATCGCTCCTTTTCTTCCCTGGAAGAGCAGTTGGTGAGACACCGGATTCTAGGTTAGCAAACGCAAGAGAAGGCTAAGAAAGCCCCCTCCCACCCAGGAGCGTGGAGGAAGGCGGAACATTAAACAGCAGAAGGAGCATTTCTTTTGTTTTTATATTAATGAGTGAGTGCAAAACTCTGGGACTCTCAGGAGGACAAATGTCCTCATCATGCACATGCTCAGTCCCGTTTGGTAATGTTCTCCCTTGGAAGTGGTTCCGAGAACTAAGCTGAATATTGTAGGTCAGGTCTGATGAGACCAGAGTATACCAGGATAGAACCTTGATAAATCTGTGTATTATATTTATATTAATGCAGCCAATAAGCAAATCACTTGTGAGATTCTTGATATTAACAACTGTCTTTTACCTTTCTATCCCTTGGAATAGAAAGATATTTAATAACTTTTTATCAACTGACTGAAAAAAAAATCCTGGCCTCTTTTTCTGTTCTTCTTTGCACATGAAAATAAAAAGGTAGAAAATAAATCCCAGGGGGATTCGGGTGCTGGGTCCCTTTCCCTCTCACTGCTCCAGGCAAGGCTTCCAAAACCAGTAAGAAGGTACCAGCTTGTACTGGGAGAAGGACGTTCCTCACATGGAAGCTGCCCAGGACAAGGAAATTGATTCCTAATGTCTGTTAATGTTCATCAAGTTCGTTTAAAAAAGAAAAAAAAAGCAGTTATTGAGCACCTGTTCATGTGCTACATGCGGGGGACCGATATACAAAAGAGGGTCCCTGCCCTCCGGAAGCTTACACTCTAATAAAGAAGGAAACAAAGCACCTTCCAAGATACCGGCTTCCTAATCCATGCTGCCCGTTAGACTCTCCACCCGGGGAAACAGTTTCTCATCCCGTCCAACTCCGTGTGTCCTTCCCGGGGCAAGCGAGGGAGGCTGTGGCCAGGAAAGTTGGCAGGCTTTGCTCCATCCCTCTCTGCACTAAGTGGGCTGGGTGAGACCCCAGAAGGTTTCAGGCAGGCTCCCCGAATCCCCAACATTTGTGGCTGCCTATCTGGGGACCCCACACCATAGTTCTGGAGGTGGCAAGGATGCTCCAAGTCAGGATTAAAGTTTCCAGGTAGAAATTTGGGGGAAAGACTTTGTGTCTGTGGAGAATAAGCTTATATCAAATTCTCTCAGTCCTGTTCAGGAAGCACATTAAGCACCTATGGTATACAATTCGGCTCAATCTGAACCAGGAATAAAAGCAGTGATCAGTCTTTGTCCTCGGGAAGAGAGCATTCTATCCTGGGGCTGGGGGAGGAGGAGACAGAGCAGTGCCCAGGAGGGTGCCCAGGAGAACAGCACAGCATGGCACAAAGAGGCTAAGAGCCAAAGGACCCGGGTTCGAAAATCGGCCTGCCCACTTGGTGGCTGTGTGATATTGGGTGTCTGGTCCTCAGTTTCCTGAATTGTAAAGTCTATAAAAGTCTCCCCGTCTCTTGTCAGTTTTCTCCCTCAAGGTCCAGTTTCTTTGTTTGAAAATGAGGAGATAAGGGAGGGAGGGGTACTAGGGGACTGTTAGCATCTTGTCTAGCTTTAAATTTATGACGCTTGGGTTCTCAGATAATCTTCAAAGTCATTCCCATGTGGATATTTGTGTGTAGACACTTGGACCCTAGGGCAGAGGGACTATGTGCTGGCTGTTTGAGTGTAGACATTTGGTCCCCTGAGCTAAGGGCAGAGGGACTATGTGCTGGCTGTTTGTTTGAGTGTAGACGCTTGGTCCCCTGGTCTGTGCTTTGGAAAAGGGGAAAATAAAGACTGGAGCCCTGACAGCTGTCTGACCATTTAGAAAACATAAAGACCACAGGATTGCTTTGGATCACACCTTTAGGACTAGAAGAAACCTTGTAGCTTCTCTGGCCTGTCTCTTTTGCCCGCTGGAGAAACGGGGCCGAGAGAAGCTGCTGCCTTTCCTGTGGGGTCACCCCCGGAGGAAGCGGCGGAGCTGGTCACCCCCCCCTCTCGTGGGGCATCACACTTTCCATTCTCCACTGAGTAATTCTGCTCATTTTGGTTCCTCAAAGGAGGGGGCAGGGAAGCGAGCCTGACTTCAAACAGAAAAGCCCGCACTTCTGAGCAGGAACTCGACAGTATCACTCTCTAGACAAAGAATGTCAGCATTTTTCAAAGAGCGGGGCTGGCCTTTTCAAGTTGCCCTTCAAATCGCAAACCCATCGGAACAGTCTCGGAAGCCGGCACCCCCACCCCCGGCAATTAGGGATTCCGACAACTGCTTCGCCGTGATGACGAAGAAGGAAAAAAAGAATCCTTCTATTTAAGGAACAGCGGCCCGGCTTCCCCCAGAACTGGGAGGGCTCAGGTTAAACCCCGGGCTCTCTGCCCTCAGACCCGGGACCACCACATGGTGATGAGCGCGCTTGGCCGAGCCCCCCAAGGAAGCCGCTCTAGGAAGAAAACTCATTTCCCGGGCCATTTTCTGCCGGAGTCCCCAAAGAAAGGACTGTTTACACCTTTCAACCCTGTTGACATTATTCCTGGTAATCTAGTGTCAGGTTAGACCTAATCTGTTTTTAAATACTTAGGCAAACAGATTCTTCCCCAGTAAATGTGGATTAGTTTTGCATCACTTCCTGGTCCAAGTGGAGTGACCTCGGAGTCACCCCTCAGAGGCCTTTCATCCCCAGATTTCTAGGACAAGCATTTCCCTGTAGCTGAGCAGGACATCCCTCATTATCCCTCGCACAGATGGAGCCGGGTCAAAATTCCCACTGAACAAGAGAGACAATGGCAAGGAGAGGGAGACGACATCCCGTGTGTGTGTAGGGGGGCGAAGGTGGGGGGAGAGGGGCCGAACCCCCAAAGTCTGCTTTTGGGGGAGTCTCCATTTCAGGCCCAGCAGCCCCCAGAGCCCGCCTGAAGCGCCCCCAGCACGGACAACGGCAAAGCCCCCCCCCCCCGGGATCTGGAGGAAAGGAGCAGAGGGGAAACTGACCGACGGAGCAGAGAAGGGGGATTGACCCGGGCCGCTTGGCGCCCAGAACCATCCGTCTTTCTCCGTGGGCATCGTTTCCCTGAACAATTTAATATCCTTCCAGTTGCTTTTTAATAGTTATTGCAAAATCATCACAAGTGATAAAGCCAGAACTTATCACAGGGGTTATAACACTCGCTGCAGTGATGGAATTTTCCCTTTATATTTCAAAATCCCTTAGCAAGAGAGCAATTATAATTACATAGCACTGCTCCTCTCTTTCCATACATCAATATGTCCACAGCGAACATGAACTCTTAATGCGTTTTAAATGTGGCCATTGGTGCTCAGCTCTTCCCTTCCCTTCAGTCCATGACCCACCCAACGCCGAGCAGCAACGGCCCACCCGCGTGGTTAAGGGGGCAGCTCAACTTCCTGCACCTGGCTTGGGAACGCGCTCTCTCGATTGCTTGGAAGGCTGGTGGGGAGTGGGCTCGTCCACAGGGGTGGAATCGAGCCCCTTCTCTGGGACCCGTGTCCCACTCTGGGAAATAGAGGGACCTGCTAGCGGGGGCTCCGGAGAGCCAGGGACCCCGCCCCTGGTCCAGCCCGGGCCTATGACCGCACCAGGAGCATCTTGGTAAAAGGTCCTTTCTCCTGCGTGTGTGACCTCAATAAATCTCTGTCTCTCAGGCTGCAGGACAGTGAGATGTGGGCTCCCCCGGCTCCGGATTCTAGGATCAGAGACTCCAATCACCTCATTTCACACGAGGAGACTGAGGCACAGAAAGAGTAAGTGTCTGGCCTAGAGTGACATCTACTAAGTGTCTGAAGCAGGATTTGAATCCTGTTTTCCCAAGTCCAAGCCCACTACTCTGCCTGCAGATCTCTGGATTTCTCCTCTAGCCCTTCATTCGCCACTAAGAGTCTCCTTCCATGACCGAAAGGCAGCTCCCTTCTTTTCTCTGGGCCGGACACGAGAGGACCTGCAAGGTTCCTTTAGCTGGAGACTCCTGGTCTGAAAACATCCTTTCTGAGCAGCATCTTTCCAGCCCAGAAGTTTACAAAGAAGGATCCCGTGTGCATCCATCCCTCCTTTGTCCTCTTGGCCTGGCAACAATATCCCGCCCAGGGCTTTGCACACAAGCTGTGGCATCCTTTATGTCCAAGGTAACCATGAGGGGCTGCTCGGAGGAAATCCAAGCCCTAAATCAACACTTCTCCTTTATTCACCATTCAGCCATGTTCTCCTCATTTTCCGAGGGACGGGGGTAGGGGCAGAGGGTTAAGTAGAACTATGGGGCTTCCAGGAGGTGGGAGGAGCTTCCATCTAAGTCGGGAGGCCCCTGCTTGGACAGGACTCAGATGATGAACTCTAAGGACCTTAAGCGCCCTTCCTTCTACCTACTCTCTCCGGCCTCAGTTTCCTCATCTGCAAAATGAGGGAGTTGAATTATATGAAGTCCATGATATCTTCCAGTTCAAAAACTATGCTCTAGGCCTTGGGAACAGAGCTCTAAGGAAGAAGAAATTTCACCACCCTGAGAATTTTGGTGTATAAACAAAAAATTGGGTAAAAAAAAAAATCACATAATTGGAGGCTGAGTTAATTCCTTCTTTCCTTTTTCCTTTCCTTTCCTTTCCTTTTTCCTTTTCTCTCCTTTCCTCTCTTCTTTCTTTCAATATATTTGTTTTGAAGGATGCTTCTCAGAAGGATCACAGACCTGAACACTTCTCACTGAATCATGATGCCTTCCAATGCATCATTTAATGATTTAATAGATGAGGAAGCTGAGACCCAAAGGTCTGGGATGGGCCCAGCATCACCCTGTGCTTCAGTGTCTGAGGCAGAATTCAAACTCCTGTCTTCATGACTCCAAGCCCAGCACTGCCATTTAGAAGGGGGCAGCCCCTGCCTGGATGGAGCAGCTTCGCACTGAAATGTGGTGGCCCCTGATGGAGACCCACCCAGGATACACGCTCTGTCTATCTGTCTGTCTCTACCAGAATCTCTAGTCTGCCACGTCCCAACCAAAGTCCTGTCTACCTCACTCTACTTCCCAAACTTTCGCTTCTCTTTTGTCAACAGCGTTCCTAGAGATTTCTGGCCTGAGGATATTCTCTCGCATGGGCTCCCTTAATTTTTAGTAATAATAAAAATGATGGTGATAATAATAGCTAGTATCTATATAGTATGTATGTGCCAGGTACTGTGCTCAACACTTTACCATTATTATCTCATTTGATCTCTACAACAAAACCGCTATTATTTTCTCCATTTTACAAGTAAGGAAACTGAGGCAGACAGAGTTTACATGAGTTGTCCAGGGTGTCAGAGGTAGCATTTGAATTCAGGTCTTTCTGACTTCAGGTGCTCTCTACAATACCCAGGCTTCTAATCCTGTTCCTTCAACTTTTCCACGTGTGGCTCATACCAAAGTCCCAGTCTCAGTCTCTCTGTCTCTGTGTCTGTGTCTCTGCTGAATCCGTTCACTCTGGAAATTGTGCCTCACACACACATACTATAATTGTTGCCCCGATGGCCCAATTTGACTTCGGGGATCCACAGCTTGTCTTGCTGGAGCCTTCCCCGTTCCCAGAGGAAGGCCAGTCCAAGAGCAGAGTTGTCAGCAGTAGATCACCTCTCCTCGTTCCAATCCCCTGAAGGACCACTGCTCACATCCCCCGTTAGCTAATGAGCTAAAAAATGAATTATTGGAGCGGTCAGCAAGGAGCAGAAAGAGGAGGCTCAGTGCTTCATTTCAGCCCTGTGCTGACATACCTTTAAATAAATCAGCTGAATAAGAGGCAGCGGAAATGAGAGTGAGCACCACTAATCAGGGGGAAGACACAGGCCCGCTCCCTAAAAATCAAAGGCAAGGGTACAACCGAAGGACTGCCGGCAAATAGTCTGTCTCTTCTTTCCAATAATATCCCACTCAGGGCCAATGTCTTCTTCCATTCCAGGGAAAAACCCCCCGAGGGTGAGCTTACAGGACATCAATATGTTTACTGGGATGGCCAAAGGCATAAACAGAGTTTTGTTTTGTTTTTTTCCTGGCATGGGAAGAAGGGATGGAACACACACCCACGATGGGAGCCAGGAGACCTGAGTTCTAGAGCGAGGGCTTTCCTGCAGTGCTCCACCTTGCTGCTAATGTTGTCCCCTGCACCCCCCCCCAATGAATATTTTGTTTAAAACTAGTAGGTTCAGCGCCCGTCAAGATGGAAGCAAAGCGGGACGAAAGTAAATAACTCTCTGCCAAAACAGACTAACGATAAAGCGGACGAGGTGCTATTTTCGGCTAACGTGAGCCAATGACAAGGAGAATCAGAGGGACAGTTATTATCGGTAATTGCTGATGAGAAGTGGAGAGCCTGGAGGGCAGTGTCACATGGGATTCGGATCCCAGGAAGAAGGACCTTGCAGAGGTGAGAACTCGAGGAGAGGGGAGAGGAGCATCCTGACCTTGTTCCCTCGGCACCTCAGGGATGGAAGCAGGTTTCTTTGGCCTCCAAATTCACTGACCTGTGATCGACCTTGTGCTGAGCACCAAAAACTCAAGAGGGAAAATCAATCAGCCAAGGAGCGTTTCTTAAGCCGTCTCGACTGCAAAAAGGGAATATTAGAGCTAGAATGAGACTGTCCTTGTCGTCGGGGAACTTGAAGTCTACTGGAAGATAAAATGCACAGAGACAGAAAGGAGAGGGTTGGTGCAAAGTAAGGGGGCAATAAAGGGGACACTAAAAATGGGGGAAATCAGGAAAAGCCTCTTGAAGGGGATGGCACGTAAGTTTGGTCTTCAAAGGGAGGCAAGTACCACAAGAGACAAAGGTGAGAAGGGAGGCTATTCTGGGCAAATGCAGGGAAGTGGGAAATGGGGCATCATATGTAAGGAGCAGGATGGAGACCAGCTTGGCTGGAGGGTTGAACATGTGACAGGGAGTTAGAAAACGAGGCTGCAAAAGTAGTCCAGAGCCAAAATGTGAACAGCCAAAAAAAGGATTTGGTGTTTTAGCCTGAAAAACCATAAAGCTACAGAATTTTCTGGAACAGGGAAGTTAACATGGTCAGTTCTGGTTGCCTCCATTTTCAAAATGGGGAAAAGGGCACATTTTGAAACTCAGAGAATATTTTTTCTTTCTTTTTACAGTTTTAGGTTAAGTTTTTTGAAGCTCTGGACAGATGGATCCCTACCCTCCTTTTGGAAAGGTTTAGCTGATTGTCAGACTAGTGCTATCTGGAAGAAAGAGCTTTCTCTCTACTTAAGCAAGCCATGATGTAGATGAGAGCTGTTCTCGGACTTCATTAAGTCACTGGTCAATGCCTATCGGGTGTCCCCATGGGAAGACCAGCTCTGTCACTCGTACCCGTGTGACCTCTCCGGGTCCCATAAAGGGATCGATCAGCTGATCTCTAAGGTTCCTTCAAGTGCTAAGAATCATGATTCCAGTAAAAGACAAGATCTTTCTCACCCCCTTCTCGACCTGGTCCATCCTTCATCACAACATCAGACGAATATCTTTGACTATGAAAAGCCATATGCTACCATGGCCTTACTTAAATGCAATTCCCGCAGCAAGTCAGGACACAACTGGTCCTCTTGGAAAGAGTGAAGGAAGAACAAGAGCAATTCCCACGGGAAGACTGGTAGGAACCAATTTTCGGGCAATAGGACAAGTTACACAATGATTATGGGAACACAAAGACAACAAGTCTTCAGAGAAGCCAAACCCAGAGCAATTGAAACATTTTGTCTCCACCTTGGAAAGCAGATGAGTAACGATACCCTCTTTTTTTCGGGAGAGATGTGGGGGCCTACGTGGGCCACATGTTACACACACCATCAGATGTGGTTTGGGCTAGTTTTAACTTTTTTTTGTTTTTTTTTTAATTTTAATTTTTTGCATTTATTTTAATTTTGAGACAAGGGAGTGTTATATGGTGGGGATGGGGCACACATTGATTTCACAGTGGTGTAAAGAGCAAAGGTAATCGATAAAGCTTGGAAATAAAACTTTGTTTATCCTTGTGCAATTTCACTCTCTCAGTGTCAGGCAAATGTTTTATTGTTTTGAATATTGCTTCTGTCATTTTTCATATTCACTATTTCTTCCCTCTGAGCTTTGTGTCAGTTTGATAAGCAGCCTCCTAAGAGTTCATCTAAGTCACTGATAAAAATATTGGACAGGATAATCCCAAGGACAGAGTCCTCGGCTGCTCCATTAGAAACTTCCCTCCAGGATGGCACTGCAACATTAATCACTATTGCACTCTCTTTGGGTAAGCCCGCTCAACTAGCTATAAATCCTTCGGACTCTGTCATCTCGCCCACACTTCAACATCTTGTCCCCAAGGATATGGGAGTCTCTGCCATGCGCTTGGCAAAGATCAAGATACAATATGTCTCCAGGATTCCTTTGATCTAACAAACCAGTTAATTCTTAAAAATAGAAAGAAAGAAAGAAAGAAAGAAAGAAAGAAAGAAAGAAAGAAAGAAAGAAAGAAAGAAAGAAAGAAGGAAAGAAAAAGAAAGATTAGGAAAGGAAAGAAATGAATTGAGTTGGAAATCTTTCTGCTAAGTGAACCCATATTGGTTCCTGGCAAGTGAGATTTTGCTCTAAGATCTTACAAATCAAATACCTAAAAAAAAAAGCCCATTGTAGAATTTTAAGGGAAGTCAATGAAAACGCGTATCACCCTTATGCAATCAATCCCACTGGTTCCTCCTTGCTTCCAGGATCAGCTTCAAATCCTGTGTGGCTTTGAAAGCCTCATGGCCTGACCCCTTTCTCTTTTCTGACTCTTGTATCTGACCGTCCTCTCCAATAAGGGTCACTGGCCTCTCTCTGTGCCCATTTCCCGACTCTGGCCATTTTTACTGGGTGTCCCTTCCTCCCATCTGGAACACCTGGAAGGACAGAATTTGAATACAGACCTAAAGCCGAGGGCTCTCCGTGCTGGGGATATAACAGACCTTCCTTTGTACTGATGGGAAGAAGAAAATGTGTTTCCTTCCCTTCCTTTCTCCCCGGTTAGAAGCGGCCATGATGGCTGGGATGTCACTTCTCAGTGTCCAAGGATGACCCGGCCCACTGCCGGTGTTGGGGGCCAAGGCCAAACGCTGCCGAACGGCTCTTTCCCAGAAAGTTACAAGAACTACGAAAAATTCTCTGGATTCCTGACTTTGGGCGGTGGGGTCTAGAGGAAAGATGGGCAGATTTGGGTTCGAAGCCTGGACTTGTGAACTTGGAGGCGCCTCTGCCTCAGTTTCCTCATCTGTAAAATGAAGTCACTGGGTGAGAGGCGGGGTGCCTTCCAGCTGCAGGCTGGGCTCCCATGACCCCCCGTCACTCCCTTTCTCTGCCTCCTCCCCAGAAGGAGCCCCAGGTCTCCTCTAAGTCCAGGTCCTGAGAGTGAGCTTTATGACACTCATACCCTGGGAGTTTATCAAGGAGCCAGCAGGACAAGCCCATCCTTCACAGTGAGAAGCATGGATCTCAAGTTCTGGGTTCGAGTGCACCTCGGCCTCTCATTAGCTGGGGGGTTTTGGGCAATCACCTTCTGGGGTCCAGCTGCAGGAGCCCCTGGCCCGCCTCCAAGCCCACCCTGCTGGGCCGGTCCCTGCCAGACCCCCAGGGATGTCTCCGCATCCCCGCTCTCCCCTTGGGTCCCTTTCAGGCAGCTGGGGCCCCGGAAGTGTCATGTGGGTTTCCCGGCTTCACCTTTTGACCTCTCCCCCCGCGGGCTTTCAGTCTGCATCCGGGCTGCCCCCCCATGACATTGTCACATTTTACTGCCTGGGCACTCAAGAGCATCCCGGTCCCAAGACGCCTGAGGGCCCACAACGGGCCCAGTGGCCGCTGGTTGGACGCCCCGCGGCCGGGGAGCCGCGACTTCGGCAGGACCCCCGGAGCAGGGCGCGCCGTTTCAGGGCCCAGGCCCGGTGGGGGCGGGGGTCGCCCGAGTCCCCACTTTTTAATTGTGCCGGGGAGGCCGAGGGAGAAAAAAGAGCTAGCAGCAAGGAATTTCCAGAGTGTCTTCCTGCCTCCAGCAAAACAGGAACTGGGAGGAGAGGTCGGGGGGAGGGGCCGGAACAATGTGCTGAGAAAACAGGGGGGGCTTCCTGTCTCTGCAGGGGCGGCCCTGCTCTGGGGCCGGGGGAGGGCTTAGCAGCCCAGTGCTCCCTCACATGCATGCCTTCTCTCCCGGGCCGCGTTGCCAAGGGGCCGGGCCCCCAAACAAGGCTGAGCCCCGCAAACAATGGCCACGGATATTTATTCCCTAATTACGGCGCTTCTCCGGGGAAGGGGTCACTGTAAATCCCCCGGCCGAGAAAGGAGGCCAGAAGCCGGGATTTATCGCACCGGGGCCAAGGAGAAATAAATATCGCCTTGGCTGTTGATCAATACGGCCAGTGTTGGGCCAACCTGTGGGATGCTTTATGGGCGCTGGAGAAGGCAGAAAGGCGCGTAATTAATGAAATAAAGCTGCCCTATTAGGCTTATTAATTCTTCCAAGTTCTAGGAAGGAGGTGCGCCAGCAGCTGGCGTGGGCCGGGTCTGGGTCCGGCGTCCACCTGGGTCCGGTTGGATGTAGCGTCCACATGGAGTGGGTCTGGGTCTAGCATCCACCTGAGGCAGGCCTGGGTCCGGCACCCACCTGGGGCGGGCTTGGGTCCAGTGTCCACATGGGGTGTGCCTGGCTCTGGCGCCCACCTGGGTCCGGCTGGATCAGCATCCACCTGGGGCAGGCCTGGGTCCGGCACCCACTTGGGTCTGGTTGTATCCATATGTCCACCTGGGGTGGGCCTGGGTCTGGTTGTATCCGGCGCCCACCTGGGTCCGGTTGTATCCAGTGTCCACCTGAGGTGGGCCTGGGTCCAGCGCCCACCTGGGCCGGGCCTGGGTCCAGTGTCTACATGGGGCAGACCTGGGTCCGGTGTCTACATGGGACAGGCTGGGTCTGGTTGTAACCGGCGCCCACCTGGGTCTGGTTGTATCCAGTGTCCACCTGAGGTGGGCCTGGGTCAGCGCCCACCTGGGCCGGGCCTGGGTCCAGTGTCTACATGGGGCAGGCTGGGTCTGGTTGTAACCGGTGCCCACCTGGGGTGGGCTTGGGTCTGGCTGGATCAGCATCCACATGGGGCGGGCGGCCCATTGCCCCAGCGCGTCCCAGCAACGCCATCTATGTGTTCAGGTGCCTCCAGCGCTGGGAAGCTCCGTGGCCTCCCTGACCGGGGGTTTTCTCTGTTATTACTTTGTGTTTTCTCTGGGCAAACAGCCGGGCCCTCCGGCTCTGCAGAAGTTATTTGGACAAGGCCAGGGCTCAGTGACTGTGATCAGCCGCTTTGTTTCTTCCCGGGGCTTTCATTAACTCAGGCCAGAGCCTAGGCTGGGGCTTTCTGGGTCCTTGCCGGCTCCCGGCCCCAAGAGCCGAGCCCACCGCTCGAAGCGGGTCAGGGTGTCTGGTCACCGGGGGGGCGCCGTGCGGTGCTGCTGATGGGCGTGGGACCCCACGTTCTCAGTCATTCCGGTGTCAGCCAGCACGACCCCGGCGGATGCCGGCGGGGGACGGACCCCACGGCTGGCAGAGCAACAGGAGCGGTCCAGAGCCCCTAGAAGTTCTGGCCCCGCTGGCTTGCTCCGGGATCCAGGGCAGGAGCCTCAGTTTACCTGGGATGCTCCCGGCACTCCCTGCCTCCCAGGTCACTGTGAGGGAGGATGGTGTCCTAGACTCTGAGCCTTCAGGGAGGATGAGGAAGAAGTTCGGGACAAAAGCTGAAGCCCCAAATGCTGAAATGATGGAACTCGGCTCCACTTAACACACCGAATGTTCAGGAAGACTGTGTGCAAGTGCTTGGGGGCGAGGGTGGGCACAGGAAGCGGGAGCTGCCCCTGCCAACCAAAGGAAATGCAGCGTCCTCAGAGAGGCCGGCCCGCCAGGGACGCACAGCTGGGCACAGGGCAGGGCCCCTCACGGACACGAGTGTTCCTCGCAGGGAACGGGGGGCTCTGTGAGGTAGAGGGCAGGAGGGGAGTGCATCCCAGGCAGGGGGCACAGGCTGGGCAGTTGCACGGAGGAAGGAGGCGCACCGCCACTGCCAGGAGGCCATGGAAGATCCTCCTTTCTGGTGTGACTCTCTGCTCGGCCACAAGGCCCACAAGGTCGGGGAACCAGCCAGAACTGGGGGGAGCCACCTCAGGGGCTCTGGGCCTGGGTTCCACGCTGCCTTGTTGGCCCAGTCCCGTTGCCCGTCTGGCCCTGCCTCGGTTTCCTCATTTGTGGAACAAGGCTCCCTCCCCACCCTCCTGGAATGGCCCCATCGGATGGCCATGGTCCCCATTCAGACCAGGGGGTGTGGCCGCTGTGCCCCACAGGGGGAACCGAGAAGCTCCTGCCTCCGAGGCAAGGCCGGCAGCGATGGCAGCGAGGGAGGGCAAGTCACAAGGCACAAGGTCAGCCCACAGCAACCTTTGGGGGCACAGCACCTCTGGCTTTGTCCACATTCTACAAATGGGAAAACTGAGGCTCAGGGTCCTTGGGGCCGGCCCCGAGACGCCGCCGAGGGGCCACTGCGATCTAAGCTCTGCCCAAGGTACTCGTGTCTCTCTTCTCAGCCTACATACGGGAAGGATTTTGAGCACATTGACTTTTTAAAGTTGGAGGCGTCACCAAGTCCCACCAGTCACATCCCCGCGGCCTCCGTATCTCAGCAGTAGAGAAGGCTCAGCCAGATCCTCGGCCGCATAAGTCTCCATAAATCTGCGGAGCCATATCCAGAGGCTGGAAGCCGGAGGCTTGGAGCCGGGGCCCTGAAACTCGGTGTAATGTGGACTGTCATGTGGCGGCGGCAGCGGCTCCTGGGCCATCCCTGCCATGGCGCCATCACCCCGGGGCAAGGGTGCCATAACAGTGGCTGACGTGACCCCCATGGAACACACCCCTTCACAAACAGACGGGGGAGAGAAATGGGAGCTTCTGCAGATCGGCTGGCGGCCGCCCCGGGGAAGGCTTGGGATGTGCAGCCGCCAGCGGCCAGGAGGCTGAAGAGAAGCCCAAAAAGTGACCGGCAAAAGCTGCCAGGGCAGTGGGAAAGGGGCCCCCAGCTCTCCCCGGGGGCCCAGTGCCACCGATTAGTCACAGGCAGTAATTAGGCGCCCACTGCTGCCAGGCGCTAAATGAAACAGGCCCTGCCTTCAGCGAGCTGAGCATGAGAGCACGGCTGGGAGTAGGGGCCGAGGCTAGGGGGCAGGCGGCCGGGCCAGGAGGGACTTTGGGAAGCCGGCACATCCAGCCGCCCCATTTTCCAGAGGAGGAAACTGAGGCAATAGAGCCCCCGAGGGCTGGCTGTGGGACCAGGAGCAAGTCACCCCTCCCGCCCTTGGGTCTCCTCAGGGAGCAGCGATTGGCGGCCTCGGCATCCCTTTCAGGTCTGAGTGTGCGAACCTAACCCTTAGCTGAACAATTTTAAAGGAACGGATCCTGGAGGCTTTAGGGTAAAAAGCCTCCGTTTTCTCCTCTATAAAACGGAAATAACAACAGGACCTACTTGTGGGGACGTTGTGAGAATCCAGTGAGATCATGAATAATTAAATATTTTGCCGTCTTTAAAACCACAGAGGAAATGTTTGTCCTCATGACTATTTAGGAGACCATGAGTGAACAGGCTTCCTTTGGCCCTTTAGCCCTGAGAAGAAATTGTGTGATCAAGGCCACAGAAGGGAATGGCAGGGTGACAACTGGAATCCAGAGGCTTGGGCTTTGCCTCTTGTGCCCCCTCCGTCAGCACTATCAGGTTTCTTCCATTTATGTTTCATTTCATTTCTTTTTAAATGGCAGGAAAAGAAATAATAAATCATATGGATGACCCCATAAAGGAAGCAAGGAAACAAGGGGTAGGGTACCCATAAAAGAGGAAGGCCTTCTGTGACAGAGACTCACAGCAAGCGTGGACTGTATTTTGTTTCCAAAAAAATGACCCGTCTCCTAGAAGAGGCTGCTGTGGTCAGTGAGAGGCCTCTGGGCCCCATCAGCAGCCCCAGGCACCGCAGGCTGCTCAGAGGCTGGCGTAATGAAGGCTTAGAGGAGGTGCCCCCACCCCGCCAGCCCAGCCTGGTCCCGTCCTGCTCAATCCAGTCCAGTCCCACCCTGAGCAAAGCGCCCAGCAGAGATGGCAAGCACACATCCGGGGGGGATTACGTTTCATCCAGTTCAAGTACGATTTTAGACTCATTTATGATAAATAAATAAATAACCCTGATTTCCCTTCCTCATAAAATCCTCATCTAATTTTCAAATAAATTAAGGTCTAACCTGCCCATAATCAACCCTTCCTCTTTAGAAGTTCAACTGAATATTGTAGTAGTTAGTAACATTGGAGCCTCTCTCTCTCTCTCTCTCTCTCTCTCTCTCTCTCTCTCTCTCTCTCTCCTCTCTCTCCATTTTCTCTGACTCCTTTCCCACTCTTCCCCCCATTTAGCCCTTTTCTCTCTACTCCATCACTTTCTTCCCTCTGTTCTCTCACTTTCTCCATCTTTCTCCCTTCCCCCATTTCCCACGACCCCAAGTTCAGCATCCTTGCCCTGTGTCCCTAAGAGTATAGAGAAAGGGGTGATAAAAACAGCTGAAGAGCCGGGGTTTGGGAATGGCGGGGAGGAGCCTGGGCTGGCTTCTGGGGCTTGCAGAGCTCTCAGTGGAGGAGGGATGGCTCTTCCTGGTGAACATCGGCTCCAGCCCTCTCATCTACGGAGACCCAGTGCCCAGCATTGGCACCTCAGGACTGCTTGATTGACTTTTCACTCTACAATCACCCTTTGGCTCAGGACCTCAGGCTGAGTCCCTCCCGGATAGAGGTCACTAAGTCCTGTGGGCAATTCCCAAGCTGGGGAGACGTGGCCAAGGAGAAGACTGGCACTTGTCAAAGAAGCCGGGTGTTGGTCGGCAGCCCAGTGATTAGAGGTCTCTCCCCCACGAGACGCCCACCCCCCCAGACTCCACACTCCCAGTGCTTCCATTTAACATAACAGAAAACACGGGGTGGCCTGACATGGCAGAGGGGCCGCAGGGAAGGCGTTAGGAAAATCTGGCTTCCAGGCTTTGCTCCAACACTTGGATGACTAGACCTTGGTTCCTCCTCTCTACACTTGGGATAATAATAATAATGGCACCTGCCCCACAGGCCTGTGAAAAATCAAAAGAAAAGCTCCTTGGAAAGCCACGGCTCCTAGACAGCCTAGGGTCTGTGAGCTGGTTTAAAAACTAGTTTGGTAACAACTGTACATCTATCATCGGTTTCCTTTGGGATCCACCATATTTTATTTTATGGACTTAATAGCGTTATTCTGAGGAGTCCGTGCGCTTCACCAAGGGTCCGCCGCACGCAACGGAAAATGATAAGACTTTCTGTGCTAAAGAAATGACAGTAACGATGAGATAAAAGCTCAGTGTCAACAGAAACTCCCCCAGCCCCAAAGGTCCCCAACCACATTTAGATTTCTGCCGGAACCCGCGCCCTCTCTACTTGACAAAACACCGTCTGTCTTTCTGCGTCACCTCTTGCAAACTCTTTCGAGCGCACGTGGAATTATTATTATTATTTTTTTTAAGGATAGAATGCCTCTAATCTGTTACCAATTAGAAGAAACATGTGAATATTATTTTCTAATTTGTGACTCTTGAGTGTGTATCTCAAAGCTGAGAAGTAATTGAAATAATTACATTGGCTCCTGAATCTTTCTATTATGCTCTTGAAATAAGAGGGTGGGGCCGTCCTCAGTGTAAGAGCCGCCCGAGGGCTGAATGGAGCAATAAGTACCTCAAAGCTCGCCCCCCCCCCCCATGAACTGCCACCAAATTGTAATTTGGTACCCGGGCTCCTGGCAGCTGGCGCCCAGGGGCTGGCAAACTGATTAGCGAGCTCCTAATGGGCTTTGTGCAGAACTGGGGAAGGAGAAAGGGGAGGGGGTCAAGAAGACAGATGAGTTTCCTCGCTAAGCCCCACGCTCCCCTAGGAGACTCGGCTCTCCTGAACCATTCTCCCAATCCAGTGAGTCCTTTGCACCCGGCCAGTTCATGTCCGAGGTTTAACTATGATTTATAATGGGAGCAACGGAGAATTTTTTTTTACTCTCAGATAGAGTGCGACTTGAGTGACTAGCTCCTGAAAATTGGTAATTTCTTGGTGGTTAACAGTGTCCTGTCCACCAATGGGAATGCCGGGCACACTAATAAATTTATAGTGCGTTATATGCCAATTAGGCCTCTTCAGCCATTCAAAAAGCGGAGCCACCAATCACCGCTCACTGCACAAATGGGCCCTGTAGGGATGAGAGAGGCGACAATTCATTCCGTCTTCCAGTTCTGAAAGGCAGGGCATTAATGGTGGAGGAGCGACTCTTTGGAAATGGGCGCCCAGCGCTCTCCACCTGGGCCTTTTGTCCTCCCCACCATGTGAGACCTGCTGGGGGGGCGAGGATAGGGCTTCTGCAGAGCCACAGACCTCCGGGCAAACGCTGGGACTGTGGAGAGGACGCTCTAGGGCCGGGGGCCAAGGTGACCTTGTTCTGGCTCCAGGAGTCAGACGACAAACTCATACGCTGTCATTGTGGGGGCCGAAGGAAACTGGGGCTGCTCTGGTGGCTGTACGTTGGACATAAAAAATGACTTCTCTTTCTGGGCCCCAGATTCTTTCCTGCTCAGTTCAGGGGGTTGGGCTAGAAGGCTCTGATCTGAGGAGTTGTGTGACCTTAAGGAGCTTACTTTCCTGCCTCTGAACAAGTCCCTTCTGACTCTAGATTAGTGATCTTAGGATCCTGTTATTATTCTTATTTCCATGGGAATTTCAGATCACTTGGGACATATCCAATTTCTTATAAAAAGGGAATTAATTGCAGAAGCAATCGGTTAAGTCCAGGCCTCGGCCTCCATTCGTAAGAGGAGCCGAGTTGAGCCCAGCTTTCCGGCTCCCTAGGAGTCAGATCCTGGGAAGTTCCTACAGAGAACCTGTCAAAGACTGCATTCAGACTTCACTCACTGATTTAAATGTAAATATACAAACCCAGGCCCCCTGGGAAAGCCACCAAGGGCTTGTGGGATGGGTTTTCCGTTCAAAAGCA